>NC_079190.1:56820842-57128342 GCF_029499605.1 Hyla sarda | reverse complement strand
CCAGCGTTAAACATAACGAAAACCTCTGTCTAATGTATGTATACACTGTGAACAAGGCTGATACATAAAGGAATTGTCTGTTATTAACAGTTGTGAAGAATGTGATGGAGAGAAGGGATTCAGGTCCTTTTCTCTCCATTTATCAAGGATCACAGACCATTGAAAGGTTAGATTCTCTGCCTCACATTAAATTGCTGGAAAGGGATATAGTGGGGGAGGTGGAACCACTCCAGTAAGACCACCCATAGGTAACTGGAGGATGACTGGTCCAGGAGACGCAAAGTATTTCACAATATCCTAAAATCATATGTAATATAATAATGTACTGGGAACATATAAATCAGTGGTCTTCAGCCTGCAGACCTCCAGATGTTGCAAAACTACAACTCCCAGCATGCCCGGACAGCCAACGGCTGTCCGGGCATGCTGGGAGTTGTAGTTTTGCAACATCTGGAGGTCCGCAGGCTGAAGACCACCGATATAAATAATTTCATAAGGGTCAGACATTCCAGACACTGCGGACCGCTGGCATAATATACCAGCGCTAGGACCGCACAGGAGTGCGCTATCTCGCAGGCGGTTATGCATTCCGCGCGGACTCCGCACACAGAAGGAACATGTTCATTCTTTGTGCAGACATGGAAAATGTAATTTCTATGGCGGAAACATCTGGCGCGTAAATTCCGTCAGCAAAATCCTGTTGAATTCAGCGGGACTCTGCTGCAATTTTGATTGTCCGCACGGAATTTCCGACGTGTGAACATGGCCTCAGGGAATGTTCTCGTGGCAGAATTCCGCACAGACATTTGGCGGCAGCAGAGCCCCATTGATTTCAATGGGATTCTGCGGCTTTGTTCACACAGCAGAATTTGCTGCGGCAGAAATGGTGATTCCGGTGCATTGATATAGAATGAAATTTGACATAGAATGAAATGCTCCGCCTCCATCACATCCTATTGGCTCACACTTGTCACGTGACATATTTAACCGTCACGCATCGACGCGCACAGCAGTCTCAGTTTGGCTATCACAGGGAGAGGATCTCCTCTCCCTGTGATGGCTGAAGCTGCACGGAGGTCACATGGGCTCTGTGGCCCGATTCAATCGGGCCACAGAAGCTCATACATTTACTCAGCTCATACGGCTCATAACTGCTTTATAGATCTACAGCGCTATCGGGACCCCTATGCCCGATAGCGCTGATATCAGCGTGCCTCCCCGCGAGCGCTTACTACACCCCACGCCCGCAGCTCTACTCCCCGTCCCCCGTTAACTCTCAGGGAGCGGGGAACATACGGTAGAGCATCGCGCGCAGGTTAAGTAGTACTGCGCAGGCGCAGCACTACACAAATAGTGTAGGGCTAAAGTTAGTATTGCGCATGCTCAATTGTCCTTTCCTACGCAATTTGCGTAGGGAGGCCAGCTGGCCATGCGCAGTCTGTATGCATTGCAATAGAATGAGATTTGGCTCCGGATGGCTCCGTGCAGCTTCAGCTATCACAGGGAGAGGAGATCCTCTCTAGAGATGAGCGAACTTACAGTAAATTCAATTCGTCACGAACTTCTCGGCTCGGCAGTTGATGACTTTTCCTGCATAAATTAGTTCAGCTTTCCGGTGCTCCCGTGGGCTGGAAAAGGTGGATACAGTCCTAGGAGACTCTTTCATAGGAATGTATCCACCTTTTCCAGCCCACCGGAGCACCTGAAGGCTGAACTAATTTACGCAGGATAAGTCATCAACTGCCGAGCCAAGAAGTTCGCTCATCTCTAGTCATCAACTCCCAAGCCGAGAAGTTCGTGACGAATCGAATTTACTGTAAGTTCGCTCATCTCTAGTCATCAACTCCCGAGCCGAGAAGTTCGTGACGAATCGAATTTACTGTAAGTTCGCTTATCTCTAATCCTCTCCCTGTGATAGCCAAACTGAGACTGCTGTGCGCGTCGATGCGTGATGGTTAAATATGTCACGTGACAAGTGTGAGCCAATAGGATGTGATGGAGGCGGAGCATTTCATTCTATGGCAATGCACCGGTGTCCGCAAAAAGCATTGAACCTGTTCTGCCGGTGCTCTGCTGTCCGTTGAATGTCCGCACGGAAATTTACTGTGCAGACATTCCTCCGTGTGAATATAGCCTTAGAGAGTTTTCACAGCAAGCATTTAGGGTGCGTTCACATACTATTTGTTTTTGCGGGTTTTCTGCTGCGTATTTGAAAGGGGGCGGCTCTTCTCTGCTGTGTGCAGCAGATTTTCAACGGAGGAATTTACACTGCGGAAAATCCGCCGCAAGCCCCATTGAAGTCAGTAGGGACTGCGGCGGATTTTCCGCAGCGTAAATTCCGCTTTGGAAAATCTGCTATGGACAGCCGAGAAGAGGAAAACCCGCAAAAACAAATAGCGTGTGAACGCACCCTTCTAAAGTAATTTATTTATTTATTTTTAAATCCTGCAGTATGATTGTTGTCAGGAGACTACGGGCCAATTCCGACACAACGAGCATTCACCGTCTCGATAAGCAGCAATACGTGTCCGAGCAGATTCTACTAAATGAATAAACAAGTTCATTCTTTCAGCGAAGATCAGAATGTGAATTTTCACAGCAAACTTTTTATCTTTATAGAACTTTTTACAACTTTATTTTTTCTAAGTGTGTGTGCAATTCCTGTAGATTGCCAGCAGAGGGAACCAGTGTAGGACATGGCCTGGGATATTCATATTCAATGGATATGTTCTGGCAGCTCACGCACTGTACCTGGTCATTACACTGTGTGATCCTTCTCTTGCCAACATGTCAGCAGTAAAGCAACAGACAATCAGAAAGATCACATACAGTGTTACTCCGGGCATCTGTGCAGGGCATAATTTGGGCAAACAGGGCAAGGTTGCATACTCCAAGGCAAGCATCCTCCTAATAGAGGGTCTATACACTGATCAGCTGTGCAGCCTGTGTGAACAAGAAGGAAAATAAATAATTGGGTGGCTGCACAAGATATTAGAATGTGTAGCTTGCTTTAAAGGGGTACTCCAGCCCTAAGTAATCTTATCCATAAGACGTTTGATTGCGGGGGTCCCACCGCTGGGGACCCCCACAATCTAGAATGCAGCACCCACCTGTGAGTGCTGCAGGCTCCAAGTCTTATGCCTCCCGACTACGGGGACGGAGTGTCATGACATCACGCTCCGCACCTTCAATGCAAACTGCCATCACGCCCCCTCCCATTGACTTGCATTGAGGGGGCGGGGGATGATGTCACAGGGGGGCGGCATTGTGACGTCACGATACTTCGGCCCTGTGGTCATGACACTGCAGATTCTGAGCTGGTAGTGCTGCGTGCAGCTCCTCAAGGTGGGTGCTGAATGACAGATTGCGGGGGTCCCCAGCAGCGGGACATTTTGCAATATAGTGATATGGCCCCACGGGAAAACTTGCGATTATCTGCTCGGGCCGTAGGTGGTGCTGCTGTAGGTGGTGGTCGGTCAGAGCAGGTTAAAACATGTTTAAATACTAAAAGTCAGTGTTTCCTCCAACCATGGTGCCTCCAGTTGATTGCAAAACTATAACTCCCAGCCTGCCCGGACAGCCAAGCAGTAGGACCTTTCCATTGTCAGCCATTCAGCAGTGTCACGTGTCAAGCCAGTGATTGGCTGATGGGGAAATGTCTTTTTCGTCTGCAAACACACTAGGTTTCCCGGATCCCGCGGAAGATTTGAAAACCGGCAAGGAAACCCAGTGGGGGAGAGAGATAGAAATTAAATGGGGGAGATGTGAAATGGGCGGTGGGCATAAAATAGGTGGATAGATGTGAAATGGAGGAGATTGGACATGGAATGGCAGGATTTCACCATTTATTTATTATATTGCATATCGATATCACAATATTTAGGCCCATACTATTCACGTGAACTAAGTTGAGCAGCAATACAGACCGCACAGACGGGTGGCAGTGTTTCGGATTAAAGGAGTTCTGTAGTGAAAAAACATATCCCCTATCCAAAGGGATACATGGAGCCGCGGCTTCCTGCGGAGGTCAGAACGGTCGCTTCCGGCAGTCGGACCCCCTGCAATCTATAATTTGTCCCTATTGATAAAAATTGTTAAAGTATTACTCTGTAGGACATTAAAGTAACCCTGCGATCTCCAGGACGGGACCCCGGCTATGAGAAGCGCGTGTTGTCTACTGGTAGACAGCATGCGCCCCATTCTTTTCTATGGGAACGCTGATGATGCCCGAGAATAGAAATTAATAGAGCATGCGCTCAGTGTGGGGATATGTTCATTTTTTCTGGAGATCTCCTTTAAAGGGCCTCAGGTTATAGAGCAGGAGGAGCTGAGCAGATTGATATATAGTTTTGTGAGAAAAGTTCTAGGATAACTTGTTATTTATTCATGGTAATTACTGCTCATTCTAGGTAGTCAAGTGGGCGGTCCTACTTCGTGATTATACATACACCTACACATAAAGTAGGACTACCCAGTTTGCTAATGGCGTGGACGTCTATTGGGACCCATCAGGAAATGGACACCTCACAGCAGTCATGGCTTAGTTATAAATGGAAACCATGATGCAAGTGTGAACTAGGAATCGACCAATATTGATTTTTTTTACAGCAGATACCGATAATCTGTGAATTTTCAGGCTGATGGGCGATAACTTATACCGATATTCCATGCATTTTAATTCCCCGCCACCACCGCTGCCCCATTGCCTCCCTGGTTTTATAATTACCTGTTCCCGGGGTCCGCGCTACTTCTGGCTCCGACTGGTCCTGAGCTGTCACTGTGCGCCGGGACACCGACTGACGTCACTCGTCATTGCGCAGCGCACAGCAACAGCGCAGGACGCCGCAGAAGCAAGAAGTAGCTCGGACCCCAGGAATAGGTAATTATAAAACCAGGGAGGCAATGGGGCAGCGGCGGTGGTTGGACTCAGGACAGGCAATGGGGCGGCGGCGGTCTCTGGCCCCGCAAAAGCCGCTGCAGTTCATTGATTTAAAGCGCCCGCCTTATCGGCAAGGTAATTGCCGATACCGATAACTTAGAAACTCGTGAATATCGGCCAAACCGATAATCGATCCCTAGTGTGAACAGGGTCTATTCCAGTGTTTCACAACCAGGGTGCCTCCAGGTGCTGTCTGGGCATGCTGGGAGTTGTAGTTTTGCAGCAGATGGCGGTACCTTGATTGGGAAACACTGGCCCTTTTAAAATGATTATAATTCAGGTCACGTTCCTTATAAAATAAGCAGCAACTTTAATAAATCAAAAAAAAAGTACTTTATTCTCTCAAACAGGCATTCTTACATTAAAACAGACTTATAATAATAAATTTACACATTAATAATTACAGACATTTACTTTTAAACAGGAGGACAAACCCCCGACAGTCAAAAACAATTCTCAAGTCAAGTCAGGAAATGTACAGACCAAGCCTCAGCTTATGAAAAATAAATCTATAGTGAACATAACATTGAGGCTTTACAATCAATAGTCAAATCTGCATAAAACAAAAAAAACACAACAAAACCATAGTGAAGTCTGTTTTTTTTGACTGCATAGTTCTGCATGTAAAGCACTTTATTAATTTTGTTTAGGATTTTTTAATGTGATTATTGTTATTTTTTTTTAATTTCTATACAAATACAGAGCCCTCTGGTGATACCTGGACCCAAAATGGAATCCTCATATTTTACACAACTTTTAAACATCAAGTGCTCGAAGTATTACCAGTGACTAAACAGTGATAAATCTGTTTAAAGAGGTTGTCCGACTACAAAGCCCATTTTCAACAGTCTAATAAATGTATATATTGGTGGTCTTTCATGCTTTTCTTCTGATGCAAACTGTCGGCTCTGTTGTCTTCATCCCAATGTCCTTGTCTTGTGTACATCCTATAAACAGATTTACTGTTCCTGTGTACAGGACACCCTAGCCGGGATTTCAGCCAACTATATATCCCCATTATAGTGAAAGAGAGAGAGTAGGCTGAATTCCTGGCTACAGTGTCCTGTTAACAGGACACACACCAGACAGGGCATTGGGTTAAAGACAACATAGTACAAAGTTTGCATCACCAGCAGAAAAGGAAACCTGAAAAGTACACAAAAACGTAATAAAATTATATAATTAACTAATAAATGCTTATTAGTTAGCCGAAAATAAGTTTCATAGTTAGACAACCCCAATATCAAACCATGCATAGGTGCAACTTTCAAGAGTCCCAAAAAACTAAAATCTTATTTGATCTGATGCTCAATGAGCTGCAGAGCTTCACTGTAGAAACTGATTTACGCAATGAAGCTTCCTGGAATATACACATATTAAAGAGAATCCGCCAGTAGGTTTATGCAGCATAAAACAAGTCACCTGATCCTAACCTTGTACTACTGACCTCTTTACATGCAGCTCAAGTCCAAAAACTCTTGTTTCTATCCAGGACACCCATAAACCAACAGTGCAGTAATCCGCTCAATGATGTGTGCGCACAAATACGTATACATACATACGCTCCTCACTGGGAACCACTGGTATAGGCACCGAGCTGTCAACCAGGGTGCCTCCAGCTGTTGCAAAACTACAACTTCCAGCATGCCCAGACAGCCGAAGGCTGTCTGGGCATGCTAGTAGTTGTAGTTTTGAAACAGCTGGAGGCACCCTGGTTGGGAAACAGTGCATTATATAGTGTTATCAGCAGATCTGAGGGCTCCAAACTGCTGACATACCCCCTTCAGGTTGCCTGCAGTCTGTAGGTGATCAAAAGTCAACAAAGAGCTTTATTCTTTCTTTAGGATCCGCTTTTGTTTCGGCTTAAGAACAAAAGCACGAAAAACCTGCAAAACAACTAAAACAGCGTGAGCCCAACCTAATGGGGAAAGTTGAAAAGGTCAATAAAACAACTGCTTAGAAATAGTAATCCAAATCGAAATAGCCATTGTCCTCATTCAGCACCGCTAGGGTAGAATTCGACATGAGATTCAACGACTCGTCTCTGGGGGTAGGCCCGGCATTACTACTGCCTGAGGTAGCTTGTGAGAAGTTCCCAATTGGCTGCTGGTCATTCGCCTGCCCTAACTGGTTTGCCGGTGCTATACCACAGCCTTCCACCAACATCTCCATGTACCTGCTGTCGTCCGGCTGGTTGTTGGCGGGCGACGGAGAGAAAAGTTCTGCAAAAAACTCTGCATCCCCGGGACTACTGCATATAGAAGTGCTGGAGCTCATAGTGCAAACAGATTCATTATCAGCATTGTCTATGTGTTCCTGAAGCTCGTCTAAAAATCCTTGGAGGTGCTCCTTTCGGTTAAAACCACCTTGGGGAACACCATTAACCTGGGCGCCACTCCCCTGCATTTTTGACAACTTTTCTAACGTGGCCAGCTCATTTTTCTTGGCCTTCAACTTCTTCAACAACTTCAGTCTTAATTTACCTATTTTATCCCCATTGGATGAGTTCCCGTCCTTTAACAACCGTTTGCTGTATTCCGAAGTACTGCTCCCGGGTATCCTAAAACATGAAGCTGTAGGCGCTGGAGATGGCGTAGCTATAGGAGTTCCCTTTTCTTTCGGAGTGCTGAAGGATGGCTTATGTTCAGTGTTTGTCGGTGATAAATTAGATGTGGAAATACTAGTATTACTCGTTGATCTGCCTTGAAAGCCATTAAAGCTCTGAGCCTTTCTGGGAGCGCCATTAGGATCTGTTACTTTCAGCGGAGGACAAGTTACGAGCGGCAGCGTTTTCTTAGATGCAAGATTCAAATTTAAAATCGATTGATCTTTCTTGATCAATCGGGTCATCCAGTTGCCCACTCCGCTCCAACTGTTTTTTTGGCGTTGCTGAATGGGCGTGCTGGTTGCAATGGCATTGCCAGCTGGGTTTGGGGGTCTTCGAACACCACTGCTATTCTTAAGGGGGGCCGCTTTAACACTGGAGTTTGAAGAGATGGGTGATGTAAGTGTACAGTCCTCCTGCCTCTTAGGGATACCTGATGACATTACTGTTGATATTGCTGTTTGGGAAGCATGGGTACCTTCTCCTTGAGAGGTATCAGTTGCCTGAAGCTTGGTAGGCACTACAACCGGTTGGCCATTTGTTTCGAGGGGAATTTCAACTAGCGTTAGCGTTATGACGTCATCGTCAGCGTAGCCTTCCATTCCTGCAAGTGGATTTGAAGCGTTTAAGGCAACAGGCGGCACTGTAGAAGGAACCTGTGGGGAAAGCTCGACAGCACCCACTGAAGAAAAACATTCATCTTCAGATACCATGGAGATGTTTGCCGAATTAAACTCGGGCTCTTGCTCCACTGCACCAAGATGCACATTCTCCTCAAAGGTGTTTCCATCAGTCCTCTCCCAAATCACTATGTGAATGTCAGCAGCTCGTACTCGAAATTTCTGATGTCTTCTACAGAATGAGCCTCTAAGGTCATCGGATTCAAGCCAGGTACCTAGAAGTAGAAAATAAAAATCATTGGCTATCAGGGACATTAGAAATGGCAAGACAGACAATATTTGTTTCCGCCTTTTTTTCCCCTTCCTCTTTGCCTTATAAGACTTAGGCCCTTATTTACTAAGAGTGTTGTGTAGGTTTCTTTGTGGGTTTTAATTCCCTACAATTTATTTTCCATTTATTTACTAAGCTTTCCCTACAGTTTCCACTTTCCCTACACTTTGCTTTTTTACACCTGCTCTGATCTGTCTGGTGAAAAATCCACCACATTTTATGTGGAAACCTTAGTAAATATTTTGGGATTTTGTGAAAATGCTGGGAACACGCCCCTTTTCTCGACAACCACGCCCCTTTTTGGGGTTTTCTTTCGGGTTAGCAAAATGGAGTGTTAGTCTGGGTTTTCTCATTTCAGGCGCAATTTCCGGCGCAGACAGAATTTCCGGCGCAAATTCTGGCGCAGACAGAATTTCAGGTGCAATGCGCCCGAAAATGGCGCATGACCCGACAAAACATGTCAGGTTTGCAATAGTAGCCTTAGGGCAACAATAGGGCCTTAGTGTTTGATAAGGCAAAAAATGTAATGGGTAGCGCTCACCTCCTCCGTGCTCGTGTAACAGTCGTCCTCCACTGCGTCTCGAGAGTAGAAAAATGTAAGAATCCACGGCACTGGCTAGAACATCCTTTATTGTAAATCCATTTAAAATCCAAACAGGGACAAGGTGCACCAAACAGACAGACGAGGTCGAAAGAAAGACCTCCCCCTCCTCTGACGCGTTTCTGCCCTACCGGGCCTTAATCTATGATTAAGGCCCAGTAGGGAGGAAACGCGTCAGAAGGGGAGGTCTTTCTTTCAACCTCGTCTGTCTGTTTGGTGCACCTTGTCCCTGTTTGGATTTTAAATGGATTTACAATAAAGGATGTTCTAGCCAGTGCCGTGGATTCTTACATTTTTCTACCCTTAGTGTTTGATACTTTTGAATAAAGCAGTGTTTCCCAACCAGGGTGCCTCCAGCTGTTGCAAAACTACAATTACCAGAAGGCCCAGACAGCCGAAAGCTGTCTGGGCATGCTGGGAGTTGTAGTTTTGCAACAGCTGGAGGAACTCTGGTTGGGAAACACTGGAATAAAGGCTAAAAAACATAAAATACATTAAACAGATTGTAAAAACAGGTTCGTTTTTTTTCAGAAACAACACTTTTTAAATGGCACACTTAAATTTTGCCATAATATAATATTTCTGCAACGTTTAGGAAATTTTTTCTCTCTCTTCTCTAAAAAGGAATTACCCGCAGTGGGCTTTTTAAAGATTATTTTATTTCCATTTTCAAAATTACAAGCAACATACAAACATATCCAGAAAATATTACAAAATCCCCTCCCTCCCCCTAGCCTGGCACAACCCTATCTTCTTGACTTTTACTTTTCCGCTCTTCCATGGCACCCATTTATTTCCCCCCCCCATTTCTTTCTTTTTCTTACCACTATAGTAAAGTTCCTCAAATTTCTTAACTTACCATATTTATCGGCGTATAACACGCACTTTTTAGGCAAATTTTTTTAGCCTAAAGTCTACCTGCGTGTTATACGCCGATAAGCCACTGCAGTTCAATGATTTAAAGTGGGTGCTTTAAATCAATGAACAGCAGCAGCTTTGCAGGTGCAGAGACCTGCAGTCGCTGCCGGCTTCTCAGCCCCTGCCTGTCCTGGGGTCTAGAGCCCTGCTGCTTCAGGCCTCCGGTGTGCGTCCCATGCGTCGTTGCTATGCGCTGCGAGACGAAATGACGTCAATAGTCATTGTGCCGCACCGTGCAGTGCATAGCAACGACGCAGGGGACGCACACCGGAGGCCTGAAGCAGCGCGGACCCGACCCCGACAACAGGTAATTATACAACCGGGATGGGGGAGGCAACAGGGCAGCGCTTCTCTCCCCCTGGCTATCGGCACCGGCACCGATAGTCAGGGGAAGAGAACGAGGAGCGGCGCTCTAGACCCCAGGAAAGGCAGGGGGAGAGAAGCGGGCAGTGACGGCCTCTCTCCCCCTGCCTTTCCTGGGGGTGTATCGGGGTATACGCATGCACACACACGCACCCTCATTTTACTAAGGATATTAGGGTAAAAAACTTTTTTTACCCAAATATCCTTGGTAAAATGAGGGTGCGTGTTATAGGCCGGTGCGTGGTATACCCCGATAAATATGGTACTTCCTTTCACCAACTTAATCCATTCTTTCCTTTCTGGTGCTAGCGATGAAATCCATTTTCTCAAAATATGAATCTTGGATAAACACAGTAAATTCAGGGCTACTTCTTTATATTTTACATTCCCAATGTTTTAACCCATTATCACTGTTTTAATCCATATCAGGAATTCATGTTTATATAATTAACTGTGGGGTAAATCTGACAGATTCTCCGTTATCCTGTCCTAAGTCTAACATCCTGACGATCAGTACTAAACTTGACTGAAAACAGTCAGGAAATAACTTTGGCGCTATAGGTAGAACTAAAAACTGCATTTTGCAGTTCTATTTTTCTCCTGAAAATGTTTGAATAAGTGGGTATTAACATTCCTGTTGTCAATATTTGCAAAAATTAGTCAAACAAATAATAAACAAACCCTCTGTACATCTTCCACTCACCATCATCATTTGATATCCAGGTAGAGAAGTGTTCATTCCTGTATTTAATAATAGCCTTTACTTCATAAGAATGACCTTGAAACTGAAATGAATAATCCTCCAGATCACTGCTTGGCAAACCTTCCACAAAGTGAACCATAAATACTGAATTCAGCCTACAAGAAAAAACAAGTATGTCACATTTTTTGTCACTGTGTAGGATTTCATATTTTTTATACTGTACACAAATGACATTAAAAGGATTTTCCAGGCAGAGAGGGTACTGCTCTTTAATGCCTCCAGGTGTAGTAAAAATAAAGTATACTTTCCAGTCCTGGCCCCTCCGCCATTCTTAAAGCGTACCCGTCAGATCCAACAACAAAAAACTTTTTTTTTAAATATATCATTCAGTACCTAATCCTGACTATGTCCATCTAATTTTTATGTGATTAGCACCTTTATTTTTTTATTACACTTTTAATTTAGCTCACTAGTCTGAATTCCTCTCAAATGGAGGAGGCGTGGCCTCACTGCAGGTCTCCACCCCCTCCCTCAGTAATACTTTCTGCTCACATCTCCCCTAGCATTAGCAAAACTACATCTCCCAGCTTGTCCTCACTGACAGTAGCGGGACACAAGTGGGAGGATATTTCCTCCAGCTGTGAACCCTGTGATCACAGCTGTCAATCAAGGAAGTGTGTCCATGACATAGGTGATGATGCATGGACACAGCAGGACTAGTATGTGTCCAAGCAGGCAGGGGGGGGGGGGGGGCCAGTTGTTTGACTGTTTTTTTCAGTATGAAATACTGAAAATTTTCTTATGAAAGCAACTGCAAAACCTATTGGTTATACATGCATTACAACATATCAAACGTTTTTGTATCTGACAGTGCCCATGTAAGTTGTCCGGTCCCTGCTGCTCTGCTTAAAGGGGTACTCCGCCCCTAGACATCTTATCCCCTATCCAAAGGATAGGGGATAAGATATCAGACCCCCGGGATCTCGGCTGCAGGACCCACCTGTTGCAGGTTCCGGAAACGCTGGATGCTTCAGCTCCCGACCATGGTGACGTGAGATCGTGACGTCACGGCTCCGCCCCCGTGTGATGTCACGCACCGCCCCTCAATGCAAGTCTATGGGAGGGGGCGTGACAGCCGTCACGCCCCCTCCCATAGGCTTTCATTGAGGGGGCGGAGCGTGACGTCATACGGGGGTGGAGCTGTGACGTCACAATGCTTCGGCCCAGTGATCTTCAGTAATCAGACCCGGAGCTTGCAAGATCACAGGGGTGCCCAGCGGCAGGACCACCGCGATCAGGCATCATATCCTGTATCATTTGGATGGGTGATACGATGTCTAAGCACCGGAGTACCCCTTTAAGGGCCTGTTCCCACTTGGCGTATACGCAGCGTATTTCACGCTGCCCAAAATCTGCAGCAGCAGCGGGAAATATGCTGCCTATCCCTCACTCACTATACACACACAAGGCTTTCCAGCGGCAGCCCTATGTGTGCAGTGAGTTTTGGAGGCGGAGCCGCACATGAGTCATGCCGACACACGGCCCCGCCTCCAAAACTCACTGCACACATAGGGCTGCCGCCGGAAAGCCTTGTGTGTGTGTATAGTGAGAGGGATAGGCAGCATATTTCCTGCTGCTGCTGATTTTGCACAGCGTGAAATACGCTGCGTATACGCCAAGTGGTAACGTGCCCTTAAACTGGTTCCTGTGATGTTTCATTGAGGCAGAAAGCCAAGTGACTGCCTGAGCAAGAAGTCACAGGAACCAGAAAAAGGAGAGAGCAGCGGGGACCAGACAACTTCAGAATGACACAGCAGGGGATGGGTGCAGTTTAATATACTTTATTTTCACTGCACTGGGAGGCATTAAAGAACAATCTCCCTGTCTGGAAAGCCATTTTGTCATAACTCTTGTGGCACAAACTTTACTGCACTTTAAAAAGGTGTTCTACAGAATTAGTTTCTTCCAGAAACAGCGGCCCAGAGACATGAATGGAGGGGGCGTGGGGCGACGTCACATCTCTAGTCCCGAAAACACAGAGGTTTTCAAAATGGAGCATCAGCCCAGCATAGAATGTGGGTGCTGCAGGGAGATCGTGGGGGTCCCAGCCATCAGACATCTTATCCCCTATCCTTTGGATAGGTTGATAAGATGTCTATGGATGGAATAACCCTTTAATGTTCCATTAAAATCATGCAAACAAGAAAGAGTTCAATCTATTTTCTTTTTTGCAATGCACCTTTTCTTTGCACGATTTAATGGAACAAAAAAAAAAAAAAAGTCCTGTAGCTAGTTATGGTAAGAAAGCTGATCTGTGATTGGTTTCTATGGGCAAATCACACCAGTTCTTGCTGCAGACAGATAAATCTAGTCAATTTTTACACCTATGCATCAGTTTTGTTTGATATTGCAGCTCAAGCCCATTAAAATAAATAGGAGCTGAGATACCACACACCACCTGCACGCAGGTGTTTCTTTGTAGAAGAGCAGCCATGTTTTTCTGATCTTATATAAATGCTTATTTGAATCCTGCAATATTTATACATAATTTGCAGTGTCAAAAACAAGAACAAATATTGAGGGAACAAAATCTTACCTCTCCAGCACCATTGATCGCTTTTGCTCAGTATTCTTACATTGGTTGCATGGCCCCACGTGCACAGCATTCAGAGGACGCCACTCAGGGAGTGGATTTGTGAATGTAGTCAATGTTTTTTGACACCTAAAACAAGCAAGAAAAAAAAAAAATTATGGATATAGCTCTTTTGGGCATCTATGTTATTATGGACTCATTTTTGTGTCCACATTACATCCACAAGCCACGGCCTGAGTGTCAACCTGATGACCTGAGCAGACACCTGTCAGTTAGGGTATTCAGGCGTGTGGTCAGGCTTGCATCATAAGGCCATGTTTACATGGCAGAAAATTCAGGCCGACATTCTACAAATGTTCTTGATTCGGCGGCACTAGGACAACTCAGAAATACACCGTCTTCATAGATGGAAATTTGCGAGAGGAATCCGCTGAAAAATTGAGAGGTTCAATGTTTCTGCGACCGCTGGAATTGGGATTTCAGTGGCAGCAACATCTGCTGCGGAAATTCCACCATGTGCACAGAATCTCAACAGGACTCTGCTGCAGCAGAATTACCAAGTGGAATATTCCTGCAGAATTTGGCTTGGAAATATTTCCGTGTGAACATAGTCTAATAGGGAGGGATAAGGAATAAGTTGTCTTTCACTGCCAACCCCTTTAATGATTTGTACAGTAACAGGCAGGGGCCCATTTATAATTTTACACCACCCCCTCAGCCCTTACCTTTGCTGGTAGCTATATCCACAGACCTCGCATTTAAACTTCCACATGAACGTATGCCCAAAAAGCTTCTCAGTCTGAGGGTCCTGATTAAGTAGTGAAGGAAATGCAAAGACCGGGCTCTCATTCTTTCCTTGGAGGAGGAAAAAAAAACAAAAGTTGAAAAAAAGACCAATAAAAAAAATGTAAGTTATTCAATTTATAAGTGCACACTTAACCCATTCAGCACCAGAAAGTAGCACATTTATCAATTCTATATGTAGGCAGGGACCTTGCTGCGGTTGGCTGAATGCAATATGGATGAGTCTGCAGCCCAAAATATGCTGAATTTCATTATATATGATGTCTGATCGTGGGGGGGGGGTCTCTATGCTGGGACCCCCAAGCATTATGAACATTTATGTTCAGAACACCAGCTGTGCTAGGCTTCAGCCAGCCATGGTTGTTACACTTCCTCCATTAAGATCTATGCGAGATAGCTTGACTTCTGTGGTTGCTCGTAATCTGCCACGGAGTGGAGTTCACTCTGTACATGTGGATTACTGGGATGCCAGAGAATGCCAGGGGTCCGATAAGATGTTTAGGGGTGGAGTACCTCTTTAAAAAGATTAGTGCAGAGGCATTACAGTCTCCTATAGCCTGCACAAATTTTCTCAAAGCCTGAGCTTCCAAATTTCTAACAAGGTTTAAAACAATACATCATAAATCCAACTGCCATTGACTTCAATGGGTGACATGTCAATTCTTGACACATTTTAAATTTGTGCCAGAAAATGCTGTGTGAAAAACACTGTGTGAACATGATTGCACATTTCCTGTTGAATTCACATGGATTTCAAAACTGAATCCGACTGAATATTCAGTGTACAAGCCCTGAGGCATCTACAGACTTTAAAAGGTTAAAGGGGTACGCCGGTGCTAAGACATCTTATCCCCTATCCAAAGGATAGCGGATAAGAAGCCTGATCGTGGGGGTCCTAGGATCTTTCATGCAGCACCCAGTTACCATCAGCCCCTGGAGCATGTTCGCTCCGGGTCTGATGACTGCCGATCACGGGGGCCGGAGTATTGTGACGTCACACTCCGCCTCCTCAATGCAAGCCTATGGGAGGCTGTCACAGCGGTCACAGCCCCTCCCATAGGCTTGCATTGAGGGGACGGAGCCGTGACGTCACAATACTTCGGGCCCGTGATCGGCAGTCATCAGACCCTGAACGAACATGTTTCGGGGGCTGATGGTAACGGGGTGCTGCATGAAAGATCACAGGGATCCCCAGCGGCAGGACCCCCACGATCAGGCTTCTTATCCCCTATCCTTTGGATAGGGGATAAGATGTCTTAGCGCTGGAGTACCCCTTTAAAGCACAGACAGCACACCACTATCTCTGCACAATGGTTCAGTGCAATGCAAAGACCATGGAGACTAAAGGCTTTGTTCAGATCTGAAGGCTGCAGGATGGACTGAGAACCTACCAACAAGAAAAGAGAAAACAACATCTATGCAAACTGTTATGTTGTTGTGAGTAACCTAGTCAGGTCTACAATTACAGTATATACTAGGTGTTCTACTTCATATCGGTCACCTAGCTCCCTATGTTCAGGTTACTCCATCTCTACTTACAGGATTGTCAACAACCACTGACATAAGTTCTAACATGTCAGTGTAAGAGGGGGCAGTTTTTAATGTTAAGGATTAACCCAGCGTGGCTTACGTTACACGGTAGAGCCGATTATTATGCGTACCTTTCAGCGGTTAGTCTACTCACACTAGAACGCAGTCCGTTATGTCCAAAAACGTTAAGTCACTTCTCAGACACCTGCAATGAAGGGGGCCACCGAATTAAAAAGAAACTGCATAGGAACGTTTAATGTGACAGGTGGGCTCCTAGTGCTGAACGGGTTAAAATGGGTATACTCGGGTATTTAAAATGATCTGTCCTTAAACTGCCCTAAACAATTAACTTACATTTTTTTCTTTTGCGATGGAAGATCTTTAAAATAGGTTAACATACAAAAACCAAAAATTTTGCCTACTCGAAGTATAAAATCATAGCTAAAAAGGGGGTTTTCAGGACTGTCTCAGTGATGGCCAATGCTCAGGATAGGCCATCAATGTCTGATCAGTAGTGATCTGTCAGCTGATCACCGGAGCTGCAGCACCCGCACGTACAGTAAACGGATGCAGAAGCAGAAGGCTCAATACATTGTGAATTGAGGTGGTAATGCAGAGTTAAAGGGGTACTCCACTGCTCAGCGTTTGGAACAAACTGTTCCAAATTCTGGAGCCGGCAGCTTGTGATATCATGGCCCCTCCCCCATGATGTCAAGGCCAGCCCCCACAATGCAAGTCTATGGGTGGGGGCGTGACAGCTGTCACACCCCCTCCCATAAACTTGCATAGAGGGGGTGGGGCGTGATGTCATGAGGGGGTGTGACATCATGAGCGGGCGGGGCTATGTCGTCACAAGCTCCCAAACGCTGAGCAGTGGAGTACTTCTTTAAGATTCAGATACACAGCCCCACTCTATTCCCAATGAGTGTATAGGCAGATCCTGTTTCAGGGTAGTGTATGTTGCAATTCTTCATCTGAATGGGCTCCAGTTGGCCAATAATTCAGAGCAACTTTGTCAGTGACCGATCAACACTTAAGCTCATCTACTGTAGGTATATTATTTATGTGTGAGGACTCAACCCACGTGCATTCTAAATAGGGTTAATGTGTTATGGGTGCATTTGGTGCCTATTTGCTTAAAGGGGTTAACCATGAAAGCTTTTTTTTTATTTTTATTTTGTATATATATCAACTGGCTCCAGAAAGTTAAATAGATTTGTAAATTACTTCCATAATATTTTTTTAATCCTTTCAGTACTTATGAGCTTAAGTGCTCTCTGATGAAACTTGTCTCGGGAACTGTCCAGAGTAGAAACAAATTCTCATAGCAAACCTCTTCTACTCTGTGCAGCTCCCGAGACAAGCAGAGACGTCAGCAGAGAGCACTGTTACCAGACAGAAAAGAACAACTCGACTTCAGCAGCTGATAATTATTGGAAGGATTAAGATTTTTTTTAATAGAAGTAATTTAAAAATCTGTTTAACTTTCTGATGATATATATATATTAAAAAATGTATTTTCCTGGAATACCCCTTTAATTCTATATTATGAAAAGGTTATGTGACATGTACCTTTTTTTAATGCAAAGTCAGCTGGGGACTAGTACATACCCAATTTGCACTGTAGAAGTGGTTTCAGCTTCTCAAAGATTCCCATTCTGACGTCATTTAGACACTTGTCATACTTTGGTCGCTTTTCTGGGAAAAGAAGAGATTGATGTGAAACTAACTAAGCTGACACAGGGTGTACTGCAGTGTTTCCCAACCAAGGTGCCTCCATTAGCTGCAAAACTACAACTCAGCATGCAGGGAGTTGTAGATTTGCAACAGCTGAAGGCACCCTGGTTGGGAAACACTGGTGTACTGCATGGAAATGTTTACTACTTCAGCGGCAGATTGACCTGCAAATCACAGTCACTTTTTACTAATACACTTATTAAACTGAATTACACATCTACTTGATCCGTGAGCTGAAATATAAAATGTTCAGGTCATTTATTTACACTGGATAACTTCTGGCTAATTTCATCTTGTAAAACCCTTTGATGCTCCCGAAGGAGGCTGTGGTCAATCTACTTCCTTTTGGAAATAAAGACCAGGGATTCAAGATTAAAGGGGTACTCCGCCCCTAGACATCTTATCCCCTATCCAAACGATAGGGGATAAGATGTCTGATCGCGGGGGTCCCGCCACTAGGGAACTCTGCGATCTCTCCTGCAGCAGCCCTGTCCTCCAGCTGCACAGAGCAAAGATCGCTCCGTGGCTGATGGCGGGCGATTCAGGGGCCAGAGTACCGTGACTCACGGCTCCGCCCATCGATCAGTACCCCTTTACTTGTTCTGCCAAGGTCATCTCAAGTGTATGAACAAAGTGTTACTATCATTAAAAAGAGAAAAAAAAAAAAGGACCAGCGACATATTAAAAATATTGATTGGTTGGGGTCTGGGTGCGGAGACCCCCACTGATTGCTAGGACAAGTGGAGAGAAGTGCTTCTCTTTCAATATCTCTCCTCATTGAAGTGAGAAGAAAGACGGAGACAAGTACTTAGTTTAGCGCTTCTCCTTACTAGTTCTAGCAGGTCGTGGGGGTCTTCGCATCCAGACTGCATTCGATCAAAAGTTTGTGTGTCTCGGAAACGTCAAAACTTTTTTTTTTTTTTTTTTTTTATGATAGCAACACTATTTTTTCATTACTTTTTTTGCCAGATAGTTATAATAGTACAAATTTAAACACCTACCAGTTTTTTTCCGTTTCTCGATACTCTTTAGAAACAGTGCTGTGGCTTCATCATATTTTGTGAAGAGATTGTGAATGACTGACTCCTTGCTCATGTGACCTCCTGCAACAAAATCATTGAGAGTCTTTGACTGGACCAAGGCCGATAATATACAATCTAACCAGCATAAGGAATGCTTGTTCTTCCATTGTAGACGTCTTTCTGTGGTTTTTACTTTCATTAATTCAGGTGTTTTAACAACTTGTGCGGGATCATCAGTTTTTGCTTCCATGGAGTCATTACCATCATCAGCCAATTCCTCACTGTTATATGAAGCTTCTATAGCATCTGACATTCTGCTGTTATCTTCATTGTCGTCATCTGTTGCCTCCATTATGCTATCACATTCTAGGACTTGTCCTTTCTGTGATACATCTTGTTTTGTTGTGTCTGAAGGAAGCGTCATGGACACTGTAGCATCACACGCAGGACTGGGGGCTGCAGATATAGACTCATCCATTCGGTGCTCAGGCTGAATGTCCAATAACAAATCAGGCAAAATTGTGTTTTCATAAAACTTTTTCTTTTTGGATATCGGTGACTCACTTTCTATTGTTGTGATGTCTGTTGGGTTTTTGCCAGTAGCAACAATATTACTATCCTTATGACTGTCTGACTGTGCCGACATCTCAGCATCTGTAGTATCATTTACCCCACACAAGGAGCTGCCAACTTCCAATGCAGAAGTGTTGTCCAGTTCCTGTGCATTCAGTAAACTCTTAGATGGTGTATTCATTCCACAATGACACTTCAGACAATCCTTTAACAAGATTTTTGCGCCTGGCATTATCTTAAGAGGCTTGGCATCTTTGTTAGGTGATACTGTTTCGCAGTCTGTAGCATCTCTTACCCTACACAAGGAGCCGTCAGAATTTTTGTCCAGTTCGTTTGTATTCTGTAGAGATTTATTTATTCCACAGTGACACTTGAAGCAGTCCTGTAACACTATCTGCGGCTTTGGTAATGGCATTTTGTCTGGAGATTTGGCATCTCTGTGTGCCAATGCTTTTTCACAGTCTGTAGCCACTCTTATCCCACACAAGGAGCTGCCAACTTCAGAATTTTTGTTCAGAGTCTGTGTATTTTGTAAGCTCCCAGATGGTGTTTTCATTCCGCGGTGACACTCCAAGCTGTCTTCTAACAAGATCTGCGGACTTGGCAGTGGCATTTTGTGAAGAGAGTTGGCATCTTTACATGGGCTACAGTCATCTATCATAACAGAAGCTGAAGTCTCACAAGAATCGCTCTCTTTCTCGAAGGATCTATCATCTGGATGGCAAACTGGTTGACTATCCAATGAAGAGCTGACTGGAGTAGCCATGTCATTTTTCTGACAGGTCTGAGTCAAGTCAAGTATCTTTGACAACTGATGGGCCAGTAAGGATATCGCTGCAGCATCAGCATAGGCCTGATCTTTTACAGAAGGCACTGAAGTAGCAGGGCTGTCACATGTGTTCTCCAAAGCTTTCTCCTCCCCCTGAATCTCAGGCAGAAGGTCTTGTATAATATTGGAGGGATTGTGTTCTTCAGAATTAGTTTTCTTACAGTCCTCCTCTAGTTTTTGTGGCAATGACAAATTAGGAACTGGTAGTGATGGATCCTCTGTGCTTACCACAGACATGTCTGGCATAAGAGATGTAAAATCCACTGGTGTATCTGAATTGTCTTTAGCCAGACTCTCTGTCTGCTGATCACATAATGACATAGAAGACTGACTTTTCTCACTGTCCTCCACCACACAACATGGTGGAGAAGACACTGGCTTCCATAAACCTGTGGATGCATGACCTTCTGCTGGACTTTCTTCTAACACAACTTCTGCTGCTTGAGAAGCGTCTAACATTTCACAAGATTCCTGCATCATCTGAAGAGTTTTTGATAAATCTGCACTTCCAAAATCGTTCTCCTGCACGGCAGCCTCTGGACATGGAGGAGGAGGTATGTTCTGCAAGGAGTCCTTCATTTGTTGGACAAACTCTTCATTTTGCAATTCAGAGGAGACTGTGTTTTCACTTACCTCTAAATCATTGCACTGAATTAAAAGAGAAGCCTTGTTACATGAAGGAGCTTCCACATCTACTTGATCTGTCAAACCATCCAGGTTTTCCATTTGTTCTTTAGGAGTTTCTAGCAAAGAGAGGTTATCTTTGACAGATTCACAAAGTTGTGGTAGCCCAGAAGCAGAGTCAGGCAATTTCTCAATATTGCTTAGGACAATGGATATTTCCTTGGAGGAATTTTCCTCCACTTGACACGGTTGCTGAAGGTTCTGCAATACAGGTGTAGGTGGAGATACATGGGAGGGTGTGTTGTCTTGCATTCGGCTCTGATCATCTATCATATGCGTTTCATTTTCAGTTTCGGAACTTTGTTTTACTACTTCTTGCTCTTTATCTACCTTGTTTGCCATTAGGTCACTTTCTGGCGGGAGGGGGAGAGGAGAATCATTACATAAGGTATCTATTTCTTCTAGATCTCCATTCTGCAATACTTCTTGATTGTTATCTTTTATTATAGGTAATCCATCAGATGCACTAGGTGCGTATCTAATAGGAGGTTCCATAGGCAGAATGGGAAAACTAGGCTTGTCCTGCAAAGTAAAACTACTAGAAGTATTAGTAGATCCAGAGACGTTTTGAGTTTGAGAAATGGTGGATTCTGTCAGGCCATCTTTTAATCTTTTAGGTGAGTTTGTATCACATTCCAGGGTTGGTAAACCAGGCAACTCTTCACAGAGACCAGTCTGAACAGTTTGAGAAGCACCAGAGATGGGAAGATCAATTTTGGGTCTTTTCTCACATGGGACTGAACTTGGAGACAGGGTGGAGATGCAACGCTTCTTCTGCTTATTTGGGCCGCTATTCTTCTTAAGGTCAGCAGTGTTTGCAATTATGTTATCCAAGGGAGTGTATCCCAATGGATAAATACACTATAGAGAGGGGAAAATATGAATAGGTTAAAAGCATTTTTTTCAATGCATAACTAGCAAAACAAAACAACTTCAAACTGTAATAAATAAAGCAGTCATACCTGTGGGTTAGTACAGAGGAAGATTGACTGAGTAAAGTTGATGCGGTACGTCTTGAGTGCTTGTGTTTGGCCCTTGATCTTGCACACCGGGCACCATCCATCATTCGAAGTGTGGATGCCATTAGGGTTCTAGCGTAGAAAATGTAAAAGGTTAATTTAAATCTGACCCAGAGATGACATGAAAAACATTTTCTGAGTTCTAACAACATGATTTCATGTGGTGATACTTATAATGGAAAAACTTACACAAGGAACAAACCATTTTTGGAAATCAATAACTCCTCATACATTCAAGTGACCAGAACAGGTCTTTGTCAGAAGTGTTAGAAAGACCATGGATAGAGAATTACCAAAACTGGTGCAAAGAAAAAGTGGTGGAGCTGCCCTTGGGACCAATCTGATTGAGAAGAAATAGGAGTCTTTAAATCAGACTGGTTGCTAAAGGAAACTGCTCCACTTTTCCTCTGGACCAGCTTCATAAATTTCCCCTTGTATCTTATATCTGTCATTTGTATAAACTATTTAAATAACATAGATAACATTATATGTATATTTGTATCAAACATTGCTTAAAAATGTGTATATTTTTGGGTGAAATGCTGTCTTATTCCTGCAGCTATTGTCTGCAGGTCTCTGCGCACCGAGGACAAGCAGGTCTCTGCGCACCGAGGACAAGCAGGTCTCTGCGCACCGAGGACAAGCAGGTCTCTGCGCACCGAGGACAAGCAGGTCTCTGCGCACCGAGGACAAGCAGGTCTCTGCGCACCGAGGACAAGCAGGTCTCTGCGCACCGAGGACAAGCAGGTCTCTGCGCACCGAGGACAAGCAGGTCTCTGCGCACCGAGGACAAGCAGGTCTCTGCGCACCGAGGACAAGCAGGTCTCTGCACACTGAGGACAAGCAGGTCTCTGCGCACCGAGGACAAGCAGGTCTCTGCGCACCTACAAATCTCATCCAATTTACTGCTGTTCGTGCAAGGCAGAAAATCTACAGTGTATCCCCCTGTGTGAACAAAACTATTATATGTTTTAGAAAAACTATTCATTGATGCTTTGCATCCTATAAGGAAGGACTGGATCAAAGTCAATTAACCAGAATTCCTCAATTTTTTTGAAGGCTAAGTTCAGACATAGCAGATTTTTCGGAAAGGGAGAAGAAAAAAAAAAATATATAAAAAAAAAAAAACACTTATATGCAGCAAATGTGCAGTGAAATCTGCGAGACAATTTGGTGTGGATACTTTTTGAACTTCCTTGTGGAAAACACAAAATTTCTTGGCAATGCATCTCAAGTTTTCCCCACAAATCTCTGGTCATATTTCTACACAACATGACTGGATGCCAGGGGTTGAGAGACTGTGGAAGAACCAGGGAAGCATTATCACAAAGTGCAGAGGCAAATTTTGTTGTCCTAAAATTAATTAAAAAAAAAAAAAATTGTTTTCTTCCCGCAAATCTGGAAAGAAATATCCGCAACAAATCCCCTATGTGAACCTAGCCTTGGTGGGGGAATCCATGATGTGCGATCACTGCCGCAAATTTACATTGGTCAGAATCTAATTTTTTTGTTGTTTAAAGATCATAGTTAGTTGGATCATTACCTCCATGGTCAGCATACAGATGTACCATATTTACCACAGCAGTTCTAACATGGTTTTGCCCTTTTATTATTATTAGAACAAACAGCTATATGTATCCCCTTTGCCCAATTTTACATAACACCATAACACAAGAGTTAAAGGGGTTATCCAGGAAAACTTTTTTTTTTTTTTTAATATCAACTGGCTCTAGAAAGTTAAACAGATTTGTAAATTACCGCATTTATCAGCTTATAACATTTTTTAGGCAAAATTTTTTAGCCTAAAGTCTATCTGCGTGTTATACGCCGATAAGCCGCTGCAGTTCATTAATTTAAAGAAGGCGCTTAAAATTAATGAACTGCGGCGGCTTTTGCAGGGCCAGAGACCTGCCGTCGCTGCCCACTTCTCTGCCCCTGCCTGTCTTGGGGTCCAGAGGGCGCCACCGCCACTGCCCCATTGCCTCCCCAGTTTTATAATTACGGTACCTGTTCCCGGGGTCCGCGCTGCTTCTGGCTCCGGCGGTGTCTTGCGTTGTTGCTATGCGCTGCGCAATGATGAGTGACGTCTTCAAAGCGACGTCACCGTCAGTGGCCCGGCGCACAGTGACCGCTAAGGACACCTCCGGAGCCAGAAGCAGCGTGGACCCCGGGAACAGGTAATAATAAAACCGGGGATGGGGGAGGTAATGGGGCAGCAGCGGCGGTGTCTGGATAGCCAGGGGGAGAGAAGCAGCAGCAGGACTCTAGACCCCAGGAATGGCAGGGGGAGAGAAACGGGCAGCGAAGGCGGTCTCTGACCCCACAAAAGCCGCGCTTCTGTGGGTCAGAAACAGTCTATCAGGGTATACACATGCACACACACGCACCCTCATTTTACCAAGGTTATTTGGGTAAAAAAAATACCAAGGATATTTGGGTAAAAAAACTTTTTTACCCAAATATCCTTGGAAAAATGAGGGTGCGTGTTATAGGCCGGTGCATGGTATAGCCCGATAAATACGGTACTTCTATTAAAAAATCTTAATCCTTCCAATAATTATCAGCTTCTGAAGTTGAGTTCTTGTTTTCTGTCTGGCAACAGTGCTCTCTGCTGACATCTCTGCTTGTCTCGGAAACTGCAGAGAGTAGAAGAGGTTTGCTATGGGGATTTGCTTCTAAACTGTGCGGTTCCCGAGACAGGTGTCATCAGAGAGCACTTAGACAGAAAATCTGTTTAACTTTCTGGAGCCAGTTGATATATAAAAAAAAAAAGTTATTTTCTGGATAACCCCTTTAAACCCTGTTCTGAATGTGGGACTGATCACTCAAACTAACAGCATAATAAGGATCAATCAGCGGTCATTTCGGGTGATCCCAACCTGTGGTCTGGCTGAGATTTGTGCTCTTGTTGCGGTGGTGTGAAATTGGTCTTAGCAAGAAAATAGTTATTGATGACCTATCCTCAAGACAGGCCATACATCTCTCATCTGCGGGGGCCCAACACCTGGCACCCCAACAACTGTTGGTTAGAGCTGCACCACCTATGTCAGTGTTTCCCAACTAGGGTGTCTCCAGCTGTTGCAAAACTACAACTCCCAGCATGCCCGGACAGCCTTTGGCTGTCCGGGCATGCTGGGAGTTGTAGTTTTGCAACAGCTGGAGGTACCCTGGTTGGGAAGCACTGACCTACATACACAGCCAGAAATTACAGGAGCAGACCTTTCCATCTCGGTCATCCGCATTTGCCTGCGCCGTTTTCTGGCAAACAGCTGATAGGTGGGAGTCCAGGTTGCCGGATCCTGACAGATCAGATATTGATGGCCAATCCTGATACACTGTTGATTGTTTAAACCAGGTGACCATACAAAGATATAACATTTCTACCAAATGTAACATCTATTTTGTAACCATCTTTCGCCTTTAAGTAAATTTTTTTTTTTTTTAAAGATTTCCGTGGAAAAGACAAAAAATAAATAAAAATAGAATATTGTAACATATGCGCAGAAAAAAAATATTTGAAAAAAATTTAAATACAAAAAAAAAAAAAAAAGTTTCACTGACTTCTCCCATGTACCCCACCATGTGAAGTGAGGGCTTATCTAAAAATGGCCCTTGTCCAACCAATGACACTGTAGATCCTGGAGTCTTTGAAGCCATTGTGGTGACCCATTGGCTCATTTTTGTCATAGCACATGCTATACTGCCAGCACCGTTTAGGACATGTCAGAGAACCCTGAAAAACAAGTAGGTGGAACAAGTTATTAACATTTAATAAAGTTTTTATACTTTTCATTAAAATAACCATACAAACACAGCCAGTAGTAAATATACCTGCTATACATACATTACATGGTCCTACTTAAAAGGGTACTCCGGTGGAAATATTTTTTAATGAACTGGTGTCAGAAAGTTAAACAGATTTGTAAATTACTTCTATTAAAAAATCTTTATCCTTCCAGAACTTATTAGCAGCTGTATGCTAAAGGAGGAAATTCTTTGCTTTTTGAATTTCTTTTTTGTCTTGTTCACAGTGCTCTCTGCTGACACCTCTGTCCGAGTCAGGAACTGTCCAGAGCAGAATAGGTTTGCTATGAGGATTTTCTCCTGCTCTGGACAGTTCCTGATACGGGCATCAGGTGTCAGCAGAGAGCACTGTGGACAAGACAAAAAAATTTCCTCTGTAGTATCCAGCAGCTGATAAGTACTAGAAAGATAAAGATTTTTTAATAGAAGTTATTTACAAATCTCACAATTAGAGATGAGCAAAGTTACAGTAATTCGGTTTGTCACAAACTTCTCGGCTCGGCAGTTGCCGACTTTATCCTGCATAAATTAGTTCAGCTTTCAGGTGCTCCGATGGCTGGAGACTCTTTCCTAGGACTGTATTCACCTTTTCCAGCTCACCGGAGCACCTGAAAGCTGAACTCATTTATGCAGGATAAGTCAGCAACTGTCGAGCCGAGAAGTTCGTGATGAATCGAATCACTGTAAGTTCGCTCATCTCTACTCACAATAGACGAATGAAGCCAGCACATAAAATCCGGAGTTTATTGAGATCTGTTTAAAAGTTCCATAGAAAGGCAGGTAGGGGAGTGCATCAGGTAATATCACATACAGTAGACAGCTTGGAAAATGGGTCCTTTCACGCCAACGCGTTTCAAAACGCCTTGGCATGAAGGGACCCCTTTTCCAAGCTGTCTAACTGTATGTGATATTACAGTGATCCCTCAACTTACAATGGCCTCAACATACAATAGTCTTTTCTGGACCATTGTAAGTTGAAACCAGACTCAACATACAATGTACGGACAGTCCAGATCTGTGATACGTGTCAATGGCTGGAAGAAATGACCAATCAGAATGGGCATTTTACTGGTAAAACCCTTGTATTACTGAAGCGTATGCACTGACTGATGTCTAGTAGCGCCCCCCTACAGTACAGGAAGGTATTACATGTTCTGTACATTTTACCTGTACCAGTGTTAGCTGCTCCTCTGGACACCAAGTAAGGGCAACTCCATGTTACTTTTTTAGGACACTGTGTACTGTACAGGACCCTGAAGAAGCTCCTGTCCTCTACATAGACCAGTGTTTCCCAAGCAGGGTGCCCCCAGCTGTTGCAAAACTACAACTCCCAGTATGCCCGGACAGCCTTCGGCTGTCCGGGCATGCTTGGAGTTGTAGTTTTGCAACAGCTGGGGGCTCCATGCTTGGGAAACACTTACACAGACAGTGATTTACGGCTTCCAGCAGATCTTTCATACTTTTATATGGAAGGATTTTCTTTATCTATATTAGTTATCTACTTATTTTTCTTTAATTCTCACTTTTTCCTAATTTTTTTTGGATGACAATTTTGGTGCCTTTAGAACCAATTACCAGGTTTCCATAGAGTTATGGTCTCAACATACAATGGTTTCAACATACAATGGTCGTCCTGGAACCAATTAATATTGTAACTTGAGGGACCACTGTACCTGATGCACTCCCCTACCTGCCTTTCTATGGAACTTTTAAGCATATCAAACTCTGGATTTCATGTGGTGGCTTCATTCGTCTATTGTGCTGCTTGTCCAGAGGATTTCCATGCACTGGAGGCTCAGGTGAGCTGATCAATTGTTTTTTATACTTAGTTTACAAATCTGTTTAACTTTTCCACTGGAGAATTCCTTTAATGCTTGACAGTCGACAACGAGTAGAGACTTCAAAGGAAAACTGTCAGCCTGTTCACCCCCACTAAACCCACACAGGGTTATAGTGTGGATGAACAGGAGTCCTACGAGGGGTCACTTACTTAAATATGTGCAGTAGATCCTGAGATATGTCCTCCAGAAGATCCTCTACTGAATTCAGTGAATCGCGCTCCGGGGGGGCGGGGCTTCGCTCGCTCAATTTACATATTCATTATCTGTGACTCCACTTCACCAGGATGTGGAGTCAAAGACAATATGTAACTTGAGTGGAAAAGATTCTTAACAATGCTACTCCCCGTCTCTCCCATAGAGCTGTATGGGGAGGGGGCGTATACCGGTTCATACCGAATACTGAATTTTTTTTTCATGGACAATATGAATTTTGCCCATATCGCAATCCTGGTTGGGCCACTATGAAAAACTGTATTGAAACATACGTTTTTCTTTTGTTGTTTGTATTTTTTTAACATTGGAGTCAATAGGAACCGTACAGGACCGTATGTGCGTACGGTTCCATCCGGTTTTCGACTTTGCACAGTTTTTATTAGAATTTCAATCAAACAAGTGAAACTTTATTCATAATCGAATGAAAAGTTAAAAACTTATACTTTATTTTTTTCTTAAAAAAACGGATGCAACCGGACATTATTTTTCAAACCATATATGGATTAAAATTTGTACACACGTTTTAATACAGTTTAGTCAGGTTTTGAGGAATCATTTATTTTATTTTTTTAATCAAAAACCTGATCCGGGAACTGTATAGCAAAAACGTGGTGTGGACCCAGCTTTAGTACTGTCCATTTAGCAGCAGTGATGGGAGAATAGCGGGACGGGAGACAACGGGCATGTGAACCTAGCTTTACATCTTGAGAGAGAAAGCGGAACCATCATAATTAGGGATGCACCGATATTGCAGCTGCCGAAAATTATCGTACTAAAAGGCCAATCATTTTGGTGGGCGTGATTTTCAACGTACACTCCCTCCGGTGTGAGTACAGGTACTTCACACTGGTGCTACACCCACCCCTCCACCCCAGTCTTGTGCGACGAGGTCCAGGCCCCCTCTCACTCCTCCAAGCAGTGCTGAGAAGAGGTGAATTAACCCTTACATGCCATGTGGCGGGCGTATGAAGCGAGCTCAGGAGCTGAGCTCGCTTCATACTGGCTAATGCCAGGCACTGACCCATGTGATGTCCAGCATTAACCCTTTAGACGCCGCAATCAAAGTTGATCGCGGCATCTAAAAATGCCGAATACAATCTGTGGTAGCACAGTGGAGCTGATCGCGGGGTCCCAATCAGCTGAGAGGATGGGCAGGATTCCCTACCTTCATCTGTCCTGTGTAATCGGCACTCCAATAATGCAGCCAGCCTAAGCAACCTGTAGTAATGGAGCACCAATAACACTGATCAGTGCTGTGCTATAGCCTCCTATAGCATTAATCAGTGTCCAGAAGTAAAAAAAAAATAAAAATAAAAAATGTATATGCATGTGTCTGCAGCTGTTACAAAACTACAACTCCCAGCATGCTCTACAGCAACTGGCTGTCTGGGCATGCTGGGTGTTGTAGTTTTGCAACAACTGGAGGCACACTTTGGAAAACGCTGCCATATGGGGACAAAAAATATTGTGAAAATAAATTAGTAAAAAAAGTAAAAGGCAATAAATGTTAAAAAAATAAATAAATAAATAAATAAATAAAAAAAAGCCCCTCCCCATAGACAACAGTTTAAATCACCCCCCCCCCCCTTTTCCAAATAAACTAAAGTTAACAATAAACATATTTGGTATCGCCGCGTGAATAAATGTCCGAACTATTAAAATATAATGTTAATGAAACCGCACAGTCAATAGTGTAAAAAATTTTAAAAAATAAAAAATACCAACAGCCAGAATTGCGCATTTTTCTTCACCTAATGTAGCAGAAAAAAAGTCATCCAAAAAGTCCCCATCAGAATAAAAATAGTACTGAAAAATACAGATCACAAAAAAAAAAAAAACAGCGCCAAAAATTTGCCCCTATACAACCCCATATATGGGAAAAATAAGAAAGTCATAGGGGTCACAAGAGAACATTTTAAGAACACTGATTTTTTTTTTTTTAAAGATATAAGGGGGAGATTTATCGGAACGTGCTGAGGGGAAATTGAGTAGTTGCCCATAGCAACAAGATACAAGTGTACCCCTATAGTGTGTCCTAATGTACGGTGAGTGGCAGTGTATGGATGGCAAGTGGCAGTGCTGTGGCTCCAAACCCGGCCAGTACTTTCTATAGCCGCACCGCAAGCATTCCAGAGTCTCCTTCAAGTACATCAGTAACTAAAACATTCTGAAAAAAGTGGGCGGGGCAATGCATTTTCGGTTTCGGCCAATCACTGCCTAAATTTTCGGTTTCAGACCAAAATTTCCCTTTCGGTGCATCCCTAATTACAATTATATACAAGGGTCACAATCTACAACCTAGGCTCCTGCAGTCACTGTGAGCTGGTAACATTACACCGCCAGAACCTGAACTATTAATATGCGTGATGGTTCAGGATAAGACAGCTGCAATATACACAAGATACAATAGTCAGGCTGCCTACTACTGACTGCTGGGATGACAGAAGGGGACGCTCAGTGACCTGCTCAAGACTTTACACTCCAGTGAATTACACAAGGGGGAAAAAATAAAATTAATACACAATGACACTCAAATGGATAGGAAACATGGTGACTAGAGATGAGCGAACTTACAGTAAATTCGATTCGTCACAAACTTCTCGGCTCGGCAGTTGATGACTTATCCTGCATCAGTTTTCAGGTGCTCCCGTGGGCTGGAAAAGGTGGATACAGTCCTAGGAGACTCTTTCCTAGGACTGTATCCACCTTTTCCAGCCCACCGGAGCACCTGAAAGCTGAACTAATTTATGCAGGATAAGTCATCAACTGCCGAGCAGAGAAGTTCGTGACGAATCGAATTTACTGTAAGTTCGCTCATCTCTAATGGTTACATGCATGCTACTATGCAAGTGTTTTCCAACCAGGGTGTCTTCAGCTACTGCAAAACTACTACTCTCAGCCTTTGGCTGTTTAGACATGCTTGGAGTTGTAGTTTTGCAAAAGCTGGAGTCTTAACGCTGACCTATGTGTGCTCACACTTTGAAAGGCTTATGGCACATGCATAGATGTGTATTAGGCACCAGTATGTATTGTGCACCAAAGCTGCGCTCTGTATGAGTGGAGCCTAAAGTGACAATACAACTTGCTCTTCTGAGTGTTGCTGTGTAAGAGGGGGCGTGAAAGAGGAGTTACAAAAACTGTGATTATCTGTTGTGCGGAGTGAATCTGTGGAGTGGGTGCGACTGCCTATAGTCTACATTCATATTTTGGGTAAGTTTTTCTCTTTTGCACATAGTGGGATAACTGTTAGAGTTTAAACACCCTTTTTCATTTTTTTTTTTTTTTTTTTTCTTCTCTCTGTTCCACCTCTAGGGGGAGGAGGAGTAGATTGGGCACAGGTGTATAAATCTTAGCTTGGGACTCTTATTGAGAGCTTGCTCTTCTGAGTGTTGCTGTGTAAGAGGGGGCGTGAAAGAGGAGTTACAAAAACAGGAGTTTGAAAGCAGGAGGTTGAGATCGCTGTGAGTGTTAATTTCTGAACCCACAAGGTCTACAAAAAATTTTAAGTGTCATTTTGACTGTCTGTTTTTTCCTATACATTTGTGAAATCCCCATAACTAGATGGCCTCCATGTTGGAAAATGCAGTCCAATGTACATCCTGTTCAATGTATGCAATCCTTGAACAACAGTTTGAGGGTGCATATTGTTGTGCGAGATGTGTGCTAGTTGTCCGTTTGGAAGCCCAGATCCTGGATCTAGAGGGGCGACTGGCAACAATGAGAAGCATTAACAACATGGAGAGGAGTCTCTTGCTCACTGAGCAGGCACTCTCGGGAATAGAGGTGGGGGAGGACAGTGGGACGAAGTTGCAGGACAGTCAGGCAGTTAGCTGGGTTACAGTTAGAAAGAGGGGTAGGGGAAAAAGTGTCAGGGAGGCTAGTCCTGAACTGGCACACCCCAACAAGTTTGCCCGCTTGGCAGATGAGGGGGATGCCATTACAGAGCTAGCAGAACTGCAGCAGGATACCGCCTCTGACCGCCAGGGGGGTGTCTGCTCCAGTAAGGAGGGAGGGAGGAGTACAGGGCAGGCCAGACAGGTACTAGTGGTGGGGGACTCAATTATTAGGGGGACAGACAGGGCAATCTGTCACAAAGACCGGGATCGCCGAACAGTGTGTTGTCTGCCTGGCGCACGAGTTCGGCACATCGCGGATCGGGTTGACAGGTTGCTGGGCGGGGCTGGAGAGGACCCAGCAGTCATGGTACATATTGGCACCAATGACAAAGTAAGAGGTAGGTGGAGTGTCCTTAAAAATGATTTCAGGGACTTAGGCCGCAAGCTTAAGGCAAGGACCTCCAAGGTAGTATTTTCTGAAATACTACCAGTACCACGAGCCACACCAGAGAGGCAGCGGGAGATCAGGGAGGTAAACAAGTGGCTCAGAAGCTGGTGTAGGAAGGAAGGGTTTGGGTTCATGGAGAACTGGGCTGACTTCGCTGTCGGTTACCGGCTCTACCGTAGGGACGGGCTGCACCTCAATGGGGAGGGTGCAGCTTTGCTTGGGGAGAAGATGGCTAGAAGGGTGGAGGAGTGTTTAAACTAGGGACTTGGGGGGAGGGAACCTACAGCAAAGAGGGAGAAGATAGTGTAGATAGAGAGGTGGGAATTATAAATGTACCTGGGGGTGGACCGGAGGGAGGGGTTAGAATAGTTAATAGGAATAAGCTTCATAGGAAAATAAAACTTACACCCTTGAATCCCATTAACCCCAATAACATAAAGGATGGAAATGTAAAGTGTATGTTCACAAATGCCAGAAGCCTAGCAAATAAAATGGGGGAGCTTGAGGCCTTGATACTGGAGGAACATATTGATATAGTTGGGGTCACTGAGACATGGCTGGACTCCTCGCATGACTGGGCTGTCAATCTGCAGGGGTTTACATTGTTTCGCAAGGATAGAATGAACAGAAAAGGTGGTGGAGTCTGTCTGTATGTAAGAAGTGGTATGAAAGTCAGTGTGAACGATTCCATAGTGTGTGATGATTCTGAGGAGGTGGAATCACTGTGGGTAGAATTACAAAAGGAGGGAAATACTGAAAAAATAATATTTGGGGTAATCTACAGACCCCCTAATATCACTGAAGAGATAGATGTTCGGCTTCATAAACAAATAGAGAGGGCCACCCGGGCAGGTACAGTGGTAATAATGGGAGATTTTAACTATCCAGATATAGATTGGGGTCCGGGGTTGGCTAAAACTACAAAGGGGCGACAATTCCTAAATTTATTGCAGGATAATTTTATGGGCCAGTTTGTGGAGGACCCAACAAGAAGTGATGCCTTGTTGGATCTGATCATTTCCAACAACGCAGAGCTGATTGGTAATGTAACTGTGCGGGAAAACCTTGGTAATAGCGACCACAATATAGTTACTTTTGACTTAAAATGTAGAAAACAGACAGGCGGGGAAGGCAAAAACATATAACTTTAAAAAGGCAAACTTCCCTGGGCTGAGGGCTGCACTACAGGACATAGACTGGGGGGAAGTGTTCTCAAATACTGATACAGAAGGTAAATGGGACATCTTTAAATCAACTCTAAATAACTATACAGCTAAATATATACCAAAGGGGAACAAATATAAACGATTAAAATTAAATCCTACATGGCTGACACATGATGTTAAAAGAGCAATAAACAACAAAAAAATTGCCTTCAAAAAATACAAATCTGATGGGTCAGCGATAACATTTAAACAGTACAAAGAGCTTAATAAAATCTGTAAAAATGTAATAAAAACAGCAAAAATTCAAAATGAGAGACAGGTGGCCAAAGAAAGCAAAACTAATCCTAAATATTTTTTTAGATATATAAATGCAAAAAAAAAAAGGACAGAGCATGTAGGACCCCTTAATAATGATAATGGGGAGGTTGTCACAGGCGATCAAGAGAAGGCGGAGCTACTGAATGGGTTCTTTAGTTCTGTATATACTAGGGAAAAAGGAGCTGACATTGGCCAGGTCAGTGCTGGTAACACATCATGTAATGTACTGAACTGGCTTAATGTAGAGATGGTACAAGGTAAGTTAAGTGATATAAATGTAAGCAAATCCCCAGGACCGGATGGACTACACCCAAGAGTTCTTAGAGAGGTAAGTTCAGTAATATCTGTACCCCTGTTCATGATATTTAGAGATTCTATGGTGTCTGGTATTGTGCCAAGGGACTGGCGCAAGGCGAATGTGGTGCCAATCTTCAAGAAGGGCTCTAGGTCTTCCCCAGGAAACTATAGACCGGTAAGTTTAACGTGCATTGTGGGTAAATTGTTTGAAGGACTGATAAGGGATTACATACAGGAATACATAGGGGATAATAGTATTATAAGTGATAACCAGCATGGGTTTACTAAGGATAGAAGTTGTCAAACCAATCTAATTTGCTTTTATGAAGAGGTGAGTAGAAGCCTTGACAGAGGAATGGCTGTGGATATAGTGTTTCTGGATTTTGCCAAAGCATTTGATACTGTCCCTCACAGACGTCTGACAGGTAAGTTAAGGTCCTTGGGCTTGGAAACTTTAGTTTGTAACTGGATTGAACACTGGCTCATGGATCGTACCCAGAGAGTGGTGGTCAATGATTCGTACTCTGATTGGTCCCCGGTAATTAGTGGTGTACCCCAAGGTTCAGTACTGGGCCCGCTGTTGTTTAATTTATTTATCAATGATATAGAGGATGGTATTAACAGCTCTGTTTCTATCTTTGCAGATGACACCAAGCTTTGTAGCACGGTACAGTCTATAGAGGATGTGCATAAGTTACAGGATGACTTGGATAGACTAAGTGTCTGGGCATCCACTTGGCAAATGAGGTTCAATGTGGATAAATGTAAAGTTATGCATCTGGGTACTAATAACCTGCATGCATCGTATGTCTTAGGGGGGATTAAACTGGCAGAGTCACTGGTAGAGAAGGATCTGGGTGTACTTGTAGATCACAGACTACAGAATAGCATGCAATGTCAGGCTGCTGCTTCCAAAGCCGGCAGGATATTGTCATGTATAAAAAGAGGCATGGACTCAAGGGACAGGGACATAATACTCCCCCTTTATAAAGCATTGGTACGGCCTCACCTGGAATATGCTGTTCAGTTTTGGGCACCTGTCCATAAAAGGGACACTGCGGAGTTGGAAAGGGTGCAGAGACGCGCGACTAAACTAATATGGGGCATGGAACATCTTAGCTATGAGGAGCGATTAAAGGAGTTACAATTGTTTAGTCTTGAGAAGAGACGTTTAAGGGGGGATATGATAAACGTATATAAGTATATTAATGGCCCATACAAAAAATATGGAGAAAAACTGTTCCAGGTTAAACCCCCCCAAAGGACGAGGGGACACTCCCTCCGTCTGGAGAAGAAAAAGTTTAGTCTCAAGGGGCGACACGCCTTCTTTACCGTGAGGACTGTGAATTTATGGAACGGTCTGCCTCAGGAACTGGTCACAGTAGGAACAATTAACAGCTTTAAAACAGGATTAGATACATTTATGGAACTAAATAACATTAGTGCTTATGAAGAAATATAAAATCCCATCCCTTCCCCAATATCGCGCCACACCCCTACCCCTTAATTCCCTGGTTGAACTTGATGGACATGTGTCTTTTTTCGACCGTACTAACTATGTAACTATGTAACTATGTAACTGTATCTTATTGTCTAAACCAGTGTGCCTCCAGCTGTTGCAAAACTACAGCTCCCAGCATGACCGGACAGCCTTCGGCTGTCCGGGCATGCTGGGAGTTGTAGTTTTGTAACAGCTGGAGGCACACTAGTTGGGAAACACTGGTCTAAATCTTCTGTAGGTCCAGTGTACAGATCACCATGGAACATTATGATGCGAGTTCTGAGGCAGCGCTATGGACGCTTAAATGAGGTCTAGTCCTGTTACAATGTCAGAGGAAAAGGTACAGCCGAAAGCTATAATTGGTCCTGTATATGCCCTACAGGGTGCCTCCAGCTGTCACAAAACTACATCTTCCAGCATATACAGAAGCTTTAGATTGTTGCTCTACTGTCCAAACCAGAGACTAAGGGCGTTTTTAACCTATGGATTTGACTGAAAGTCTCAATGACATCCATGGATCTTCCGAAAAACCCTATAGATTGATTGTCTGTAGTCTCGTGCAAGTCTCAGAGTGGAAAGAAAGCTTAAAGGGGTTCTCCGGTGCTTACACATCTTTTCCCCTATCCAAAGGATAGGGGATAAGATGCCCGATTGCGGGAGTCCCGCCGCTGGGGACTCCCGGGATCTTGCACGCGGCACCCCGTTTGTAATCAGTCCCCGGAGCATGTGTGCTCCGGGTCTGATTACAGACGACCACAAGGCCGGCAGCGTGTGACCGTCACGCCTCCACCCCCTGTGACGTCACGCTCCGCCCCTCAATGCAAGCCGAAGGGAGGGGGCGTGGCAGCTGTCAGAGACTACACCGATCCCCCTAAAGGATAGGCGTGAGGTGGCAGAGGTGCCACCTCCTCCTATCCCCTGCCATTGGTCGGTCAGGAGTGACCGACCAATGGCAGATGGGGGGTCAGGTGGGGTTAAAGTTCAGTTCCCCCGCTCCGTCCACCCATGGTAGTCTGGGCAGAGCTCGGAGCAGCAGTGGCGACTTACCATTGGCGGCCGGCGATCAGGTCAGTGGTTGTCTAGCAACATCTGGAGGGCAACAGTTTAGAGACCACTGTGCAGTGGTCTCTAAACTGTGGCCCTCCAGATCTTGCAAAACTACCACTCCCAGCATGCCCAGACAGCCGTTTGCTGTCTGGGCATGCTGGGATTTGTAGTTTGCAATATGCTGTGGGATTTGTAGCGTGAAATATGCTGTGGACATTCTAAGTGTGACCCTACCCTAAAAAGTATTGGCGTTTCTCCACATATAAAAAGCAAAATGACAGGGTGTTTTTTGTGTCTGTGTTCCCAGGTCCAAAAAAAAAAAAAAAACAACACCAGGAAAAAAAAAAAAAAAAAAAAGTGGAACCCTAGGCTTATATAAACACCTGCCCCAATCCCAGGACGTGTCTGTCCCATCTGAGCAGCAGTTCTGACGCACAGAAGCGCCCTTTCTGGCAATAACTGAGGTGGCGATCTTGTCTTGGTCAGTGATTGGCTGATCGGGCATTTCCTGTGTGTCAAAATTAAAGGGACATCTTTTTCTTTAATTTTTATGCCAGCCTGAGCCCAAACACAAGTGCCAATTGGCATGACAACCCCTCTAATAAAAAATGTAACGCACCGAACCTCCAATATATGTGTGTGATTGAGATATATATATATATATATATATGGTGCGACAGTAATAACAGCCCCCATTCAGCTTTCCAAGCATTTCCATCTACAGTTTACAGATCAAGAGGACAAGACAAGTAACTAAGGCTGTGTTCACACGTTGCGGCTTCATTGCAGTACTGTCCAATCACAGCAAAACGCTGCATTACTGCAACGCAACTGCTACATGTGATCACAGCCTAAGAACTACACAACATCGGGCATTGTGCATTATGGCTCTATGGAGAGCATGTGTACGGCGGCGGACGGCCAATACAGGCACTTTTCACACACACCCAGCGGTATGAGGGCAGCCCCGAGAAGCGCACACCCACGCCATGGCGTCCTCACCTGTATCTCGGAGTCACCACCTCTGTGTGAAACACTCGGTAACGAAGCCGGCTACACGTGAGATGAAATTGCGTTCGATCGACGTCCCCACTTCCGTCGGCAGCAATAGACGTCATGACGCCACTTCCGCTTTCCCTTGGCGCTGTTCCCCCCACATCCGGCGCAGACTGATAACGGAAGGGCACTGGCAGCCATTTTTAATTGTGGCAGTTGTTATTCTTCAGGATTCTAGAGCATTGTTTCCCATCCTAGGTGCCTCCAGCTGTTGCAAAACTACAACTCCCAGCATGCCCGGACAGCCTTTGGCTGTCCGGGCATGCTGGGAGCTGTAGTTTTGCAACATGTCAAGACACCTTGCTTGAAAAACACTGTTCTAGGGAACAATTAAAAAAAACTTTACAAACTATTGTAGTATCTTAATAATTCTAAGGTTTAAGACAGGTTAGACGGGTTGACTTTCAGCTTTTGCAGTTTTACAACATCAAGAGATTCTTGGCTGTCTGGGCATGCTGGGACTTGTAGTTTTTCAACATTTGGAGGTCCTTGGCCGCCCGGGCTTGCTGGGTGTTGTAGTTTTGCAACAGCTGGAGGTGTTTGGCTGTCCGGGCATGCTGGGAGTTGTAGCTTTGCAACAGCTGGAGGTCCACGGCTTAGAGACCACTGATATAAACATAGTAATGTCATATTACATATGTGTCTACTCTTTATGGAGTTTTTTTTTATTTGTTTTTATTTTGCTTATTATCCTCGTTGGTCACAGCAAATTACTTCTTTACTTTCTGCTCAAAAACTGGCCGTTGTCTGCATTAACCGCGTGTCATGTGACCTGTGATGTCACCAACTCTTCCCGCTCCTGTGGCATCTCCAATGCCTGGCTAGGAATCGCTCAACCTTTTTCGCAGGGGTGTGGAACACTCAGCCAGAGGGACATATAAAGCCACTGAAACAATTTGGCCCTGCCAAGGATATTATGTTAATTGGAAGGTCTTTCTAGTTAGAGGGAGAGAATACTGATTGTGACAAAGATTCTGCAATGCATTCTGGGGGAAGCCGGGAACATCCAGCAGAATTGTCTCATGCCGACCCTTCGGAATATTATGGCCCACAAATAGTCTTAAAAATGGCCCTTGGCAGAGAAAAAAAAAGGTTTCCCATCCCTGCCCTATACTCATGTCGCTTATCTTCCACCGACAGCAGAGTTCTAAAAAACAAGCCGGTGCTAGGACCGCTTGGAAATAGGCAAGCAATAGGCAGCAATGCATTTTCTTGCAGACGCCACAGAAAGAATAGACGTGTCTATTTCTGCGGACAGCGGAATCTGAATTTCCGCAAACAGAAACATCTGTCACAGTAATGACTATATAAACAGTGCAGCAGAATCCCATTGAAATCAAAAGGACTCTGCTGCAACAGAATTCATCAGAAATTCCGCATGGACATTCTGCTGTGTGAGCATCATGGCTTAAAGGGGTACTCCGGTGCTTAGACATCTTATCCTCTATCCAAAGGATAGGGGATAATGTGCCTGATCGCGGGAGTCCCGCCGCTGGGGACCCCCGTGATCTTGCACGCGGCATCCCAGTTAAAATCAGTCCCCGGAGCGTGTTCGGGTCTGATTACCGGCGACTACAGGGCCGACGGCGTGTGACGTCACGCTCCGCCCCTCAATGCAAGCCTATGGGAGGGGACATGATAGCTGTCACGCCCCCTCCCATAGGCTTGCATTGAGGGGCGGAGCGTGACGTCACATGCCGTCGGCCCTGTGATCGCCGGTAATCAGACCCGGAGCAAACATGCTCCGGAGACTGATTTTAACTGGGGTGCTGCGTGCAAGATCACAGGGGTCCCAAGCGGCAGGTTTCCCGCGATCAGGCATCTTATTCCTTATCCTTTGGATAGGGGATAAGAGGTATAAGCACCGGAGAACCCCTTTAAAGGAGTACTCCAGCTCTATATTCCTTTTTACCTCTCCATTCTCTGATTGGCGTGTTTCGTTTGCTCCTCTGTGGGCAAGTCCTGTGCTGTCCTCGCTTGCTGTATTTTCATCTGCATAGTTTGCTGTACCTTTTGCCTTGTTTCCTCGTTTCCTGTCTTTTGCGGTGTGAGGACTACATTTCCCAGGTGCACCCGCGGCTGCCTTGCGTGGAACTTGTCCATCCCTGTTGCGCTTTTATCCCACCTATGTGGGCTTGTCAGCTATGTTCCACCCTTATGAATGATTCATACTCTGTGCTCCTTATTTGCATGTGGTGTTCTGCCCTTATATGGCCCATTGGCTGGTTTTCTAGGCGTGTTTCATTTGTCCTCAAGCCTGGCGCATACAAAGTTGGTGAAGTGCACATACGTTGGCGTATCCTGCTTATTGGACAATACACATCCAATGAACCCATTGAGGGGACTATCCGAGAATCAGGGAAAGGAGGAGCGCGTTAACAAAACATGAATATTCAACAGGGGGCTTGAACCAAAACATAAACAATGGCTACACCCGCAAAAGACACGTCACAGACACAATATGGCCGCGGAAATAAGAAAACCTGTGGTCGCCAGCAAACGCATCACCATTAAACTACCGAACTTCCGACAAATACTAAAGGTAATTTTACCCATAAACAATTACAAAGCACTCTGAGCACTCTGCATCCAATCCACAGAGTGGTACCCTAAAGGCAGTGAAAAACTTCCACAGGGTAAAAAAAAAAAAAAAAAAAAGGCATTTCAACACAGATAAAAATGCTAGAAAAAGCAGCTGCAGTTTTTCTGGTGTTTTTTTTTTTTCAGGTAAAAAGGTGAAACATAGTTTACCAGACCTGTCAGTAGAAAAACAGTTTTAGGCTGCATTCACATCTCGTTTTTGCAATACTTTTGCTATATCTGGTTTCATTGAAAAAGACGTATCGAACCGTATATATAGACATTTCATTGTAAACCGTATGCCAACTGTAGCACCAGGTTGTGTATGTTTTGCATCATTTACGGTTTTATACGGTCTACTACGGTTTTGTGTCCCGGTCAAAAACCGTATCCAACCTGTATACGGTTATTTTAAAATGGAGTTCTATGGTAACCGTATGTACATACGGTTACATACGGTTTGCACAATACGGTTTTTCATCTTTTTCTTTTTTTTTTTGGAAATTCAATAAAAAGAAGAAGAACTTTATTTAAAATGTTGACAAGCATAAAATCTTATCCGTTTTTATTTCAAGGAAAACGTATTAAAACGTATGCAATTGGACATCCGTTTTCAAACGTATACAGTTTACAAACGTGAGGGGGCATATACGGTTGCATACGTTTCGGTCCGGTTTGGAGACATGCGTTTTTTGTACAGAAACGGAATACGGGACCCGTATTGCAAAAACGAGATGTGAATGCAGCCTAAATAACCCTATGGATAGATAGGGCTAGTCATCATGATTCCAGGTATTGCTTTTTTTTTTCTACTTCAGAAGCCTGTTCCTGTTTATGCAAATGAGACTTAAAGGAAAACTGTCAGCCTGTTCACCCGGTATTTCATCGCTGACTAGCGATTTGAAGGCGTTACCCATGCCGGTTGCCCGCCTCTGCCTCCCGGAGTGAACTTCCTAAGGCTGCCCCCGCTATATAGCATATTCATTATCTTCAACTCCACGTCCTAGTCACATGGAGTCACAGATCACGTGAGCGCAGCGCTCTGTCTGCAGCGCAGAGCTCTCACTTCATCAGGAGGTGGGAGCTGTTTGAAATCTTCCGGCACATACGCTCTATAGACAGAGCGCTGCGTTCACGCTCACTGGACATGGAGTTGAAGATAATGAATATGCTAATAGTGGGGGAGGGCTTAGGACATTCACTCTGGGAGGCAGAGGTGGCAACACCTTCAAAGCACTAGTCATGGATGAATTCCAGAACTTTACAGGCAAATATCTCAGCAGCCAGTGGACCAAAATAAGGAAGTGACCCCTCGTTAGAATCCTGCACTATAACCCAGTATATTGGGTTTCGCATGGGTGAACAGACTGACAGTTTTTCTTTAAGTGGCCAGATAAGTCCAGCACATGTCCTTTCTACTACTTTGGGCTGGCTTGTATCCACTTAACCTGTTTGACTGACAGCCACGAGGTAAAGACTAGAGAAGATGGGATGGACTTACCTTATTTGCATATTAACATAAAGGCTTAAAGGGAATCTTACTGCAGGATCGCCTGACCTAACCTGAATATACAGGTTTATAGTGCGGTTAATCCTGATAAAAACGCTGTTTACCTTGTCCAAATGTGTGCAGCCATTCCCAAGATAAAACAGGCAGTACCAAAGTTTATGGGGGCAGTGTTTCAATTCATAAAGTGGGCAGTGGCAAAGTTTATTAGGTAGCAGGGACATCATTAATTGTTTGAGCGGAGCACAGTGGCATGATTATTTATGTGAGAGTACAGCATGTGGCAATATTGTATTTATGGTCACAGCAGATGACGGTATTGTATTTATGGGCACAGCATGTGGCGGTATTGTATTTATGGGTGCAGCATGTGACGGTATTGTATTTATGGGTGCAGTATGTGATGGTATTGTATTCAGGGCACAGCATGTGGCGATATTGTATTTAGTGGCACAGCATGTGGCGGTATTGTATTCAAGGCCACAACACCCAGCACTATTTTAATAAGGACACATTGGCCCTCATTTACTTAGAAAATCGGGTTGTAAGTCTATCTTGCTTTCTTACCCGACTGCTTTTTCCCCTGGTATTTATTATTATGTCGCATCCTGTTTGTCGCACGTGGGTTTTGTTGGTTTTGGTTTCCAACTCCTGAGTTATCGAGAAAAAATCCACAACAATTCAACATATTCGGTTTGGAAACCTTTATAAATACGTGGGAAAGCTCAGAAATGTCGGGTTACGCCCCTTTTTCGGATTTGGGAGAATCCACATCGGGTCGCAGACTGGCGCACGATGTCTGTGACATGTCGCAGACAAAGATGCGCCAAAAAAACCCGACAAAACAAGTCGGGTTTAGAATAGTAAATGAGGGCCATTATGTTGCAGTATTCTATCTAGGGGGACCGTTTGTGGCAGTATTATATGTAGGGAGCACAGCACGTAGCAGTAGTTAAAACATACAGTAGCAAAAAAAAAAAAGAGACTCTGGTCAAAGAGGTCACCAGTGGGTCTCTTGGCAGAATGGTTTATTCTGACTGTGTCTGATAAGAGCTGTAGTCCATATAAAGAGAAGTTCCCCAGGAAGAAAGAGCCCATGAGCCTTTGGTTACAGCTTTACCCATATTTAGAAATACTTGTATACTACACTTACAGGTGCTTTGGCCTGGGCAGAAGCCATGCAGGATAACAGCACCACCTCTGTACTCAGGCTGTGTGTGGTATTGCATTTTAACTCCATTAAAGTGAAAAGTGCCAAGCTGTAATACCACACACTCTAAAGACAAATGTGTTGCAGCCTTAGGCAGGCATTAGCTCTGTTTTTCTATCCCTGGATAACCCCTTTAAGTTAAGGAGTGGTGGGATGCAAGGCGTCAATAACCACTACAAGGGCGAAGAAACCTGCAAAGGAGTATATGTTAGTTTGAATAGATAGTTCTACAATAATAGGCTGTACCTAGGTCATATACTAGAGGCACTGGATGCTTAGTTGATCATAGGAGCAGTAATGAATGATTTGCATGGATCCACCCACTTTCCTTTGCAGAGGAAAAGATGCCGTTTTGGGCGTTTTGAATGGGGAGGGTTTTAGTTCCTTTCATCTCGTCGCACTGTGATCTTACTGACCATCCTCTCTTGTTGCCCTAAAGCCTAAGTCGTAGCGCCAATTTCATGCTGAAGATAATTAAAGTATCTTGGCCTTGGTTCCTGGCCTTCTGGCTAGGATCAGAGATTTTTTTATAGATCCGGGCAGTATACCTGCACACATTAACTTATTTATTTTGTCACTTTTTGCATGTTGTGTGTTCACAGGATTGTTAGAATGTGGTAGCCCTTCTGGGCTTCCCTCCTAGCGGTCTAGGGGAGGTGTGTGTGGCTATCAGGTTCCTCACCTCCCTGCAAAAACCCTGGGTACTCCTGCATGGGCAGGGTACCAATTGTTTACGGCTCTGCGGGCAGATACCTTGACTAACGCCAAGGGGGATGCCAGGAGAATTTGTGGTCCCTTAGTAGCTGAGGCAAAGGGTAAAGTTTGATGGGGGGCCTCTCTCCTATCGGAGAAGGGCTTGCAATAGACCGCATCCTTTGTGCACTTTTTCTTGTGTCAGTTCCTGGGTACAGAGTCTCTAAGTTCAGGTTCCAGGGCATCCAATAGACTCTGTGCAAAGGAGCACTGCCAAAATATGTGCAAAGATGTTTTCTCAGTGTAAGGGCATCGGGGGCAGTACTGGGTTCTACACAGGTCACAGGCATGCAAGAACAACCTGAGAGACAGTCTTCCCTTAGTGGCTGTCCACAAGTCCTTATGTCCATTGGTTAGCTGCACAGAAGCCACATTGGCCCAAACAGTCTCTGCTGTAGCCACGGGGATTCCTGGAACGAGCTCCAACAAGTCTTTAGTTCTGATTAGCTTGTAGATAGTCTTTGGCTTCCACAGATCAGGCTTTATTCCCTCCAGCTGATGATCCCTCACAAACTGGACAACATCCCCATAGAACCAGGGGGTGTCCCACATGTCCCAGCCGAGCCCCCGCCAGAAAAAAAAAACAAGCGAGACATGGATCTGCCCACTCAGTTAGTCTTTTCCACCAGAGTCTGATGCACCCTGACACATGTAAAAGAAACTGAGGAGCAGGGGGAATCAAAGTTGGGGGGATGATGAGGCATATAGTTCAGAGCTTCCAAGTAATTTATTTTACATTCATTTTTTTCCCTAAAATTTTCCTGTGAAAGTAAGGGTGCGTGTTATACGCCGATAAAAATATATACAGTAGCCTGGAGCAATCGGGCAGCGCAGTGGAGCCGCATGTGCCACCGGCTTGTAAAGTTAATAAATGTGGATCACAGCGGAGAATGACCTTCTGTGATCCATTATGCAAAACGCATAATGAGCACAGAGTCAGGCCTGGACTGTGTAGCTCCGCCCCTGATGACGTCATCACTAGGAGGCTGAGCAGTAAAGGTCGCAGGGGGTTTCAGGAGTGAGACCCCGTTTCGATCTGTCCCTCTGCCCTTGGACTAGTACTCCCATCATGGGGCAGACTCTGTCCATGATGGGAGTTATAGTCCAGGGGCTGAAGGGCAGATCGAAAGGGGGGCTCAGTCCTGCAACCTTTAGTGCTCCGCCCCCTAGTGATTACGTCATTAGGGGGCAGAGCTACATAGTCCAGACCTGACTATGTTCTCATCATGCATTTTGCATAATGGGAACAGAGCCTTTCTGCCAGAAAGGAGGCTGGAGGCTCCCTGTTTAGGATCACACAGCATTATGTGCGGTCTATGCAAGGGAGAGCGCCAACAATGTACTAACCTTTATTTTATTGTATTCTTATTTCAGATACGTTAATGCAGAGGACTACGTCAGATTCGGTGAATTCCAACGATGACCAGCGTTTTTTTAAATTTCAATAAAAGGGTTAATGCGGGCTGTGGGGGAGTGTTTTTTTTTATATAAATTTTTTTTCTCAATGTGTCATGTTTTTTATAATTGAATTATTAGGCTTAGTAGTGGAAGCTGTCTAATAGACGGAATCCATAACTAAGCTGGGGCTTAGCGTTAGCCCCCAAAAAAGCTAGCGCTAACCTCCAATTATTACCCCGGTACCCACTGCCCCAGGGGTGCCTGGAAGAGTCTGTATTAACAGGCCCGGAGCATCAAATATGGTGCTCCTGGGCCTAGGTAGTAACAGGCTGGTGTTATTTAACCTCTTAAGGACCCAGGACGTACGGGGACGTCCCCGCACCCTGGGCCTTAAGGACCCAGGACGTCCCCGTACGTCCTGGCGTTTTCCGGTCTCTGACGCTCGCCGGGCAGAGATCGGAACTGGATGCCTGCTGAAATCCTTCAGCAGGCATCCAGGGCAAACGCCGAGGGGGGCCATGTAGGCCCCCCATGTCGGCGATTGCCGCAAATAGCAAAGGGAAATCGCCCTTGCGATCTGCGGCGATACCGGGCTGATCGGGTCTCTGGGACCCGACCGCCCGGTAATTTCGCATGATCCCGGCTGTCACAGACAGCCAGGACCATGCTGATGTATAGGAGCGAGGTGGCAAGCCTGCCACCTCCTCCTATACCCTGCGATCTGTCGATCTGTCGCAGGAGGGGGGGCGGTTACTTCCTACCGTCCTGCCCGGCCCCTGAAAGTCCGGAGAGGACGGGAGGAAGACCGGAGGACGCGGCGGGGGACGGGGGAGTGCTGGGGACCGGCCCCGGTACTTACCTCGTCCCTGAAGACCCGGATCCAGACGATGAAGACGGCGGCGGCGGCGACAGGTGAGTAGATCTTCAGCCGCGGTCGGGCCCTTTACAGCAATGCACGTCGCCGTAAAGCGACATGCATTGCTGTAATAGGACCCTGTAAACTACAACTCCCAGCATGCCCAGACAGCCCTTGGCGTCTGGGCATGCTGGGAGTTGCAGTTTTGCAACATCTGGAGGTCCACAGTTTGGAGACCACTGTGCCCTTCCAGATGTTGCAAAACTACACATCCTCAGCATGCCCTTACTGTCCAGGCATGCTGGGAGTTGTAGTGCTGTAACATCTGGCCCTTCAGATGTTGCAGAACTACAACTCCCAGCATGCCTGGACAGTTTTGGCATACTGGGGGTTGTAGTTTTGCAACATCTAGAAGGGCCCAGATTGGGAACCACTGTATTAGTGGTCTGCAAACTAGTCCTCCAGATGTTGCAAAACTACAACTCCAAGCATGCTGGGAGTTGTAGTTCGGCAACATCTGGCTCTAAAGATGTTGCCGAACTACTACTCCCAGCATGCCTGAGAATGTTTGGGAGTTGTGGTTTTGCAACAGCTGGAGGCACACTGGTTGGGAAACATTGTTTCCTAACTCAGTGTTTCCCAACCCGTGTGCCTCCAGCTGTTGCAAAACCACAACTCCCAAACATTCTCAGGCATGCTGGGAGTAGAAGTTTTGCAACAGCTGAAGGTCCCCCCTGTGAATGTACAGGGTACATTCACATGGGCAGGCGGCTTACAGTGAGTATCGGGCTGCAATGCAGCAAATTTTGCGCGGCAGCTCAAACTTGCTGTAACCCCCCCGCCCGTGTGACTGTACTCTAAAAACACTACACTACACTACACTACCACATAATAAAATAAAAAGTAAAAAACACTACATATACACTTACCCCTACACAGCCCCCCTCCCCTCCCCAATAAAAATGAAAAACGCCTGGTACGCCACTCTTTCCAAAATGGAGCCTCCAGCTGTTGCAAAACAACAACTCCCAGTATTGCCGGACAGCCGTTGACTGTCCAGGCATGCTGGGAGTTTTGCAACAGCTGGAGGCACCCTGTTTGGGAATCACTGGCGTAGAATACCCCTATGTCCACCCCTATGCAAATCCCTAATTCAGGCCTCAAATGCGCAGGGCGCTCTCACTTTGGAGCCCTGTCGTATTTCAAGGCAACAGTTTAGGGACACATATGGGGTATCGCCGTGCTCGGGAGAAATTGACTAACAAATCTTGGGGGTCTTTTTCTCCTTTCACCCCTTATGAAAAGGTGAAGTTGGGGTCTACACCAGCATGTTAGTGTAAAAAAAATAAACTTTTTACACTAACATGCTGGTGTTGCCCTATACTTTTCATTTTGACAAGAGGTAAAGGGGAAAAAAATTTGTAACGCAATTTCTCCCGAGTACGGAGATACCCCATATGTGGGCGCAAAGTGCTCTGGGGGCGCACAACAAGGCCCAGAAGGGAGAGTGCGCCATGTACATTTGAGGTGATTTGCACAGGGGTGGCTGATTGTTACAGCGGTTTTGACAAACGCAAAAAAAACAAAACCCCACATGTGACCCCATTTCGGAAACTACACCCCTCATGGAATGTAATGAGGGGTGCAGTGAGAATTTACACCCCACTGGTGTCTGACAGATCTTTGGAAGAGTGGGCTGTGCAAATTAAAAATGTTGTACAGCCCACTGTTCCAAAGATATGACAGACACCAGTGGGGGGTAAATGCTCACTTTACGCCTTCTTACGTTCCTCAAGGGGTCTAGTTTCCAAAATGGTATGCCATGTGGGGGTTATTTTGCTGTCCTGGCACCATATGGGCTTCCTAAATGCGACATGCCCCCCGAGCAAAATTTGCTCTCAAAAAGCCAAATATGACTCCTTCTCTTCTGAGCATTGTAGTTTGCCCGTAGTGCACTTCAGGTCAACTTTTGGGGTACCTCCATACTCAGAAGAGATGTGGTTACAAATTTTGGGGGGTATTTTCTGCTATTAACCCTTGCAAAAATGTGAAATTTGGGGGGGAAACACACCTTTTAGTGATTTTTTTAATTTTTTTTTTACGTATGCAAAAGTCGTGAAACCCCTGTGGGGTATTAAGGCTCACTTTATTTCTTGTTACGTTCCCCGAGGGGTCTAGTTTCCAAAATGGTATGACATGTGTTTTTTTTTTGCTGTCCTGGCACCATAGGGGCTTCCTAAATGCGACATGCCTCCGAGCAAAATTTGCTCTCAAAAAGCCAAATATGACTCCTTCTCTTCTGAGCATTGCAGTTCACCCATAGTACACCTCAGGTCAACTTATGGGGTACCTTCATACTCAGAAGAGATGGGGTTACAATGTTTGGGGGGTATTTTCTGCTATTAACCCTTGCAAAAATGTGAAATTTGGGGGGAAACACACATTTTAGTGAAATTTAATTTTTATTTTTTTACATATGCAAAAGTCGTGAAACACCTGTGGGGTATTATGGCTCACTTTATTCCTTGTTACGTACCTCAAGGGGTCTAGTTTCCAAAATGGTATGCCATGTGGGGGATTTTTGCTGTTCTGGCACCATAGGGGCTTCCTAAATGCAACATGCCCCCCAAAAACCATTTCAAAAAAACGTACTCTCCAAAATCCCCTTGTCGCTCCTTCGCTTCTGAGCCCTCTACTGCGCCCGCCGAACACTTTACATAGACATATGAGGTATGTGCTTACTCGAGAGAAATTGGGCTACAAATATAAGTATACATTTTCTCCTTTTTCCCCTTGTAAAAATTCAAAAATTGGGTCTACAAGAACATGCGAGTGTAAAAAATGGAGATTGTGAATTTTCTCCTTCACTTTGCTGCTATTCCTGTGAAACACTTAAAGGGTTAAAACGCGGACTGAATGTCATTTTGAATACTTTGGGGGGTGCAGTTTTTATAATGGGGTCATTTGTGGGGTATTTCTAAAATGAAGACCCTTCAAATCCACTTCAAACCTGAACTAGTCCATGAAAAATTGTGAGTTTGGAAATTTTGTGAAAAATTGGAAAATTGCTGCTGAACTTTGAAGCCCTCTGGTGTCTTCCAAAAGTAAAAACTCATCAATTTTATGATGCAAACATAAAGTAGACATATTGTATATGTGAATAAAAAAATAAATTATTTGGAATATCCATTTTCCTTACAAGCAGAGAGCTTCAAAGTTAGAAAAATGCAAAATTTTCAAATTTTTCATAAAATTTGGGGATTTTTCACCAAGAAAGGATGCAAGTTACCACAAAATTTTACCACTATGTTAAAGTAGAATATGTCACGAAAAAACAATCTCGGAATCAGAATGATAACTAAAAGCATTCCAGAGTTATTAATGTTTAAAGTGACAGTGGTCAGATGTGCAAAAAAAGGCCGGGTCCTGAGGTGTAAAATGGCTGGGTCCTTAAGGGGTTAAAGGGGTACTCCGGTGGTCAACGTGTTTTTCCGTTTTTTGGCTTACCCTATTTGTTTTGTTTCATTTCTATTCTTGTTGTTTAGCCTACTCTATTTCAGTTCTTTGTTGTCTTTTTATCCCCCACTTTGTTTCCCTATCTTTGCTTCTATTTCCTGTTTCTTGCTGTGCTGAAAACTACAAATCCCAGCATGCCACATGCCTTGCTGGTTTGGGTCGGCTCCATTTTTTGTTTGTTTGTTTGTTCCGCCCTTTACCCATCCTACTATTTTCCCGGGTCAGCCCCCTTATACACAGCACACTAATATAATCAGTAGTGTTGAGCGGCATAGGCCATATTCGAATTTGCGGTATTTCGCCAATATATGGATGAATATTCGTCATATATTCGCTAAATTCGCATATTCGTAATATTCGTTTTAATATGCGTTTTATTTTCGCATATGCAAAAATGAGAAAATTAGCATATGTGAAAATTAACATATATAAAAATTAGCATAAGCAAAAATTTGCATACGCGGAAATTAGCATATGCTAATTTTCGCATATGCGAAAGTTCGCACGCCAGTCTCACACAGTAGTATTCTTTACACCACACAAGATGGAAGCAGAGAGGGATGATCACTGTGATGTGTACTGTGAAAAAACGAGAAAAAAAAAACAATATTCGTAATTACGAATATATAGTGCTATATTCGCGAATATTCGCGAGCAACACTACACTAGAATAGAGGCGACTAGGGGTTAAATAAGTGACATGGATCCCTATGTCCTAGGGACTCTGGCTATGGGGACCCGAACATTTATAGGTACCGTATATGATGCGGTACCGGGACACCACACTTTGTATACTCTTAATTATCCGCCTTTGATACAACAGATACTCACGGAACTGGCAAGGTGGAAGTCCCTCCCGTTGCCCTTTTTAGCCTGCTGTCATCTGTTTAAGATGTTGAGCTTCTCTAAATTATTATACCCTATGGAAACGGTTCCTGCATTACTTAAACGTACTGATGTGGCCAGGCTTACTACCACATTCACGAGATTAATCTGGGCTAACAAGAGGCCTTGCATAGCCCTGCAGAAATTGATGCTTCCCAAAGAGAAAGGGGGCATAGGGTTCCCTGATATCAAACATTACAATATGGGGTGTCTCTATAGACACGAATAGATTGGTTGCGGGGCTCCAGTACATATTCTAACTGGATGGTTGGTTCCCTGGTCGCTGGCCGCTTTGCTTCATACCAAATTTGGTGTTCTTCCTTGCTATGTAAGGGGCAGTCTTCTTCTGGGCGACACAATAGCTTCTTGGAAGTTCTGCAGGACTGCTATGCAGTTGCCCTTCTCAGTAAGCAAACATATGCCTCTATGGACATCCTGTGATTGGTCAGGGTCAGGAAAATAGACTACAAGGCGTGGAGGGATGTGGGTATTGAGACGGTGCGTCACCTTCTTCATCCAACTGAGCCTCGTTATTTTTCTTTTCCAGAGCTGTGTACACAATATGGTTTAGGTGAGGGTCATTACTTACACTATAACCAGTTAATGGCCTTTTTGAAACCTCGAAACCCCGATCTTTCCAGGGAACATAGACCTACCTCTTTTGACCCCCACATGTCTACTACAGATTCTGCCCATTTTCTATGTTTATAGGAAAGGCAGTGGGGGGGGGGGGGGGGGGGCAACTCCTTATTTAATATTGGGAAAGGAAATTGGGTAAGGAATCCATAACCTTACCTGTATTGGAAGGGTGGGGGAAAGTGCGCAAAGCTGTGGTCAATGAGGTGTAGAGGAAGACTCAATTCAAAATCATGCATCATACCCTATATCTCTTTACTTTCCCAACAACCCCCACAAACCCAGATAGAATAGAACATTGCCCTAATTGTGGGGAGAGGGGCACGGATCTCCTACATCGTCTGCTGCTCTGCCTTCGGTCTACTTTTTTCTTTGAGGGACCTATTTCACCTTATTCACCTTAAATTGAAGGTTCAATTGCTTTTAGATCCTATGCTCCTAATCTTACACGCAGCTCCGGAACCCTCGTAGGTCTAGCTCTCCCTACACACTTATATTAGTGGCCAAACTATGTCTCCTAGCTCATTGGCTGCAACCCACTATCCCCACTGTTCAAGAGGTGCTTTTACAAATCAAGAGATATTTATTCCTGGATCAGTTGGAGTTGGAGCGTACAAAAGAAAAATCGGCTGAGTCCTTTTTTAAACAAATGGCGAACATGTATGATCTCCTTTCTGACTGATTCAGAAATTGGGCATGTCATGGCCTCCTTTAAAGGGGTATTCCAGGAATAAACTTTTCTTTTTTATATCAACTGGCTCCAGAAAGTTAAACAGATTTGTAAATTACTTCTATTAAAAAATCTTAATCCTTTCAATAATTATCAGCTGCTGAAGTTGAGTTGTTGTTGTAATGCCGAGTGCTCCGGGTCCCGCGGCTTCCCCGGAGCGCTTGCAGCGTTGTAGTAACAGCAGCACTCCGGTCTCTGACCGCAAGCGCTGCTGTGTTCGTGCCAGCGGGGACGCGATCCGTGGGACGGGTCAGACCCGTTCACGGATCGCGCTCCGTTCTACTCACCCTCCTCCTGTGACTGTCTCGTCCCGGCGCGCGCGGCCCCGCTCCCTAGGGCGTGCGCGCACCGATCTTCTGAGATTTAAAGGGCCAGGGCACCGTTAATTGGTGCCTGGCCCAATTAGCTCTAATCACCTCCCTACACTATTTATACCCACTTCCCCTTCCTGTCCCTGCCGGATCTTGTTGCCTTGTGCCCTGAGAAAGCGTTATAGTGTATTCCCAAGCCTGTGTACTCAGACCTTCTGCTGTTGCCCCTGACTACGAACCTCGCTGCCTGCCCTGACCTTCTGCTACGTCTGACCTCGCCTCTGTCTAGTCCTTGTGTACTGCGCCAGTCTCAGCTGCCAGAGAGGTCGAGTCGCTACTTGGGAACACGACCTGGTAGTTACCGCTGCAGCAAGTCCATCCCGCTTTGCGGTGGGCTCTGGTGAACACCAGTAACTGCTTAGAACCGATTCCCCAGTACGACCCGCATCATCGCCTCTCTGGCACAGAGGATCCACCTCCAGTGTCCTCACCAGCCGCTAGTCCGGACCCTGACAGTAGATCCGGCCATGGATCCCGCTGAGATGCCGAGTGTTGCTGATCTGACTACCGTTGTTACCCAGCAGTCCCAGCAGATCGCCCAACAAGGACAACAGCTGATGCAGTTGACCACCATGCTCCAGCAGCTTCTGCCTGCCCAGCGTCAACCATCTTCTCCACCAGCTCCAGCTTCTCCTCTACTCCGAGTTGCTGCAACTTCCCCTAGAGTCCGCTTGTCTCTTCCAGAGAAATTTGATGGGGATTCTAAGATGTGCCGGGGATTCCTGTCCCAATGTTCCCTGCACCTTGAATTGATGTCGGACCAATTCCCCACAGAAAGGTCGAAGGTGGCTTTCGTGGTCAGTTTGTTATCTGGAAAGGCCTTGTCCTGGGCCACACTGCTGTGGGACCGCAACGATCCTGCCACTGCTTCAGTCCAGTCCTTCTTTTCCGAAGTACACAGCATCTTTGAGGAGCCAGCCCGGGCTTCCTCTGCCGAGACGGCTCTTCTGAATCTCGTCCAAGGGAGCTCTTCTGTGGGTGAATATGCTATCCAGTTTCGCACCCTCGCCTCTGAGCTAGCTTGGAACAATGAGGCCCTCTGCGCGACCTTCAAGAAAGGTTTATCCAGCCACATCAAAGATGTTCTGGCCGCACGAGAAACTCCTGCTACCTTGCCAGAACTCATCCAGTTGGCCCCCCGCATTGATATGCGTTTCATGGAGAGACACTTGGAGCTCCGCCAAGAAAAGGATTTTGTTCACACCCGACGGTTTCCTCGCTTGGGACCTCTCTTCCAGAGTCCTCTGCAACCCACCCCTGTGCCTCCCGCCGAGGAGGCTATGCAAGTGGACCGGTCTCGCCTGACCCAAGAAGAGAGGACTCACCGCAGAAATGGAAATCTCTGCTTGTACTGTGCCAGTACTGAACATTTCCTTATAGACTGTCCTATTCGTCCTCCGCGTCAGTGGAAACGCATGTACCTAGTTAACGTGGGAGAGGCGTTACTAGGTGTGAATTCCTCCTCTCCACGCCTGACTATTCCAGTGCGGATTTCTCCTTCCGCTAACTCCTCCTTCTCTGCAGTGGCCTTTCTGGACTCTGGTTCTGCAGGAAACTTTATTGAAGCCTCATTCATCAACGATTTAATATTCCAGTTCCCCTTTCTCCTCAAACCCTTCTTCATCTCATCTGTAAACGAAGAGAATCTGGACTGCACCGTGTGTTACCGCACAGAACCCTTACTCATGATTGTTGGAGTACTCCACCAAGAAAGAGAAACAAAATTCTTTGTTTTGCCAAATTGTACCTCGGACATTCTGCTTGGCTTGCCCTGGCTCCAGTGACACACTCCTACCCTCGACTGGACCACTGGGGACATTAAGTCCTGGGGCGCTTCCTGCCACAAACATTGCCTTAAATCTTTACCAATCAGCCAAGTCCCCGTCGCTTCTCCACTGCCTGGTCTTCCCAAGGCCTACCAGGACTTTGCTGAAGTCTTTAGTAAAAAACAAGCAGAGGTCTTGCCACCACATAGACCCTATGACTGTCCTATTGACTTGCTACCTGGTACCACACCACCCCGTGGCAGAATTTATCCTCTCTCCGCTCCAGAGACCAAGGCCATGTCTGAGACATCCAGGAAAATCTTGAGAGAGGTTTCATTAGGAAGTCTTCTTCGCCTGCCGGAGCAGGGTTCTTCTTCGTGGCTAAGAAGGATGGCTCACTACGCCCCTGCATAGACTATCGTGGCCTCAATAAAATTACAGTAAAGAACCGTTACCCTCTTCCTCTCATCTCTGAGCTCTTCAACAGACTGCGCGGAGCAAAAGTCTTTACAAAGCTTGACCTCAGGGGCACCTATAACCTCATTAGAATTCGAGAAGGTGATGAGTGGAAAACCGCTTTTAACACTAGAGATGGCCACTTCGAATATCTCGTCATGCCATTTGGACTTTGCAATACCCCTGCAGTTTTTCAAGATTTTGTCAACAAAATCTTTCGGGACTTACTGTATACCTGCGTAGTGGTCTATCTTGATGACATTCTAATCTTCTCCTCCAACCTAGAGGAACACCGCATCCATGTTTGTCAAGTGCTCCAGCACCTCCGTGCTAACCATCTCTATGCCAAAATTGAAAAATGTCTCTTTGAACGTAGCTGTCTTCCTTTCCTGGGATACCTGGTCTCAGGACAAGGTCTTCAAATGGACCCGGACAAGCTCTCCGCGGTCTTGGATTGGCCACGCCCCTCCGGACTTCGCTCTATCCAGCGCTTCCTCGGATTTGATAATTACTACCGTCAGTTCATCCCCCACGATACGAATCCGAGATCCTGGTCTCCCCAAGCGGAAGAAGCTTTTGCTTGCCTTAAGGCTGCCTCCGCCCCAGTCTTGACTAGGCCCGATCCTCTCAAACCATTCTTCCTTGAGGTAGACGCCTCTTCAGTAGGAGCCGGGGCGGTTCTTCTTCAAACGCTAAAGGAAAAAAACGTCACTTGCGGTTTTTTCTCTAAAACTTTTTCTCCTCCTGAAAGGAACTACGCTATTGGTGACCGTGAATTGCTGGCCATTAAGTTGGCACTAGAGGAGTGGAGACATCTCCTGGAAGGATCCCTTCACCCTATCTCCATCTACACTTACCACAAAAATCTGTCCTACCTACAGTCCGCCCAGCGCTTAAATCCTCTCCAGGCCAGGTGGTCGTTGTTTTTTGCACGATTCAATTTCCAGATTCATTTTCGTCCTGCAGACAAGAATGTCAGGGCGGATGCCCTATCACGTTCCACCCATGCCACGGAAGCTGAAGCCTCTCCCCAAGACATCATCCCTCCTGAGTGTCTGATCTCTGCTGCTCCTGCTTCTCTGGTGCCAGTTCCTACAGGAAAAACTTATGTCCCTCCACGTCTTCGCCTCCGGACTCTCAAATGGGGTCATTCCTCCCACTTGGCGGGTCACGCTGGAATCAAGAAATCCATTCAGTTGATTGCCAGACGCTATTGGTGGACTGCCTTCGAATAAGATGTGACTGAGTTCGTATGGTCCTGTACTGTCTGTGCTCGTGACAAAACTCCTCGCCAGAAGCCTGCAGGTCTTCTCCTTCCCCTGCCGGTGCCCGATCAGCCCTGGTCACATATAGCGATGGACTTCGTCACTGACCTTCCTGTATCCCATGGCAACACTGTCATTTGGGTGGTCGTTTATCGATTCTCCAAGATGTCTCATTTTGTCCCGCTTCCTGGCCTCCCACTGTTGGCGAAGCAATTCTTTTTGCACATTTTCCGTCTCCACGGACTGCCTACGCATATCGTCTCTGATAGGGGAGTTCAATTCATCTCAAAATTCTGGAGAGCACTCTGCACTCAATTGAAGATTAAATTAAATTTCTCGTCCTCCTACCACCCGCAGTCCAATGGACAAGTGGAGAGAGTGAACCAGACCCTTGGTGACTACCTGCGACATTTTGTCTCCTCTCGCCAAGACGATTGGGTCGACCTGTTACCCTGGGCTGAATTCTCGTACAATTTCAAAGACTATGAGACATCCGCCAAGTCTCCATTCTTTGTGGTGTATGGCCATCACCCGCTTCCCCCCCCCTCCCCATCCCCACTTCATCTGGAGTTCCTGCCGTAGATGAATTGACCCGGGACTTTTCCTCGATCTGAAAAGAAACTCAAAAGTTGCTCTCACTGGCCTCTTCTCGAATGAAGAGACATGCGGATAAGAAGAGAAGAACTCCTCCTGTCTTCACTCCTGGTGACAGAGTGTGGCTCTCTGCCAAATATCCGGTTTCGTGTTCCTAGCTACAAGCTGGGTCCACGTTACCTTGGACCATTTAAAGTCAAAAGTCAAATCAATTCTGTCTTCTACAAGTTTCATCTTCCTCCTTCTCTTCGTATTCCTAACTCCTTTCATGTTTCCATTCTCAAACCTCTCGTTCTTAACCGCTTTTCCCCCAAGGTCACCGTTCCTGCTCCTGTCTCTGGCTCCCCTGATGTCTTCGCGGTAAAAGAAATCCTCGCCTCCAAGGTTGTCAGAGGTAAAAAAGAAAATTCTTGTTGACTGGGAGAATTGTGGCCCCGAAGAGAGGTCTTGGGAGCCCGAGGACAATATCCTTGACAAGGAGCTCATCTATAGGTTCCTGGGCTCCAAAAAAAGGGGGAGACCTAAGGGAGGGGGTACTGTAACGCCGAGCGCTCCGGGTCCCACGGCTTCCCCGGAGCGCTCGCGGCATTGTAGTAACAGCAGCGCTCCGGTCTCTGACCGCAAGCGCTGTTGTGTTCGTGCCGGCGGGGACAAGGTCCGTGGGATCGTGCTCCGTTCTACTCACCCTCCTCCTGTGACTGTCTCGTCCCGGCGCGCGCACGCCGATCTTCTGAGATTTAAAGGGCCAGCGCACCGTTAATTGGTGCCTGGCCCAATTAGCTCTAATCACCTCCCTACACTATTTATACCCACTTCCCCTTCCTGCCCCTGCCGGATCTTGTTGCCTTGTGCCCTGAGAAAGTGTTATAGTGTGTTCCCAAGCCTGTGTACTCAGACCTTCTGCTGTTGCCCCTGACTACGAACCTCGCTGCCTACCCTGACCTTCTGCTACGTCTGACCTCGCCTCTGTCTAGTCCTTGTGTACCGTGCCAGTCTCAGCTGCCAGAGAGGTCGAGTCGCTACTGGGGAACACGACCTGGTAGTTACCGCCGCAGCAAGTCCATCCCACTTTGCGGCGGGCTCTGGTGAACACCAGTAACTGCTTAGAACCGATTCCCCATCGCCTCTCTGGCACAGAGGATCCACCTCCAATGTCCTCACCAGCCGCTAGTCCGGACCCTGACAGCTGTTTTCTGTCTGGCAACAATGCTCTCTGTTGACATCGCTGTCTGTCTCGGGAACTGTACAGAGTAGAATAGGTTTGCTATGGGGATTTGCTTCTAAACTGGGTGGTTCCCAAGACACGTGTCATCAGAGAGCACTTAGACAGAAAAGAACAAATCAACTTCAGAAGCTCATAAGTACTGAAAGGATGAAGATTTTTTTTAATAGAAGTAATTTACAAATCTAAACAATTCATGTAGAAGGAGAATGAAGTAGTCGGCAACTCACCAATCCTCGGTTCAGCAAAGTTCTTTATTGCACATACTCACAATCTGGGTTGCCCAGGGAGAAGACAAAAGAGATGGCAAATGTGTGTGGGGGGGGGGGGGGGGGGTGGGGGGGGAACCACAGAGAGACGACAACATTGTTTCGCACTACATAGTGCTTCAACTGGCCTTAACTTTCTGGAGCCAGTTGATATATAAAAAAAAGTTTTTTCATGGATAACCCCTTTAAAGACACTTCTTGGTATCTTAGAAGGGGCTTAGCGGGTTCACTGGAGAGGGATCTGTAAGTCATTGGGGAGGTCGAAGACTATATTAATGTTTCCTGATGTTTTACATAGCATTCTGAGGTGCACTTAGGGGTTTCTTTTTACTCATTTTGTCTCCTGGGGATGAGCTAAATATGGGGTTGGGGGTGGGGGGGATGGGTATTGGGGAAGACACCTTACCTGTTTGATGTTACTTGCTATGTCTTGTGTTTAAACTGTAAGATGACACCTGTTTTACATTATTGTCTCACCACTGTACCTGATTTGCTGTTATTTAGCCGGGGGATTGTCCCGACATGGCTTGTATTGTGTTAAAAAAAGAAAATCGAAAACCAAATAAAATATTTAAAAAATAATAATAATTCAGTAATACAAATGGTGGTTTAGTTCTTATATGTATGCAGGAGGCTTAGGGCCACATGCATTTATCATCCAAACCTCTTATTAGGCCTATTTCCTACATCTGTATTGCATCCATGTTTAAGTCCATATTTTAGTTAGAATACTTGGGTGCCCCACAGTTCTGCTGCACTGCTATTAGAGCTCCATAGATACAGCAATACAGGCCCCAATATTGCAAAATGTATATGGTCCTGTATATGCTCCAGCACCTCTTTAAGACTGCATTTTGGATTGTAATGGAACATGTGTATTTGAATAGAAAAGCAGATACAAATTACTGAAAAAAATCAATGTCGGCTCTGTATTTTGCAAAGTCAACAAACGTTAGGCCTAAATACACTGCTCAAAAAAATAAAAGGAACATTAAGAGAACACATCCTAGATCTGAATGAATGTACCAATCGCATGAAATACTTTCGTCTTTACATAGTTGAATGTGCTGACAACAAAATCACACAAAAATGATCAATGGAAATGAAATTTATCAATCCATGGAGGTCTGGATATGGAGTCACACTCAAAATCAAAGAGGAAAACCACACTACAGGCTGATCCAACTTTGCTGTAGTGTCCTTAACCAAGTAAAAATGAAGGCCAGTAGTGTGTGCAGCCTCCACGTGCCCGTATGACCTCCCTACAACACCTGGGCATTCTCCTGATGAGGTGGCGGGTGGTCTCCTGAGGGATGTCCTCCCAGACCTGGACTAAAGCATCCGCCAACTCCTGGACAGTCTGTGGTGCAATGTGGCGTTGGTGGATGGAGCGAGACATGACATCTCAGATGTGCTCAATCGGATTCAGATGTGGGGAACAGGCAGGACAGTCCATTGCATCAATGGCTTTCTCTTGCAGGAACTGCTGACACACTCCAGCCACATGAGGTCTAGCATTGTCTTGCATTTGGAGGAACCCAGGGCCAACCACACCAGCATATGGTCTCACAAGGGGTCTGAGGATCTCATCATGGTACCTAATGGCAGTGAGGCTACCTCTGGCAAGCACATGGAGGGCTGTGTGGCCCCCCCCACACCATTACTGACACACCGCCAAACCGGTCATGGTGGAGGATGTTGCAGGCAGCAGAACGTTCTCCACGGCATCCCCAGACTCTGTCATGTCTGTCACATGTGCTTTGTGTGAACTTGCTTTCATCTGTGAAGAGCACAGGGCACCAGTGACGAATTTGCCAATCTTGGTGTTCTCTGGCAAATGCCAAATGTCCTGCACGGTGTTGGGCTGTAAGCACAACCCCTACCTGTGGATGTTGAGCCCTCATACCATCCTCATGGAGTCTGTTTCTGACCGTTTGAGTGGACACATGCACATTTGTGGCCTACTGGAGGTCATTTTGAATGGCTCTGGCAGTGCTTCTCCTTGCACAAAGGCGGAGGTAGCGGTCCTGCTGCTGGGTTGTTGCCCTCCTACGGCCTCCTTCACATCTCCTAATGTACTGGCCTGTCTCCTGGTAGCGCCTCCATGCTCTGGACACTACGCTGACAGACACAGCAAACCTTCTTGCCACAGCTTGCATTGATGTGCCATACTGGATGAGCTGCACTACCTGAGCCACTTGTGTGGGTTGTAGACTCAGTCTCATGCTACCACAAGAGTTAAAGCACTGCCAGCATTCAAAAGTGACCAGGAAGCATAAGAACTGAGAAGTGGTCTGTGGTCACCACCTGCAGAACCACTCCTTTATTGGATGATGTCTTGCTAATTGCCTATAATTTCCACCAGTTGTCTGCACAACAGCAAGTAAAATTGATTGTCAATCAGTTTTGCTTCCTGAGTGGACAGTGTGATTTCATAGAAGTGTTATTGACTTGGAGTTACATTGTATTGTTTAAGTGTTCCCTTAATTTTTTTGAGCAGTGTATGAGTATGTTTTATAACTCTGATCAGATCTTTTCTGGTCTGCATATTCACTATACAATTTTGTCTACCACTTGGGTTTGTTGCAGGCAGGTAAGTATTGTCCCTTTTTTGCATATGAGTCAGGCTTCATTTTGGCTGCTTCCTAGTGTGTACTTTGAATGGGTGTAGAACCACAGTGCAGCTTTGGGTTTTCTTTAGAATGTATAAATTGGAAGAGAGGGAGAGTTGCTTGGCAGGGGGTATTTTCCTGAACACAAGTATCTAGTAAAGACCACCGCAAGACTCCCCTGCTGAGGAGGTTTCTAACGTAGATCTTCGACTTGAAGTCTTTTTGCACAGCTTTGCTCTCTTGCCCAGGCTACTGAGGACTCTCCAGAAGATGGCCACCACAGTGGAGCCCCAGCCAGGATTTTCTTTTTTAGCCTCAGCACTCAAGCAAAGCCTTCCCTAAGTTGCCCAGTATTAAGTCCAGTAAGCAGCCTGATTGAGAGGTTCTCCTTTCCTGGAGCCTTGGATGAGGCAAACTGTTGTCCTCAAGCTCAAAGGGGTTCTCCACTGCCCTGCCTTCCGGAGCTCCGCTCGCAGCGTCCGGAAGTTTATTACTCCGAACGCTGTGTGCGGGCTTCCGTGTTCGAGGCCCCCTCAACAAAATTCTATGACTTTCGTTGAAGGGGCGGGCGTGACGTCACGAGGGGGCGGCCTCGAACACGGAAGCCCGCACACAGCGTTCGGAGTAATAAACTTTCGGACGCTGCGAGCGCAGCTCCGGAAGGCAGGGCAGTGGAGAATCCCATTAAGGAGGTCACTCCTCTGCCTTTTTCTAAGATCAAGGGTAGTATCTGTGGTGGCCCAGTACGGGATGGTGTTTCCCAGTACTCTCCTGCCCTGTCAGGCAGTGTCCCCAGCAGTTGTTTTCCCCCATGTAAATATGTTATGCATTTTATTGTGTGTTGTGACTTTAATAAATGTACCATGTGATTGTTACCCAGGAAGTACTAGTGACCAGCTGACCCTAAAGCTGGCCTATGGGCTCCCTGCTAGTCTCCCCCATATAAACCCTGGGTGGAGCTAGCTTCTCACTCTTGTTCCTGAGGTCCAGTGCAGTCAAGTCATCTTAGTGTGTGTGTCCAGAACATTGGATTCCTTAAGTTAAGTCTTGCAGCTACGCAGCTACAAGTCAAGTCCTTCATCCTCAAGTCAAGTCAAGTGCAAAGTCAGCTAAAGTCACAGTCCTGTCAAGTCTTCTGTTCTATCCAGCATGGCCTTCACTAAATTCTCCTGTCTACTACAAGTCCCAGCAAACCTGTGAGGTCTCTGTGTCTATGGTCACCTCCTTGGGCCCTGGCTGTACTGCATAGACTGTAACAACTGTCTACCCTCAGTAAAGCTACCGTAGTCCATAATTTCCGTCGGTGTCTTCATTGCCCCCATGCCTAGCCCAGGATCCAGCGATATACCTTCGGGTGGTTAATGCTAAACCTCGCCCTGGCGTCACGAACACAAGGGGTTAATGCCATCTGCCCCTAGGGAAATAACATCTGTCCTGCACCACACACCCCGCCATTACCACAACTTTTGGCATTACGAACAGGATACAGGTGTTTACCTTATGCCACAAGTCCTCCCCCCCTAGTCTGAACTGTGTCCAGTATTGTCTGCGAGAAAAATCGAATGCTGATGCAAGTAATGTTTGTACCGGAAAGGGTACGGGACTTCATCTATGAAAAGTATTTTAACCGTGGCGCTTGTGAAATAGAGGGGAGGTAAAGGAAGGAATGTTGTTTGCCACTGAGGTTAATTTGGTCTGGTGCATCCCATGCTCGAAGTTCCCTGGGCATGGCCATATTGGAGGTTCCGGCGGCTGTGCTCGGCTCCACTGTCTTCTATCAAGCACCCACTGCGGTGCAGACTCTGCAAACACCAACGATTAACAGCAGCAGGTCTCCGACTCTGGTAGCTTTCAGAATTAACCCATTGGTGTCCGTAAGTCTGGTTGCAAGACAACCTACTACCAGGTGCCTACAAAATAGAGGGGGAGCACCCATTTCAGTACCCCCTACTAGCCAAGTATAGGCCGCTGCAGAAATTTCTTAAAGTAACTGCACACTCAAAATCCACCCAGATGTCAGAACCCAGCCCTCCAGATCAACCTGGCGACGGCGCTCCTCCATCTCCAGCAGCAGGATCATCACATGTCCCAGCGGCCAGAATGTTGCCAGTTTTACCTGCAGTCCACATCAACAACCCTGGTGTTCCAGCGTCTGCCCCGATATTCATGGGGAACCCTGTCCTCCCTACCTACAATGGAGACCCCTTTACCCTGAAAGATTTGAAGAAAAGGATCCAGAGTTTGTTTTTCTTTTACTCTTTCCCTAATCAACAGGTGCAATTGCTCACAGGACAACTATAAGGACCAGCGTTAGAGGAAGTCCGCACCTGGCCCACCTCCGAGAAGGCAACTGCAGAGCAGATCTTTGAAAGACTGTATCAGGGATTTTCCATCAGAGGTAAATTCTCTGTCAGAGGTACATCTCCGGCTGTATGAAAGGAGACAGAAGCCAGGTGAGATCTTGAGAGCATATGCCGTAGCCCTACAGAATGCCCTAGAGACTGTCCAAAAACTAGACGTTATAACTCCCGAGAAGGGCAATAAAGTGTTACTAGACAGATTTGTTGATGGGGCTCTTAATAAGTGGGACAAAGCCCAGCTGAGAATGTTAGCAGTATAAAACCCCAATATGTCATTCCCAGCTTTCAAGAGACTGGCTATCCAAATGATTGAGTTCGGGAATGAGTTAGAGGGAGATTGTCCACCTGTCCAAGAACCACTAGGGGCAGTAGCTAGACCTATACCACCACCATCACCAGTCCCCGCTCCAGTGTCACCGGTTTTGCCACTCACCGCTGTCTCGGATTTATAGAGTGTTAAGCAGAACATTGAACCGTTGACTAAGGCCGTGAAGGAGATTACCACCTGGTCCGCTCCACCGAACCCTTGTTCCTACTCCCCGTGATTTCAACCCCTGCAACCCTCCACCTAGTAGACCTCTAGGGACTCAAAGACCCTTTTGTACCCATTGTAACAAATCCGGACATTGGAAAAACGCAGTGTTGGAATTTAAACTGATTTCCCCTGAAGTTGCAGACCGGCCCTCAGGAAAACAGTCATCAGGTCCAATCCCAGAACGACCTAAGTCAGGACTCTCACTATATGTCGCCTCCTACCCCGATGTAAAAATTATTGTAGAAGTTGTACCATCGGAGGCATTGATAGATACAGGGTCACAAGTGTCTGCTATACCTAAAAACGTTTTCTAGCATCATCATTGGGATGCTAGTTTATTGTGTGAACCGTAGGATGTTAACTTCAGAGTAGTTGTGGGTAATGGCCAACCAGTCCCCAGACATGGATACTGGGAGCCAACTGTTGCTACTGTGCTACCCAATTACACCCCAGCAGCCCAGTTGTATCTCATGGCGTCAAAGGACATCTTAAAGGAATGTATGGTGGCCAACAGCATGCAGCCCAAGTGGCTGAAGGATACAGTACGAGTCCTCCTGAGCCCTGGTGGGCACAACTCCAAGTTGGAGACAACACTACCCCAAGGGATCAAGTCAAGGGAGTCATTAATGTCGCTAAAAGGTACCATGAAGCTTTTAGCAAACACCCCACAGATTTCGGGCACACGTCCATGATCAAATACCGAATCCTCACAAGTGACAGCCCACCTATCAAGGAAAGACACTGCCCGGTCGCACCAGGCATGTATCAGACTGTCAAGAAGATGCTGGCTAACATGAAAGAGGCAGTTGCTATCCAAGAAAATCAGAGTCCCTGGGCGGCGCCATTTGTCCTGGTCTAGAAAAAAGACCGAACCATCCACTTTTGTGTCGACTACAGGAAACTGAAGAATGTCACACATAAGGACGCTTATCCTCTGCCAAGGATAAAGGAGTCACTCACATCCCTCGGGTCTGCTGCTTATTTCTCCACCCTGGACTTAACCAGCGGTTATTGGCAAGTGCAGTCTCTGTGTCAAGACAAGAAGAGTGGCCCTGACTGTTACTCGGACTTTTGGAGATCTATAACACCGTCCATTGTTATACGGGTTACACCCCTTTCTACTTGATGATGGGGCGACATGGGCAGCTGCCTAAAGACCGGACGTTTGGGCTCCAGGCCCCGTTTAATTATTCTCCGCAAGCCTCCCTGGAATAGGTTTCAAATCACCAGAGAAGAATCCATGAAGCAAAGGAGATAGTCAGCAAAAAGATGGGCGAGGCTCAACAAAGACAGCAACAGGACTACAACCGTCATGCCTCCGCCAAACCGCTTCAATTGGGTGCTAAAGTGTGGCTGCAAAAGTTTCCAAGGACCCATAAATTAGACTTTTTCAGGGAGACAGAAATGCACATGGTGACGGCCATACCCTTTCCAGACTCTGACATATATGAGGTGCAAAAGCCTGGGTAGGAACCACAAGTGGTGCATCGCAACCAAATCAAACTGTATCTAAAAGAAGATTTGTCAGTGCTTCCAGCACCATCTCATCCAGCTGTCAGACCTGCAAGAGAGTACGTCCCAGGTGAGGGAATTCATCAATCTATGGACTTCCCTATGTTTTCCCCAAGCCAGGCTGTGGTCTTCTGTGTCTCACCAGCCTCGGGGTCGGTTCCACCAACATTTATTGCTACTCCATCTCCAGTCCTGTCACTGTTGGCTCCAGTCTATACGCCAGTTTCCAGAGCGCCAACTCTGTCACCAATCTCTTCAACATCACAATCAGCGACTCCGGATCCTGCCAGTCCTGACCCTGTACCAGCTCAAGAATTCGCTGAGGAAGACCCAGTCGTAGTTCCAACTGTACAAAGAGACGCGAGTGTTCCAGGCTCTCCTTAAGTAGTGTTGCGTAGAACCCAAAGGTCCACCCAAGGACAACACCCAGCAAGGTACAACAATTAACTCTCATTCAAATAAAAGTTAAGTATCACACATAGTCCAATATTGTAGCTACACTATCATTAAGTTAGTCAGTAATGTGTATGTGAGTCAGTCAACATGTCTAGATAGGACTGTAGCTTTGTACATTTTCCAGTCCACCCATGTCTATAATGTGAATGTCTAATGTTTTTCCTGTCCCAGTGTGCAGGATACTTTACTGTCTAGAAGGTATTCCTGATAGCCCCACAACACACATGTAGTGACAGAGGTACTCAAATGTGAATGTAACCTTTAATCTAGAATCTATGTACAGCATTCTGGGGGGAAGTGTATCAAACCAAGGGACCCCAGTAGCCTAGATAGCTCCAGGCAGCCCAATCTGAAATGTCTTGTCCATTTGTTATGTATAAAGTTGTTGGAAAATGTTGTGAAGGAGATTACACATATGGACGCATTGCTGTGTTTCCCAGACCTGGAAAGGACATTGCACAAAAATGCTCCAGGAACTGTCATTGGCCCCTGTGGGCACTTCGGTCCTCCTTCCAGGACTAGGTGTTGAGGGCAACTTTTATTAAGAGGGGGGAGTTTGTGGTGGCCCAGTACAAGATGGTGTTTCCCCGTACTCTCCTGCCCTGTCAAGCAGTGTCCCTCAGTGTCCCCAGGGCCCCCTGCAGTTGTTTTCCCTCATGTAAATATGTTATGCATTTTATTGTGTGTTGTGACTTTAATAAATATACCATGTGATTGTATTCCATGGAGATAGAAAAAATGGTGCACTCACCACTTATGATGTTGCAGACAGGTACCTCTTTATTTCATATCACACGCAGTACACGATCATGCTTGAGGGAAGGATGACCAGATGTAATGTGGGGGGTTCTTATGTGATCACACGGGGCAACGACTGTATCGCGCTGTTGCCCCTGGCGTTTTTTCTGTCTCCATGGAATACATATCTATTACCTTTTTGCATTACGTGAAGCACCACCTGAATAGACAGATTACCTGAAGCACTGCACAAAGCTGACTGCAATAACGCACCTATGTGAATTGTCTCTAAATAGTTGTGCCAGGAAGACTCTGACTTTTGTGAGGAGACGTATACCATGTGATTGTTACCCAGGAGGTACTAGTGACACGCTGACCCCAAAGGTGACCTATGGGCTCCCTGCTAATCTCCCTGCTAGTCTCCCCCATGTGGAGCTAGCTTTTCACTCATGTTTCTGAGATCCAGTGCAGTCAAGTTGTCTTAGTGTGTGTGTCCATAACATTGGAGGCCTTAAATTAAGTCCTGCAGTTACAAGTCAAGTCCTACAGCCACAACTCAAGTGCAAAGTAAGCTAAAGTCACAGTCCTGTCAGTCAAGTCAAGTCTTCTGTCGATCTAGCTTGGCCTGCACTAAATTCTCCTCTTCCACTACAAGTTCCAGCAAACCTGCGAGGTCTCTGTGTCACTGGTCACCTCCTTGGGCTCTTGTTGTACTACATAGACTGTAACAACTGTCTACCCTCAGTAAAGCTACCGTTGTCCGTAACTTGGTTTTAGTGTCTTCATTGTCCCCGTGCCTAGCCCAGGATCCAGCGGTATACCTTCGGGTGGTTAAAGCTAAACTATGCCCTGGTGTCATGAACACAAGGGGTTAATACAATCTGCCCCTAGGGCAATAACATCTGCCCTGCACCACACACCCCACCATTACCACATATCTGTTCATATCAGTAGGCTAGTCTTTCTCATTGATGTAGAATGGATGCTGCATGGAGGGGGTAGGTGTTCTGGGGCTAGTACCATACCACCAGTTCAACTGCTGCTTTGACAAGACCTGTATCCTCCTGGTCTGGTCATTGGGCCAAGGGGGTCTAGAGCCTGGGAGAGTGGTGATCCTGAAACTCACTGAATGGAAGCACAGCACCACAACTCTTCACCTTTTGGCAGTCACCACTTTGATTCGGCCTTCTGGCTAGGATCACAGAAATTTTTTATAGATCAGGACGGGTTTCCGTGCCGTAACTCACTGCACATGTTCATTTACCGTATTTATCGGGGTATACCACGCACCGGCCTATAACACGCACCCTCATTTTACCACGGATATTTGGGTAAAAAAAGTTTTTTACCCAAATATCCATGAAAAAATGAGGGTGCGTGTGTGCTCGTGTATACCCCGATATACCCCCAGGAAAGGCAGGGGGAGAGAGGCCGTCGCTGCCCGCTTCTCTCCCCCTGCCTTTCCTGGGGTCTAGAGCGCTGCTGTCGGCCCTTTTCACCCCCTGGTTATCGGCGCCGCTGCCCGTTCTGTCCCCCTGACTATCGGTGCCGGCCCCCCATTGCCGGCGCCGATAGCCAGGGAGAGAGAAGCGGCGCCGACAGCCAGGGGGAGAGAAGGGGCAGCGGCACCCATTGCCGGCGCCGCTGCCCCGTTGCCTCCCCCCATCCCCGGTGGCATAATTACCTGAGTCCGGTCCGCGCTGCTCCGCTGCTCCAGGCCTCCGTCGTGCGTCCCCGGCGTCATTGCTATGCGCTGAACGGCGCGGCGCACTGACGTCATGCGCCGCGCCGTGCATAGCAATGACGCCGGGGACGCACGACGGAGGCCTGGAGCAGCGGAGCAGCGCGGACCGGACTCAGGTAATTATGCCACCGGGGATGGGGGGAGGCAACGGGGCAGCGGCGCCGGCAATGGGTGCCGCTGCCCCTTCTCTCCCCCTGGCTGTCGGCGCCGCTTCTCTCTCCCTGGCTATCGGCGCCGGCACCGATAGTCAGGGGGACAGAACGGGCAGCGGCGCCGATAACCAGGGGGTGAAAAGGGCCGACAGCAGCGCTCTAGACCCCAGGAAAGGCAGGGGGAGAGAAGCGGGCAGCGACGGCCTCTCTCCCCCGCCTTTCCTGGGGGTGTATCGGCGTATAACACGCACACAGACTTTAGGCTAAAAATTTTAGCCTAAAAAGTGCGTGTTATACGCCGATAAATACGGTATTTATTTGTTTGACTTTTGATCACTGTGTCACTTTGTGTGTGTTGTCTGTCACAAGGATTTGTCAGGGTGTGTTAAGCCCTTCTGGGTGTCCCTCCTGATGGTCCAGGGGAGGTGTTTGTGGCCATTAGGTTCCTCATGTCCCTGAAAACCCCCAAACGGCATGGACAGGATGCTATTAGTATACGGCTCTGCTAGCAGATACTTTGTGGTCCCTTAGTAGCTTCGGCTAAAAGGGACATTGAACCTCGACCCTTGCAGGTGCCTTTTTGGCCCGAAGGGGAAGGGTCGTTTTGATGGGAGGCTCTCTCCTTTCAGAGACCTTTTTTTGCGATGGACCGTATCCTTGTGCACGTTTTTCTTTTTAGTATAACACATTTGCACTTTTTTCTTGCACTTGGGTGATAGAGAGAATGTTCCTCGGCTCTTAGAGAGAAAAAAAATTAAGGAGGTTGACGGGAGGATCCACAACATGAGCCCAGAGGTGTTTGGGTAGAAGTTGGTTCTGGAACAGGGATTATCTAAACTGGAAACATTCAGCATCCAGTCATTAAAGGGGTATTCCAGGATTTTTTTTATTTGACTATGCTACAGGGGCTGTAAAGTTAGCTTAGTTCATAATATAGTATCTGTACCTGTGTGTGTTGGTTTTCTCAGAATTCTTCAGTGAGAAAACCAATATAAAATTTTTTCAACAGCATACAAAATGACTGTTGTCTCAGATTTTTCCTAGGTTGCAATGGGGCAGAGACCTGGCTCACTAGTCAGCTGATGACAGGGAGCCCGTCTGCTTCAATGGGTGGAGCGATCACTTGGTGGGAGATAGATTATTCTGCAACTAATGTAGGCACCCTGATTGAAAACCACAGGTCTTTTGAATGGATGCAGCTCATTTATGTTTCAATGGGTGGGGTGGCTGATGTGTGGGAGGGAGGAAAATGGAAATCTGGAATTTGTAGTCAAAGAAGAAAACTCAAAAAGGAAAGCTAGCCTCAGTGTTAATGGTAATCTCACAAGACAAGCACAGATCCTTCCTAAGCATGTCCATTACTGTCTGGCAGGTATGTACTAAATCACCTTATGGTGGATAACCCCTTTAATTACTGAGATGGTTTGTATACTTTTTGCTTTTATTTGAATATGCAAGCGCTACATGGAGATAGAGAAATCTGCGAGGGTAGACTCCTTCTTTTCCCTCTTTGTTGGGAACTGTCCCATGCTGAGGGCTTTTCAGCCCCAGATGGAGTTTTACACCTGTCAAAGTCATTCTCTACCGCTACATGCCACAGACGTGTCGGAAATGAAACGGTAGAAACTGGCAAGCACTAAAGGACTGTATAGAGAGCGCCTGGAGGATTTGTCAATTTGGCAGCATACAAATCCAAGGACTGTCCCAGAAAAACTGTTTGCAACCTATGTGCCCAGGCAGCACATGTTTACAAGGACTGACGCATTGGTTGCTGCTAGGGGACTAGGAAGTGTGACCCCCATACCTGCTTCGACCCCTACAATGGCCAGCAGCAAAAAGAAAGAAGACTCCCACTTCCATGCTACCCTTCTGCCTAGGCCTTTGAACCCTTCCCTGTCCGAGCCCCTCACCCACCTTGCCCCCTAACTGACATTTCTTCCTTCTCCGTCCCCACCCAAACTAAATGGTTTTGTCTCAGGGTACTTGTCCCACCAAGCTTCCCCGCTCTCCTGCAGCAGTGAAAACCCTCCCTTCCCCCCTCTCCCTACAGGATTTGCCCTCTTTTGCCCCTGCAGAAAACTTGCAGAGGAAGAGGGGTAAAAAAAAAAAAAAAAATGTCCATCTGTTGATCCCACTTTCAGAAGGTAGTGAAGGTCAATGAGGACCCGCTGCCAAAAGATCAACATGAAGACATGGAGCAGTTTGTGGCAGAGCTGATGTCCGAGCCAGAGCCACAAAACCTTCCACAAATATAGCCAACCTGCCTGCTCCACTAATTTTAAAATCTGATAGAACATTCAGAGCCTGCTGACAACAAAGATTAGGATCTGTCCAACAAGAGTGGTAAATAAGGTATATGGTTTTTCAGTAACTTCCCGCTTTTTTTCTTTACACATTGGTTATGTTCATTTTAGTGTCCATGACGGGAATTTATCAATCTGTTTTGACAGTTTTATTGGTCTTAAATTTTCGCAGGAAAAGTCGCAGGCTGGTCCAGTGCTACCTTTTCTGCAACATTTCATATAGACCGTTTACATTTCCTGACAATGAAGTGTTCTTATTTAGAGCTCTTTGTGCGGTGGTCACCAATGTATCACTTGCGACTTTTTGTGAAATGTCACAAAAAAAGTTGCACAGGGCCAGATTAAGACATTTTCACAGGGCAGGTAAACCTAAATCTAAATAGCTCTAAGTGACAATTGTATTAAAGTCTGAGCGACATTTGATACAACTGTCACATGGCCCCACTTCTCTGCGACATTTATCCAGACTAAGGTAGAGCAGTTCTGTGGTCATTCATTAAAGTCTGTGCGACTTTTGATAAATTTGGCACACGTTTGCTCCTTTATCCGCGACATTTGTGCTCTAAACAAGTTCAAAACTCACACCAGTTTTTGTAAATGTCCCTCAATGTGAGAAGCATTAGGGATAGGTCTAGACTACAGACTTTGCTGACCTTATTGCCTACACAGAGTTGTGATATTTATATGCTGCAGAAATGTGTTTTTGCCTTCTTCCAGGTCCTACATCCATCTGGCCAGTTAGTGGGCTCCTACTAGTCCTGTGGTGGCAGTACGGGAGATGTTGGGGTAGTCATCCGGTCAGGAATAGTGCTTTCATACTTTTTAGGTTACTTATCATTCAGATTTCAGATCCCGCAATCACTGGATCTAAAGGGTTAATGCTATTAACTTTGATCACTGGATCTAAAGCGTCAATGGATCTAAAGGGTTAATCGTTAACCAACACCAAAATTATAATGTAAAGATTTGCACCTTTTTCTTTGTTGGTTCCACTCCTGGTTTTGTATACGGAGAAAAAGTCTGACCAAAATACAATGTGTGAATCCAGCCTCTACCACAAACCTATTATAAAAATGTGTTCATATTGGTAGTTGACATTGCAGGAAGGTATAAAAAGTATGGGTATGCCACAATCAGGATTGTTTCAAGGGGTATTAACGGGGTACTCCGCCCCTAGACATCTTATCCCCTATCCAAGGGATAGGGGATAAGATGTCTGATCACAGGGGTCCCGCTGCTGGGAACCCCCCGACGATCTCTCCTGCAGCACCCTTATCATCTGGTGCATGAAGCAAGCTTCGCTCCATGCCTGATGACTGGCAAAGCAGGGTCCGGAGGATTGTGACATCACGGCCCCGCCCCCTCAATGCAAGTCTATGGGAGGGGTCGTGCCACAACGCTCCCTCCCATAGACTTCCATTAAGGGGGCGGGGGCGTGATGCCACAACCCTTCGGCCACTGCATGGCCAGTCATCAGGCATGGAGCGAAGCTCGCTTCATGCACCAGATGATAGGGATGCTGCAGGAGAGATCGTCGGGGTTCCCAGCGGTCGGACCCCCTCGATCAGACATCTTATGCCCTATCCTTTGGAATATGGGATAGGATGTCTAGGGGCGGAGTATCCCTTTAAAACTATAGACACATTCTAACACACTAAGCGATTGCATATGTTCATTAACTCCTATAAAAATTATTCACAGGTAAAATGTATTACTATAGTTTCGGCATTCACTGGCTGTCTACTAGCACCTCTCGACAGTAAAGTGAGGTACTGCATGTTCTGTACTGATCTTTGGCTGTGCCTGGATAATGTGAGGGTGACTGTATGTTATTTTATTGTAAAGGACCCTGAAAAAGATCCTGACCACAACATATAGTGATTTACAGCTCCCAGCAGTCTTTTTTTACTTTTATATGTGAAAACTGGCTTTATCTGTATGGCTAGAATTCCCCTGAGGTTTTTGCCCTCCGTTTTTTTGGGCTTAAAAACGCCAGAAACAAACGCCAGAAAAACTGCCACTGTTTTCCCCTGCGTTTTGGCATTTTTACCTTTGTGTGGAATTTGCCTTTTTTGGCCCCTTTGGTGTTTTTTGTACAAAATTAGTTGGGTACAAAAAAAAAAAAAAAAGAGGATGCAATAGGGATGTAAAAAATTTTATTTAACTCAATATTTTTTTTAATAACAAAATTTTAATACATTTTTTTTAGATTTTTTTAAAATGTGTTTAACTTTTTTTTCTCCTTTTTAACATTTTTTAAGTAGTACTACTACTCCCATCATGGAACAGACTGTTCTACGATGGGAGTAGTAGTACCTGTACTAATAGACATATCAGTCCTGACACCCGATGCGATCGTCCATAATATAGTAGAGATGTGGAACGGCTCTATACAGCGCTCACATCTCTGCTCTGTACTCCGGCCAGTGATGTGAATATTTTCAGCCCAGAGTGGTGATTGGCCGGATGGTTGCAGCCAATCACCGCTCTCTGAGGGAAATATGAATGAGTAAGTGGCCGGCCGGAGTATAGTGCAGAGATGCGGAGTGCAGGAGAAAGCCGCTCCATCTCTGCAATAGACAGGACGATTGCATTGGGTGTCAGTAGTGACACCAGCTGTGATGTGTCCTTAACTGCAAGTACTACTACTCCCAACATGGAGCACACTCTGCTCCATGCTGGGAGCTGTAGTACCTGCATTAATAGACAGATTGCAGCGAGTGTAATTTCTGACACCCGCTGCGATCTGTCTATTAATGCAGGTACTACAGCTCTCAGCATGGAGCAGAGTGTGCTCCATGTTGGGAGTAGAAGTACTTGTAGTTAAGAACAGATGATAGCGGGTATCACTCCTGACACCCGCTGTGATCCTCCTGTATAATGTATAGATGCAGTGGCCGCTCTTCTATGGTCTCCTGCACTGACGTATATATATACACATATTCCTATTTCCCACAGAGAGCTGTGATTGGCTGGAACCATCTGGCCAATCACAGCTCTCTGCGGTAAATCTGAATAGTATATTTACGGCAGTGCAAGGGACCATAGAAGAGGAGATGTATAAATACGTCAGTGCAGGGACCATTATACAGGAGGATCGCAACTGGCGATCTGTCAATTAGTACAGGTACTACTACTCCCATCATGGAACAGTGTGTTCCATGCTGGGAGTAGTAGTACTACCTAAAAAATGTTGGGGGAAAAAGTGAAAAACACCCACACACTACATTTTTATTATTGTCTGCTACATTTTTAGTGCTTTTCCCGCCCACATAAATTGATCCCTGTTTAAAAATTTATAAAAATGTCGTAATAAAAAAGAAAAATTTCGTTAAATACAATTTTTTGCCATCACTACTGTATCTTTTTTATTATTTTTTTTTTTATGGTACCCTACAAAATTTTAATAAAAAAAAGTATCTCCATCACTTTTTTGGATCTCTAAAGTCCAAAAAAGAATAAAAACAGTCTGAAAAAAATGCCAAACTAGGTTTTGTCGGGCTTTTGAAAAACTAGCCTCTGAGCCCAAAATTGCTGAGAAACGCCAAAAGGATTTAAAAAACGCCAAACTGAAAAACGCCAAGTGGATCTGGCATTTTGCAGTTTACTATTGACTTGCAGCTAACATCTGGCTTCAGCAAAAAAAATGCTGTGCAGGAAAATTGGCATTTTTTACGGCGTTTTTGCAATGAAAACCTCAGTGGAATTCCAGCCTATTAGTTACTCGCTTATTTTTTCTATTGTGGGGTGAAAGTTTGGAAACTTCAGAACCAAATACCATAAAGTCTCAAGTTACAATGTTTTCAACTTACATTGGACTTCCAGAAACAAATTAATATTACAATTTATGGGACTTCTGTAGCTCATATTACTGCACCTTCATTTAAGCCATATGTGGTGTCCCAACTTTAATTTCCCTTATAGCTTGAAAGGCTATCACAGTCATGTCTTGGTTAACCCTTTTATGACCAGAATTTTCGTTGCTTCAATTAAATTTTAGTCTTGTTTTTTCAATTTTTACCTCCCCAGTTTCTAAAAGCCATAACTCTTTTATTTTGTATTTTTTCATCTACAGAAAAATATGAGGGTTGTTTTTTTTTTTTAGCAGAAACATTTGTACTTTGTATTGACACCTTTCATTTTACCATAGAATCTATGGTAAAACAAACAAAAAAAAAACTTTGTGGTGAGATTAACAAAAAAAAAAAAACAAGTTTTGCTTTTACGCAGTGCACTTTACTGTAAAACTAATGTTATCTTTTATTATGTGGTCAATGCAATTACATTGATACTCAATTAACATACTGTAGCTTTTGCACTTTTTTTACCACTTTTGAAAGAAGAGTTGGACGGCATCACGCCCGATCAGGGCAACCGAGTACTGATGGACCGTTTTATAGAAGGGGCACTGAACAAATGGGACACAGCCCAACTTAGGATGCTGGCCGTGCAAAATCCCGACATGGCTTTCCCAGCTTTTAAGAGACTAGCGGTTAAAGTGATAGAATCAGGACCCCAGACAGAGGAGGCTAGTGTTCCCGCTACAGAATCTCCAGGGCCCTCGCCCCAGCCACCTGTTCCTTCTCAGCCTGCCCTACCAACACCTTCTTCTAGCCCTTGGACAGCTGACCTACAAGACATTAAGCAGGACATTGAGCAGTTCGCCAAGGCCTTTAAAGAAATGGCTGTGCGGCCCAATCCTTCTAGATCTGCAACACCGCCACTGAAAGGGGTATTCCAGGCAAAAACTTTTTTTTATATATCAACTGGCTCCGGAAAGTTAAACAGATTTGTAAATTACTTCTATTAAAAAATCTTAATCCTTCCAATAGTTATTAGCTTCTGAAGTTGAGTTGCTGTTTTCTTTCTAACTGCTTTCTGATGACTCACGTCTCGGGAGCTGTCCAGCTCCTATGGGGATATTCTCCCATCATGCAAGGGATATTCTCCCATAATGCACAGCTCCCATGATGTGACATCATCATTGAGCAGTTAGACAGAAAACTTCAGAAGCTAGTAACTATTGGAAGGATTAAAAATTTTTAATAGAAGTAATTTACAAATCTGTTTAACTTTCCGGAGCCAGTTGATGTATAAAAAAAGTTTTTGCCTGGAATACCCCTTTAAGAAACCTGACCCCCGCCCTGCTGATCCACCTAATACCCCTCCTGTGAGACCACCTGGAAGTCAGAGACCTGTCTGTAGTTATTGTAACAAGAATGGACGCTGGAAGAGCCAATGCTGGGCTTTAAACGGGCGTCCCCTGGGGTCGAGGACCGCACCCCAGGAGTAGCTGCTGACAGTCCAGAACTAACCAGCGACAAGAAAGGACTGTCTATGTATGTTGCTCCTTGTCCTTATGTACAAGTGATAGTTGAAGGTATCCGGTTACAAGCTCTGATAGATACCGGGTCTCAGGTGTCCACTATTCCGCAGGGGTTTTTCTATAAGTATTGGGGTCCAGAAAGGTTGTGTGAACCTAAGGAAGTGGAGTTTAGAGTAATCGCAGGGAACAGGAAACCAGTACCTAGGCATGGCTACTGGAAGCCCACGGTGAAGGTGGGAGAGCATGTGTTAGAAAGGCAGGGTGTGATTGTCACCAATGTTAGGGATGAAGGGGCAGCTGACTTCATTTTAGGAATGAATATCATGAGGCACTGTTTTGATGATATTGTCTGTGCACCGCATGCATGTCTCCCTCATTTGTCACTTCCAGGCCCGCGAGCTGCCCAACACCACCTCAAAATCCTCCAAGTAGAACAGAAGTTTGTGAATCATCAAGGAGAAATCTGTCGAGTAAGGATCCAAGATATACGTGCCGTTAGTCTACAGCCCAGACGGAGACAGTTATTTGGTGTCGTGTCCGACCCGGGGTGAAAAATCAAGATTATCAAGCGCTCTTGGAACCCATCATACTGGAAGATTGTCCCTTGGTGCGAGCAGCTAGAAACCTGGTAAAACAGTACATAATGGGAAATGGGAAAGACTCATTAATCTCTGTCAAGTTGCCGTCCGACTACCCAAGTATACCCCTGTGGCTAAACTGCACCATTTAGACGTCAGAGATGTGGTCTCGAAGTCACAAGTGGCCCAACGAGGACCTGATCAGAATCCTGCGGAACCTTGGTGGGGCCAACTACAAATAGGAGACGAAGATACCCCCAACAGGTGGAAGGAGTCATCCAGGTAGCTAAGAAATATCAAGAGGCTTTCAGCAAGTTCCCCACAAACTTTGGCAGGACCACGACAATCAAACATCGGATTCTCACTGGGGACAGTTCACCCATTAAGGAGAGGCATCGCCCCATGGCTCCTGGAATGTATCAGACCATAAAGAAGATGCTCGGTGAGATGAAAGAGGCTGATGTCATCCAAGAAAACCAGAGTCCTTGGGCCGCACCTTTGGTCCTGGTGAAGAAAAAAGATGGGACTATCCGCTTTTGCGTAGATTACCGTAAATTGAACGTCATAACTCACAAGGATGCCTATCCTCTTCCCCGTATTGAAGAATCCTTGACTGCACTGGGGTCTGCCGCCTACTTTTCCTCACTGGACTTGACGAGCGGTTACTGGCAGGTGCCAATTGCGGAGGAGGATAGAGAGAAGACAGCATTTGTGACCCCCATGGGACTCTTCAAGTTCGAAAGTATGCCCTTTGGACTGTGCAATGCACCGGCTACTTTCCAATGCTTAATGGAGCGATGTTTAGGACATCTTAACTTATCATTGTCTATTCCCGGACATATCAGGAACACCTGGACCACCTGAAAGAAGTTTTCCAAGTCCTTATCCAAAATGGGCTCAAGGTTAAACCCTCCAAATGTCACTTGTTAAAGCCGCAAGTACACTATCTGGGACATGTCGTCAGTGCTCAAGGAGTCCAGCCTGATCCGGACAAAGTGAGTGCCGTGAAAGAGTGGCCTACCCCCAAGACAGTGCGAGACATCCGAAGCTTCCTGGGATTTGCTGGTTATTACCGACGCTTCATCCCCCACTTTGCTCAAATTGCTGGGCCCTTGACCGAGTTACTGAGAGGAACTGCCCGGGAGAATTATAATGGGAGGCTACCCATACAGTGGGCTGAAGAACATGAAGATGCTTTCCAAGCCCTGAAGTACCTCCTCACAGAACCCCCTATTTTGGCGTATACTGACTACAGCCTACCGTTCCGTTTATATACAGACGCTAGCTTCGAACATCTGGGAGCGGTCTTATCTCAGGTGCAAGATGGCAAAGAGAGGGTAATTGCCTACGCCAGCCGACATCTCCGAGGCGCCGAGAAGAATGACGCTAACTACAGCTTCTTCAAACTGGAGCTCCTGGCCCTGGTCTGGGCCATTACTGAGAAGTTTAAAGACTATCTTGCTGCTACTCCCTTCACCATCTACACTGATAACAACCCCTTGGCTCATTTGAACACTGCTAAGTTGGGAGCTCTTGAACAGCGCTGGGCCTCTCGGTTGGCCAACTATGATTTCAACATCAAGTATCGCAGTGGAAAAACTAACGTTAATGCGGATGTACTTTCTCGCATGGCCCCGGGGGAAGCACCTCCTGCTGAAGATGTGTGGGAAGATGTGGAGATGCCTCCCTTCTACCGGAGGTTCTTGAGCCATAGTGCTCTAACTGCCCAGGAGGGTGACGGACCTGAATCTCCCAAAGTCCCTGAAGATTTATCCACATGGAAGACACTTCAGGATGAAAGCCAGGTTATCGGGGACCTCTTAGACTATTGCCTCCACAAGAAAGTGCCCACTCGGCTGCACAAGACACAAGGGGACTTTGAATTGAAGCAGCTGTGGCGGCAGAGGAATCGCCTGTTCTTGCACAAGGGATTGGTCTACTGAAATTCCCTAGACCCAGTTTCTGGAGATCGCATACATCAGATTGTGGTCCCCAGAAGAAATGCAGCCATGGTACTGAATGCCTATCATGACCAGTCTGGACATTTCGGGGTCCATAAGACTGAAGTCACCGTCAGAAGAAGATTTTACTGGATAAGGATGCGGGGAGACGTCGAGAAATGGTGCGCCGAATGCTCCGTGTGCAATGTTATCAAAAATCCCTGAAGGGACGCAAGGGCCCCTTTACATCCCATCTGTACGGAGAGGCCAAACCAGATTGTTGCCTTAGATCATGTGAAGTTGGCCCCCACTCGATCGGGCTACTGTCATGCTCTGACCATGGTGGATCATTATTCCAAATGGGTGGTCGTGGTCCCTGTCAAGGACCTTACCGCCAAGACGGCCGCTCAGCTCTTCTATCATCATTGGATCCAACCTCTGGGGTGTCCCGAATCGGTCCTTACGGATCGGGGAACCGCCTTTGAAGCCCAGTTGTTCCAAGAACTCTGCCAGTTGCATGACTGCAAGAAGCTCCGGACGACGGCCTACCATCCCCAAGGGAATGGCCTCTGCGAGAGGATCAATCAAGTGTTCATCCAAATGCTGAGAGCTGCCTCTGTCTCAAAGCACGAAGAGTGGCCCCAGTTGTTGCCTGAACTCCTAGAAATTTACAACAACACTGTCCACTGTTCTACAGGGTTTACGCGCTTTTTCCTGATGATGGGCCGACACGGCCAATTGCCAAAGGATCGGACCTCAGGGCTGCAGGCACCTTTCAACAATTCCCCTCAGGTTTCCCAAGGTTGGGTGTCGGAGCATTGACGAAGAATAGAGGAGGCCAAAAACATTGTTGAGAAGAAAATGGGTGAAGTTCATGAGCGCCAGCAGAAAGATTATAATCGACATGCTTCGGCTCAGCCCTTACAGCTTGGAGAAAAGGTGTGGCTCAGAAAGTTCCCTAGAACCCATAAATTGGACTCATTGTGGGAAACGGAACCATATACCATTACTGCAGTCTCTTACCCTGAAACGGATGTATATGAGATACAGAAAGAAGGGTTCGAGCCGCAGGTGGTCCCCAGAAACAGAATAAAAGTGTGCCTGAAAGAAGACATGCTTGGCCCACCTCCTTCTACTCCACCTCCAGCAAGGCCAGTGAGAGAATATGTACCGAGAGAAGGAATTCATCCCACTATGGGACGTTCCTTTGTTCCCATCTCAGCAGCCTACCATGTATTGGGGTATACCGTTTTCAGCTTCATCCAGGCAGCCGCCATTGGTTGCTCCTCCCAGTCAGGTGCCAGTAGCCGTTCCACCCAACCAGTTACCAATAGCTGTTACTCCTCATCAACCACCATTGGTTGCTACACCAAGTATCAGTCCTACTCCTGTGGTTGCTCCAAGTCTTGATGCGCCTTCTTCCCCTGACTTCAGAGAACCTCCCAGTCCAACCGAAAATATTGCTTCTGTTTCCAGCTCTCCAGCTGGTCCCTCGGGGACTGAAGTTCTTGCGGAATCACCAAGTGAAGGGACTCCTGAAGATTCGGAGGTGGTGTTGCGGCGGTCTCAAAGGACTACACAGGGTAAACTACCCTTAAGGTACCAATATTCACATTCAGTACCTGCTCACATAGTACCTTTGATAACCCACTTCAATGCCCTACCTATAACTTTTCAGTACTCTTGACTACTCATTTAAATGTACTACTTCAGTACATACACAAAAACAAAATGTATCTCACATTCAAAAAACACTTAGGAGTTGTAGCCTATTGATACCCAATTCCTGCCACTGTTAGGTACACTCATATTTCTCTTCTCTGTATTGCGTATGTGAGATGCTCTACCTGGCCAGTAGGTGCTCTTGCGAGTATAGAATTAAACACGTAGTTCTAAAGGTAACCTAGGTAGGTTATTTTGAAGTGCTCTAGGGGTAAGTATCGTGTAGCCGATAGACCCTAGCAGCCAAACTTACTGTAACCTAGCTTCCGGCTAGCCAGTATACCTTTCGTGTACTAACAGGTAACTCATTGTTGGGAAAAAAAAAGAATGTGTGAGATTCCAAAATGTTTAGTCAGCTTGAAGCAAAATGTATAGAGAGTTGTACTAATATCTAGTTAGCCTCATAAAATGTGTAAGAGAGCTAAAACAAAATGTCTTAGGAGCTAACCACTAAAAGTCAGATAGCTGCTTAATTATTTAGTAAGCTTAGAATGCATAGTAAGCTTGATTAAAATGTTTAAGAAGCTAGAAACTAAAGGTCTAGATAGCTTCATAATTGTCCAGGAAGCCTTTATAATTGTCTAGTAGGATTACTAGTCTAAAAATGTTTAAAATGCCTAGAAAAATATCTAGTAGGTTTAAAATTACCTAATGTGTACAAAAGTTTTGTCAGGATATAGATTTTTCTAGTTAGCAATCCTGTTCTATCTGCCCTAGTCCCTCTGCCTTAGGGGACAGGCGTTGGGGTCGACTTGTTTTAAGTAAGGGGGTTTGTGGTGTCCCGGTACTGGATTGCATCTGTTGCCTTGTGGTGAGGTCCCCAAAGTCAGAGTCCCTACCGGTGGGGTCCTCATCAATAGTTAGCCCCTTGTCACCCCTTTAATAGTTACAATTATTTAAATTCAGTGTAAATATGTAAATAAAGTGTATTAAATCTTGTTGTGGCATCGCTGGACCTGCGGGTCACGTGATGCGTTCCAAAAACTTTATGGTTTTTTGGTTCAAGGACCTTTGGAGGAAGTCAGGTGATCGCCCACCATGCATTGTAACGGTGACAGCTGACACGGACCAATCCAAAACGGCCCTGCCCCTGCCCATATAAGGGAGCAGCGGCCATTAATCTCTCTCCTTCCTCGTGGGCTGCTGATGGAGGAGGATCTGCGCAGCTGTCATCAGCAGTGACTAGGCCCAAGCCTTGCGGCAACAGCCATCTTTACAAAACTGTGAGGTATCTCAATCCCTGTTAACCCCGCAAGATCACCGGACCTAACTATACCCCTAAATCCAGACAGATCTCTGCACAAATCCTAATTCTAATAGTCCTTTGAATAAGTCAATGGTCCTCAGCATCTGTCAATCACTGCCGTGCTGTATAGAGATTGTATTGCTAAGACTGTTGCTGTTAATTGGAGGTACTGCAAGTACCTCAGTAAAGTTTATGCAAGTTCAAGTTCATCTCTATTGTGGACCTTCATTCATTTAAGCACGCACCTATTGTTTCTGGGAAGGGTGGCGATAGGCCGAAGATTTACCTCAGCGTATTAACCCTCACCCTGGCGTCATGAGTGACAGGGGTCAAATTAACCCCTCATATACCGAAGCAACACCCCGACTACACTACACCCCAAGGCAGTTACCACATATATATATATATATATATATATATATATATATATATGCTTTATATTGCCCTATTTTGACCCTATAACTTTTTTTTACATTTTCCATTTTTTACATTGTCCAACTTAAAGTAAAGTCAGTTAACTATAGTCACATCATGTTTTTATTAGGCATGGTATTATATTGCCATTCTGGCGGATGATGCATATATATTAGTAATTGTAGTAATGCACATACTTTACCTTATAGTATTAGTTCCAAGACTCAATAGTTCATCTGATCAAGAGGATAAAAACATTAAGTCCAAAATGACTGTTCAATAGACTTTGTGTAGTATAGGTATTAATAGTAGTTTAGTATAGGTATCACCTTTATCTCTTTCTGAGGGTGTAGCGTTGGTAAACGTTGAATGCTTTCTTGCTGGACACCTTAAACCCCTGTGTGATGTATTCCAGTGTTCATCTCAGCAGTGCCTAATTCTCTGTCTAAAGAGTGGTGTGGGGCTCATTTTTACATCATCTGTAGTTTTTATCGGTACGATTTTGGGCTTGATAAGGCCTTTTGATTATTCTTTTTCTGGGATGTGATGTGACCAAAAGTTAGCAATTCTGGAGACAGCGATAACAAGCATCATTGCGGATGTTGGTCATTAGTGGCGGGTGTCTTCTGCAAATAGCAGCCGACACCTGCCAATGTATATAGCCGTATGGAGGTCGTGAAAGGGTTAATGTAACTGATTCTCACACATGGGACAGGGATCTTCTTGCTCATGTCTACAGACAACGTTTAAAGAGTGTGTCAATCTGTGAAGTAGGAAGTACAAGTCACTTCTTGCAACAAATAGTTCACAGCTAGGTGCGGTTCAGTAATAAAACCAGCAGTGAATAAGTGAGAAGAGGAGCCACAACGGAGCTTCCTGTTAACTCGCTGTGGAGTAACATTACATTTCTTCATTCACTCCTTAACATTGTTGAGTAAGTGAGAGAAATAGGATATTAAGATATAGTACTGTGCAGGTAAAAACGAGTACATGCATGGTATGGTAGAGTTCCATTGTACTGTATTATATGGCTTTGAGGTTTAAAAACTGGATCATTTTGCAAGAAAAATTAGTCTCACATTTTTAGCTTTTTTTCTTGCATATCAATTGTTTTTGAGTGTTTTTCATAAATTTTTGTCTATTTTTTGCTGAGTAGGCTATCGTTCAATTTAACAATACAGGGGTAATTCGTTCCAAACGACCCATCGTTTGTCGAATCCATCGTATGTTGAGGGATCCGTGCAATGTAAAGTATAGGCATCTGTACTCACCTGTCCCCGTCGCTCCGGACCTGGTCCTCACCGCTCCCGCTGCTGTCCCAGGGGCTCCCGATGCTGTCCCGCTGCTCCGGTGTCTTCTTCGCGATCCTCCGGTGTCTTGCGCATCTTCTGCAGGGTCCGGGCCTCGCTTTCCGGTGACGTTATTATTCTGCTGCGCCGGCACGGCGTGCGTAGTGACGTAATAACGACGCCGGAAAGCAAGGCCCGGACCCTGGAGAAGATGCGCAAGACACCGGAGGATCGCGAAGTGGACCCGGAGCAGCGGGGATAGGTAAGTGAACCTGCTGGGGCACATTACACTGCTATCCGACAGCAGCTTAAGCATTTTGCGCTGTCGGATAGCAGTTAATGCGATGGCCCCGACATATAAAAGCATCGTATGTCGATGCTGACATCGACATACGATGGCCTCTGAGAGGCCATCGTATGTCGATTTTATCATATGTCGGGGCCATCGTAGGTCGGGGAGTTACTGTATAAATAGACAAAAAACACATGACAAAAACACGTTTTTTTTCAACATGAACAGCATAAAACAAGTCTCTAAAGGCGCAGTCACCCTACAAAACCAAGCCTAGGGTCATGGACGCATGGGTGCAGGGTTGTTTGGGGCACCCCCTGGTGGCCATGGTTATATAAATCTATTCCAACCCTAAATTGGAACTAAAGATAAAAAGCTTTCCCTGTATCAGATGCACAGTCAGACATCTGACGTCACCAGCCTAATGCAGAAGCCCACCCTAATGATCGAATCGGGATCCCGCATAAGCTGCCGTCTCCTGAGTGATAAAGCCAAGTGCTGAATAAAGGACCCGCTGGCACTACCTCTGGTAAAAGTCTGCTGTACCCTAAACCCTACACCATGAGTGTGGCTTAACATGTTTAAATAAAGTGCAGATGCACATTAACCCCCTGAGCTCATGGTCAGTGCTCCTCTACACCTCAGACTCCTGCTGCCTGGCTGCAGTGCACCTTATGCATCCACCTTGGAGCAGCCGTCTGGTCAAAGCTTCATACTTAATTTTTCTATTTGAAGTAAAACATTTTTAGTGAAAAATTCCCATCAAGCTAATGTTAAAATGATATGGAGATGTTTACAATGACAAAATATATGCAACATTTTCCATTGTATACTAAATAATACCTGGTATTATTCTAGTAAAGCTCCATCTTTAATGCTTCTAGCATGGAATATAGTGGAATGCAAAGCCTCTATGTAGAGCAGTAATGAGTACAGAATGTTGTACAATACGTTTGCACTGAAATGTATTCGCCATAAGCTTTGCGTAAGTTTTGTACTGTAATATAGAAACATAATGTGGAGCATTCCCTCCTAGAAGCAATGAAATCATTCTTGCTTTGTACTTATTATAATGCAAAAAAACTCTTTCTCTCTATCTCTTTTTTTAAGCTTTCCTTAGTTTCTCTTCTACAGCCTCTACAATTTGCTGTGAGAGTTCTGTTTTCTTTCTACACTTGTACACAGCCCATGTGATTCACATCTCAAGACTGCCTTGTATCTGCTCTCCTTTATGTCCAGCTGTGTGAGCTGCCCTCCAGGGATTCTCTTCCATGTCCATAATCTGAGCTGGTGTGAACCCCCCCAATCCCCTCTTGCCGCTATTTGTAACACTAAGGCTAGGTTCAGACTACAGAATTTCCGCATAAATTTCCCTTTGAAATTGCAGGCAGAAATTCTGCTTACTAAAACGTCCATGAAAGTCAATTGGATTTCCGTGCATCTGTTCACACTTTTAATTTTTTGAGGTGGAATTTGTGAGTGGAGTTTCTGCTTTCAAATTTCTGCCTGAAGAATGGTGGTGCTCTTTCTTCAGGCAGATTTTCGCCACAGAATCCTAATGACTTCAATGGGACTTTCATTTGAAGGCAGATTTTTTCCAAACGCGGAATGGAGGCAGATTGGAGCAGATTGCAGGCGGAATTTCCGTTTAGTTGGAATTTTAACCTGGTTCTGGTCATGTGACCAAATGATCCAAAAGGGGCAGAACTTTGGTCCTTAGTGCACTCCCACTGTTTCCTGATTCAAATTTCCAATTGCAATTGTAGGCGGAAAATCCATCTGGAATAGGGGAGGATTACTCGCGGAAATTATAAAATTCCGCCTGCAACTGAAAATCGGCTTTGGAGAGGGAAATTCCGTAGTCTGAACCTAGCCTAAGGAGAGGAGAAGCTCTGCGCAGGCCAGGTAAGTGTGTCTATGTGTGTGTGTCTCTGTGTGTATGGGGGGGGGGGCTATTCTACCTAATGTGGGTAAACTGCTACCTAATGTGGGGAATCTATGCTACCTAATGTGGGTAAACTATGCTACCTAATGTGGGGAAACTATGCTACCTAATCTGGGGAAACTTCAAGAGGACGTCAGTGACGTCACTTGTCAAACCGCCACCGGAGAGGAGAAGCGCTGTGCAGGCCAGGTAAGTGTGTCTATGTGTGTGTGTGTCTGTATGTTGGGGGTGGGGAATCTATGCTACCTAATGTGGAGAATCTATGCTACCTAATGTGGGGAATCTATGCTACTTAATGTAGGAAAACTATGCTATCTAATATGGGGAATCTATGCTACCTAATGTGGGGAATCTATGCTAACTAATGTGGGGAATCTATGCTACCTAATGCGGGGAAACTAAGCTACCTAATGTGGGGAATCTATGCTACCTAATGTGGGGAAACTGCTACCAAATGTGGGGAATCTATGCTACCTAATGTGGGGAACTATGCTTCCTAATGTGAGGAATCTATGCTACCTACCGTGGGGAAACTATGCTACTTAATGTGGTGAATCTATGCTACCTAATGTGGGGAAACTGCTACCTAATGTGGGATAACTGCTACCTAATGTGGGGAAACTATGCTACCTAATGTGGGGGAACTGCTGCCTAATGCTGCAGACTAATGTGGGTTGCAGTGCAATTTTATGGCATAAAATTTTTTTGACCCATCTACTCAGAGAGGGTTTAGAGCAGGGGTCCTCAAACTTTTTAAACGGGGGGCCAGTTCACAGTCCCTCAGACCGTTGGAGGGCCGGACTATAGATAACAAAACATGAATAAATTCCTATGCACACTTATATATCTTATTAGTGGACTACCACTTTAAGTATACAGCACAGTTCCCCCCACATTAGGTTGGCAGTATAGATTCCCCCACATTAGGTTGTAGTTCCCCCACATTAGGGTTGGCAGTACAGTTCCTCCACATTAGGGTTGGCAGTACAGTTCCCCAACATTAGGGTTGGCAGTAGAGTTCCCCCACATTAGGGTTGGCAGTAGAGTTCCCCCACATTAGGGTTGGCAGTACAGTTCCCCCACATTAGGTGCAGTACAATTTCCCCACATTAGGTGCAGTACAATTCCCCCACATTAGGTGCAGTACAATTCCCCCACAATAGGTGCAGTACAATTCCCCACATATTAGGTGCAGTACAATTCCCCCACATTAGGTGCAGTATACTTCCCCCATATTAGGTTGGCAGTATAGTTCCCCCACATTAGGTAGTAGTTCACCCACATTAGGTTGTAGTTCCCCCACATAAGTTGCAGTATAGTTCCCCCACATTAGGTGCAATATAGTCCCCCACATTAGGATTGCAGTATGTTCCCCCACATTAGGTGCAATATAATCCCCCACATTAGGCTGGCAGTATAGTTCCCCCACATTAGGTGCAATATAGTCCCCTACATTACGTTGGCAGTATGTTCCCCCACATTAGGTGCAATATAGTCCCCCACATTAGGCTTGCAGTATAGTTCCCCCACATTAGCTGCAATATAGTCCCCCACATTAGTCTGGCAGTATAGTTCCCCCACATTAGGTGCAATATAGTCCCCCACATTAGGCTGGCAGTATAGTTCCCCCACATTAGGTGCAATATAGTCCACCACATTACGTTGGCAGTATGTTCCCCCACATTAGGTGCAGTATAGCTTCCCCACATTAGGTGCAATATAGTCCCCCACATTAGGCTGGCAGTATAGTCCCCCCACATTAGGTGCAATATAGTCCCCCACATTAGGCTGGCAGTATAGTTCCCCCACATTAGGTGCAGTATAGTCCCCCAAATTAGGCTGGCAGTATGTTCCCCCACATTAGGCTGGCAGTATAGTCCCCCAAATTACGTTGGCAGTATAGTTCCCCCACATTAGGCTGGCAGTATAGTCCCCCAAATTACGTTGGCAGTATAGTTCCCCCACATTAGGTGCATTATGTTCCCCCACATTAGGTGCAGCATAGTCCCCCACATTAGGCTGGCAGTATGTTTCCCCACATTAGGTGCAGTATGTTCCCCCACATTAGGTGCAGTATGTTCCCCACATTAGGCTGGCAGTATAGTCCCCCAAATTACGTTGGCAGTATAGTTCCCCCACATTAGGCTGGCAGTATAGTGCCCCAAATTACGTTGGCAGTATAGTTCCCCCACATTAGGCTGGCAGTATAATCCCCCAAATTACGTTGGCAGCATGTTCCCCCACAGGCATACAGCCTCCAGCGATACAGTATGGCTGGAGGCTGTATGCCTGTGTACTGCCCCCTTTCAGTGTTCCGACCACCACTCCGACCATAGCAGGACCGGAGGATCGGTGGTCAGAACACCGAAGGGACGCGCCGCTGGTAAACACTTACCTACTACCAGCACGCGCGTCCTTGCGTCTTCGCTTCTTCTCCGCGCTCGGTTGCCATGGGTGCACGCATGGGACGTCAGTGAAGTCACTGCATGCGCCTTCTCCCGGCAGTCCCTGCGTTTTTAAAGTAGACGCATGTGGCCCGCATGTGGCCCGCGGGCCGTAGTTTGAGGACCCCTGGTTTAGAGGCTTTAAGCCCATGAAATCCTTCATCCAGACAAACATGTCTTGAACCATAAACTCAACAGGATTAGGAGGTGGATGACATCCAGGACACCTATTAAATTCATAGGAATCCAGTAGCAGAGTTCCGCAATCGGCGCATGTAAGATGGCGTTTTTTGGAGGAAGATTTGCATCCTCGGAATAAGGGTCACCAGAAGGTGGAGTAGACATTATTCTGTAAGAAGAAAAAATATACCGTATATCACGGCGTATAAGACGACTTTTTAACCCCGAATTTTCTTCTGAAGAGTCGGGGGTCGTCTTATATGCCGGGTATTGGGGTCCGGCATAGGAATACTTATGATTATCTGCCCGGGCCGGCTCCTGTGTGCGGCTGCAGGCGGAGGCCGGCCAGAGCATGTACAAACTAATAACTGTATACTTAAAAACCAGGGTGCCTCCAGCTGTTGTGAAACTGCAACTCCCAGCATGCCCGGACCGGCAAAGACTGTCCGGGCATGCTGGTAGTTGTAGTTTCACAACAGCTGGAGGCACCCTGGTTTTTAGTATACATGAATTAGTTTTTACATGCTCTGGCCGGCCCCCGCCTGCAGCCGCACACAGGAGCCTCCTCCGGGTCCTCCTGCGGTCTTCCTCCGGTCCTTCTGCGCTTCTCCACCTCTCTATGGTTGTACGCACGGGACGTCAGTGATAGTGCGTACAACCATAGAGGCGCAGGAGGACTGCATGAGGACGAGTGCCGGCTGGGGCCTGGTGAGTGACCGGCGGCGCGTCATCTACAGTGTTCAGATCACCGCTCTTCCGGTCCCGGGACTGCTGCTATGGTCCAGAGGGGGGCAGTACACAGACATACAGCCTCCAGCCATACACTCTATTTGGCTGGAAGTTGTATGTCTGTGGGGGGAGCTGCCTACTAATGTGGGGGGAGCTGCCTACTATTGTGGGGGAGGGAGCTGCCTACTATTGTGGGGGGGAGCTGCCTACTATTGTGGGGGGGAGCTGCCTACTATTGTGGGGGGGAGCTGCCTACTATTGTGGGGGGAGCTGCCTACTATTGTGGGGGGAGCTGCCGACTATTGTGGGGGGGGGGCTGTCTACTATTGTGGGGGGGAGCTGCCTACTATTGTGGGGGGGAGCTGCCGACTATTGTGGGGGGGAGCTGCCGACCTAATGTGGGGGAGCTGCCTAATATTGTGGGGGAACTGCCGACCTAATGTGGGGGAGCTGCTGACCTAATGTGTGGGAGCTGCAGACCTAATGTGGGGGAGCTGCTGACCTAATGTGTTGGAGCTGCCTACTATTGTGGGGGAATATGCTGCCTACTTAATATGGGGGGAACTACAAGGTACTGTACATCGCGGTAGGAGGGGTAGTCTTATACGGCAAGTATATCCCAAGCTCTATATTTTAACTGTAAAAGTTGGGGGTCATCTTATACGCCGGCATATACGGTATTTAGAAAAAAATCAACAACATTTTTTTTGTTGCAGCACAACAAATAAAAAGTACCTAGAAAGAAACAATGCACTGCAAGCACAATCAAACAGAATAGAATCTCAGGCTAACCAGGTTAGAGGTCTGACTAAGAGCATAGGTAAAAGATATTTAAGGCCCCTTTCACACTATAAAGTTGTTCCGTTAAAAGATCCGTTATAAACATCCGTTAGAAAAGCCTTAATAACGGATGTTAAGTGTCCGTTACAAAATCCCATTCAAGTCTATGGTATTTTTTGATTATCCGTTATGACCCGTTATGGTCAGTCATGAATAAAGGACATTATTTGTGATGGAAGAAAATACGGCACATGCACTAATTTTTCTTCCGTCACAAGAAACTGGTAAATTAATGGCCGTTATTTTTAACATTGAAGTCTATGGCAAATGGATGAGCCTTTATGTCCTCCGTTAGCACCTGGTTAATAATATCTGTTATTACTTCTGAGCATGCTCAGACACTTGCAGTGATGATAGACTACTACTACTCCCATCATGCAACAGACTTGTTACCACGATGGGAGTAGTAATTCACTGTCTGCGGGAGTCTGCAGACAGCTGGGGAGGCTACATTAGTGTTTGTACTACTACTCCCATCATAGAACAGAGTCTGTTCCATGATGGGGGGTGTAGTACAGGGGCTGAGGGATTGATTACACTGGGCCTCACTTCTGAGACCCGATGCAATTAGAAGTTATTAAGCAGGGGAGCGGGCGGCATGGTCCGCAACCCTGCGATATATCGTGTGTTTTAAAGGGGTATTCTGGTGGAAAACTAAAAATCTTAATCCTTCCAGTACTTATTAGCTACTGAATACTACAGAGGAAATTATTTTCTTTTTGGAACACAGTGCTCTCTGCTGAATCACGAGCACAGTGCTCTCTTCTGACATCTCTGTCCATTTTAGGAACTGACCAGAGCAGCACATGTTTACCATTGGAATTTTCTCCTACTCTGGACAGTTCTTAAAATGGACAGAGATGTCAGCAGAGAGCGCTGTGTTCGTGATGTCAGCAGAAAGCACTGTATTCCAAAAATCATTTCCTCTGTAGTATTCAGCAGCTAATAAGTACTGGAAGGATTAAGATTTTTTTTATAGAAGTAATTTACAAATCTGTTTAACTTTCTGGCACCAGTTGATTTAAAAAAAAAAAGTTTTTCACCGGAGTACCCCTTTAACTTTCATTTTTAAATCCCCCCCGGGGGAGCCCTGAATGACCAGTACCGAGGAGCCATTCAGGGCTCTCTGCTGGGATTTTAAAGTGAACATTGTGAGTAGAGATGAGCAAACTTTGAGTGATTCGCTTCGTCAAGAACGTCTCGGCTGGGCAGTTGCTGACTTTATCCTGCATAAATTAGTTCAGCTTTCAGGTGCTTCAGTGGGCTGAAGACTCTCTCCAAGGACTGTATCCACCTTTTCCAGCCACCGGAGCACCAGAAAGCTGAACTAATTTATGCAGGATAAAGTAAGCAACTGCCGTGCCAAGAAGTTTGTGACGAATTGAATTACTGTAAGTTCGCTCATCTCTAATTGTGTGGCAGCAGGAGCCATATGTATATTAAAAGGACTGTGGGGAGCAAGATATATAGCGCTGCAGGGGGGGGGGGCAGACATATAGCCTATATATCTAGCCCCCCAGCGCATTTATAAAGATATGACCCCCGCCAGCGCATATATATATATATATATATATATATATATATATATACACCCCGCCGGCGCATTAATAAAGATATGACCCCCGCCAGCGCATTTATATATAACTATATACACCCCCGCAGAGCATTTGTCATAATATGCCACCGCAGTGCTATATGTGAAAAGTATATCTATCAACAGCGCATAGTGCCAGCCGGCTGGCCCAATGATCCTGATAGAAATACTTTTCATGCATAGCACTTCTGCGGCATATGTATATAGAAGCGCTTTGGGGGGCAGATAACGGTATATGTCTGCCCCTCCAGCGCATCTATATACATATGCCCCTGCAGCGCTATGAATGAAAAGTATTTCTATCAGCAGCGCACAGTGCCAGCAGCCGGCTGCAGGGGTATATGTATATATAAGCGATGGGGGGGGGCAGACATATAGCGTTATCTGCCACCCCAGTGCTTCTATATACATATGCCGCAGCAGCACTGTGTATGAAAAGTATTTCCATCAGCATCATCGGGCCAGCCGGCTGCTGGCACTATGCGCAGCTAATAGATATACTTTTCACATACAGCGCTGGGGTGGTATATTATGACAAATGCGCTATGCGGGGTGTATATATATATATATATATATATATATATATATATGTGCCGGCTGGGGTCATATGTTTATTAATGTGCCACGGGGGTATATATATATATATATATATATATATATATATATATATATAAATGTGCTGGCAGGGGGGTCATATCTTTATTAATGCGCCGGCGGGGGATATATATTTATATCAATGCGCTGGCGGGGGGCATATCTTTATTAATGCGCCGGCGAGGGGTATATATATATATATATATATATATATATATATATAATGCACTGACAGGGGTCATATCTTTAATAATGCGATATGGGGGTATATTATAAATACGCTGGGGGGCTAGATATATAGGCTATATTTCTGCCCCCCCCTTGCAGCGCTAGATATCTTGCCCCCCACATCACTTTTAATATACATATGGCCCCCACCTGCCACTCACAATGTTCATTTTATAAACCCCGCCGGGAGCCCTGAATGGCTCATCAGTACTGGCCATTCAGGGCTCCCCGCAGGGAATTTAAAATTTTTAGTTAAAACACACCATACATCGCATGGTTACGGACCATGCCGCCCGCTCCCCTGCTTAATAACTTCTGATCGCATTGGGTCTCAGAAGTGAGACCCAGTGTGATCAATCCCCCAGCCCCTGTACTACAACCCCCATCATGGAACAGACTCTGTTCCATGATGGGGGTTGTAGTACAAACACTAATGTAGTCTACCCATCTGTCTGCAGACTCCCGCAGCCAGGGAATTACTACTCCTATCATGGAAACAAGTCTGTTCCACGATGGGAGTAGTAGTAGACCCGGCTGTGGGAGTCTGCAGGCAGAGGTGTTAAAACGGCCGTACATGATGGATGTTATAAAGGGTCTTAACAGATGAATATGCCTGTTATTTTGACAGACATTATTCAGACATTAGCTCCTGTTATTTCATCCGTTATTATACATCAATTTTTACACAGAAAATGTACGTTAATAACGGATGAATGCTCATAGTGAGAAAGGAGCCTAAAGAGGCATTGTCATTATGAAAAACTCTTTAAATTTTGTAGTACTACTTTTAAAATGACTTTTTCTTTTAAATATACATTTATTTAAAAAAAATTCTATTTTACCAATAAATCTAAAATGAAAATAGCCACCACTAGGGGTCATCTATCTTTATGCAGACAGACTACTCTGTATTTTGCAGCATACTGGATACCTTCCGTAAATCTGTTGGCATCCAGTATAGGAGATCACCATTGCACCACTACAGCCTTCAGCTGTTCCTAAACTACAACTCCCATGATGGGAGTTGTAGTTTTACAACAGCTGGGGGTACAATCTTTGTAAAACTCTGTTTTAGAGCTGTGAATTCTCCAGCTGTGTTCCTCCAGATCCTGCAAAACTACAGACAAAGGATGTGTGGGCATGCTGGGAGTTGTAGTTTTTCAACAGCCAAAGGCAACACAGCTCTAACACAGTTCTTTACAAACACTGCAGCTCCAGCTGGTGCAATGCAAAACTACAACTCCCAGCATGCTTGAACAGCCAAAGCTTTCTGACTCCTGAATGACAAAGAAGCTGATCAGACATTCAGGAGTCTGTGAAAGCTGAATGACATACATAGTGACAGCTATGTTGATTAGCATCCAGCTTTACGAGGAACAGATAGAAAATCTAGGAATAAAAATTACTGTGCAGTGATTTGCAGACTGCCAGGCTGCTCCAAGACTCAGAGCACATAAGTGATCTCAGTGAGGGAGAGAGATGGACACGCCCCTCCACAAGGATAGAACAAAAATCAAGTGAGAAACATATAAATGCTATTTGTTAGGGATATATAGGTCCTAGACACATAAAAATATGACAGGTACACTTTAGTGCAAGACCTGGGCTGCCGAACCGGAAATCGTCAAATGACGCACTTCTGATCCCGTGGAGCTCCGACATGCCGCCCGAATGAACTGCAGAGGGATCAGAGGACGACAGGGGGTGAAACCCTTCAAGCCAGGTCCCCCTCCGGCCGTCTGCTTCAGCCTCCTGCACTGAAGCTTCTATGCCTGCCCCTGTTTTATAAATATTCATTATCTTCAACTCCACGTCCTAGCGACATGGAGTCACATATCACCTGAGTGCGGCGCTCAGATTGGAGAGCGCATGACGTGCAAGCTCGGCGTACTGTTGTCGCTCTGCGCTGTGTCACAGCGCATGCGCTGGTCCCTCGCTAAACCCGGAAGTCAGGGGTAGAGAGGCTTCAATAGCCATATACTCACACCATCATGCGCATGTGTTCTGCAATCTGAGCGCTGCATTCAGGGGATATGTGACTCCACGTCGCTAGGACTTGGAGTTGAAGATAATGAATATTTACAAAACGGGGGTTGGCTTAGAAGCTTCAGTCCGGGAGGCTGTAGCAGGCGGCCGCTGGGGGTCCTTTTTACCTCATTAATTCATGTGGTGGAAACTGTGTACCTGCATCAGATTTAGCACATGGTGCAGAGCAAGTGATAAATCTGGTGCCGATCACATTTCTTACTTCAGTACACCACTTTGTATGGTGATTCCTTTGTGACTTTTTGTGTGACTTTTTATTCCGTGTGACAAAATGTGTGACTTTTTAAAAATGCTGTCCACAGTCAGTTCTGTAAGCCAAGTCAGGGCTGGTGTAGATTTGCGCCTAAGTAAGCACAGTTGCGACAAATGATGCGACAAACTGAAAAGTCACATATGAGGAATTCCTTACCACTGCATGATTTCAACTGAAATTATGACTTGGTATGTTCCTTTTGAAAAACCTTCTAAAGCAAAAGTCTCAATGAAAAGTCTCAAAACAGCATCTGAGACAAACTGTGAGACAAATGTACACCACAAAACCAGGGTAAAAGCAATAAGTTCCCCCCATTGTCTTTTCTGGACCATTGTAACTTGAAACCAGACATCCAATACTACGGACAGTCCAGATCTAAGAAACATATCAATGGCTGAAAGATCTGACCAATCAGAATTAGTGTTGCTCGCGAATATTCGCAATGCAATTTTTATTCGTGAATTTGCGAATATAGCACTATATATTCCTAATTACGAATATTAGTTTTTGTTTTTTTTCACAGTACACATCACAGTGATCATCCCTCTCTGCTTCCAGCTTGTGTGGTGTAAAGAAGGCTCAAATACTACTGTGTGAGACTGGCGTGCAAATTTCCGCATATGCGAATTTTCCGCATATGCGAATTTTCGCTTATGCTAATTTTTTATATACTAATTTCCGCATATGTTAATTTTCACATACGCGAATTTTCGCATATGCAAAAATAAAACAAGAATATTACGAATATGCGAATTTAGCAAATATATGATGAATATTCGTCCATATATTCGCGAATATTCGCGAATTCGAATATGGCCTATGCCGCTCAACACTAATCAGAATGGGCATTCACTGATAAAACCCCTGTATTACTGAAGTGTATGCACTGACTGGCTGTCTGGTAGCGCCCCCTACGGTACAGGGAGGTATTACATGTTCTGTATTACTCTTAACCTGTGTCAGGGTTAGCTGCTCCTGAGGACATCAGGTAAGGTCAGCTCCATGTTACTTTTTTAGGACATTGTGTGTACTGTACAGGACCTTGAAGAAGCTCCTGTCCTCTACATAGACAGTGATTACAGCTCCCAGCAGATATTTCTTGCTTGTATATGTCAGGACTTGCTTTAGCTGTATTAATTATTTACCTATTTTTCTTTAATCATCCCTTTTTCCTATTTTTGGTTGACATTTTGGGGCTTTAGAATCAATTACCAGGTTTCCATAGAGTTATGGTCTCAACATACAATGGTTGTCCTGGAACCGATTAATATTGCAACTTGAGGGACCACTGTATAGGTTACACTAACATGTAAACTGTGTGGACCTAGATTTTAATTAATAGGGGCTATTTAACCCCTTCCCGCAAAATCAGGTACATGTACATGGTGATTAGGGATGACTTCCCACATCACCACGTACATGTACCTGATGAGAATAAACTGTCACAGCGCTGCCGGGCGCTGTGACAGTTTATTGAGCTTGGCTGTGCCACACAGCCAAGCCTCCCTGAAGCCTGCCAGGGACCAATCGCAGCGGTCCATGGCCGGCGATCGCTGCTATTGGCCTGTCAGTACAGATGGACCAATAGCAGGGATCTGGTGCGGGTCTACTTCTTCCCCCTCTCCTCCGTTGCTTCACTGTGGTGGTGAAAGGGACCCCATCAGAGGAGGCCACCAGCGGGCACTCAGGATCGGAGCTGCGCTCCGTTCCTGGGTTAACCCTGTAGACACTGTGGTCACTGAGATACACTGGCCTCCGTTGTCATGGCAACATGAGTGATGTGGAAAAAATTGGGGAAAAAATGTAATTAAAAAAATTTGAAAAATAAAATAAAAATGTGAAAAAATAAATTATATATGTGTATAATACACCACCAAAATAATCCCCCCAAGCACATGAAAAAAGAGCAAAAAAGAGTCCTCACACAATTGTGTCAGTGAAAAAGTTAAAAAGTTACAGCTCACAGAATGTGGCGACTTATAAACATGATTTTTTTTAAATAGTTTTTATGCCATGAATGAACTAAAATATAAAAAAAAGTATATCAATTTGGTATCGCCATAATCGTATCAATCTGCAGTGTAACAGTAAGATGTCATTTATACCGCATGACGAACGACATAAAAACAACTGCAGAATAGATTTTTTTTTATGTATACCACCTCATAAAAAATGTAATAAAAACCGATCACAGTGCCACATGTACCCCAGAATGGAAATGTCAACTTGTCTCCCAAAAATATTTTTACACCCCAAGGCCCCTGTAATTTTATATGATGCCAACAAAATATCCTAAACTAAAAGGATGCCCGCCCCAAAATCCACACAGCACGCCTTCATGTCTAAGGCCTGTGTGAGAGACACATAGGGGGAGATTTATCAAAACCTGTGCAAAGGAAAAGTTGCCCAGTTGCCCATAGCAACCAATCAGATCGCTTCTTTCATTTTGCAGAGGCCTTGTAAAAAATGAAAGAAGCGATCTGATTGGTTGCTATGGGCAACTGGGCAACTTTTCCTCTGGACAGGTTTTGATAAATCTCCCCCATAGTGCACAAAGGCCACATATGGGATATTTCTAAGTACGTCAGAATTCGGAAATAAATCTTGAGTTTTATTTCTTTGTCAACACCTATGTTACGCCGAGCGCTCCGGGTCCCCGCTCCTCCCCGGAGCGCTCGCTTCACTCTCCCCGCTGCAGCGCTCCGGTCACTTCCTCTGACCCGGGGCGCTGCGATTCCGCTGCCAGCCGGGATGCGATTCGCGATGCGGGTAGCGCCCGCTCGCGATGCGCACCCCGGCTCCCGTACCTGACTCGCTCCCCGTCTGTTCTGTCCCGGCGCGCGCGGCCCCGCTCCCTAGGGCGCGCGCGCGCCGGGTCTCTGCGATTTAAAGGGCCACTGCGCCGCTGATTGGCGCAGTGGTTCCAATTAGTGTGTTCACCTGTGCACTTCCCTATATCACCTCACTTCCCCTGCACTCCCTTGCCGGATCTTGTTGCCATTGTGCCAGTGAAAGCGTTTCCTTGTGTGTTCCTAGCCTGTGTTCCAGACCTTCTGCCGTTGCCCCTGACTACGATCCTTGCTGCCTGCCCCGACCTTCTGCTACGTCCGACCTTGCTTCTGCCTACTCCCTTGTACCGCGCCTATCTTCAGCAGCCAGAGAGGTGAGCCGTTGCTAGTGGATACGACCTGGTCACTACCGCCGCAGCAAGACCATCCCGCTTTGCGGCGGGCTCTGGTGAAAACCAGTAGTGGCTTAGAACCGGTCCACTAGCACGGTCCACGCCAATCCCTCTCTGGCACAGAGGATCCACTACCTGCCAGCCGGCATCGTGACAGTAGATCCGGCCATGGATCCCGCTGAAGTTCCTCTGCCAGTTGTCGCTGATCTCACCACGGTGGTCGCCCAGCAGTCACAACAGATAGCGCAACAAGGCCAACAGCTGTCTCAACTGACCGTTATGCTACAACAGTTACTACCACAGCTTCAGCAGTCATCTCCTCCGCCAGCTCCTGCACCTCCTCCGCAGCGAGTGGCCGCTCCTGGGCTACGCCTATCCTTGCCGGATAAATTTGATGGGGACTCTAAGTTTTGCCGTGGCTTTCTTTCCCAATGTTCCCTGCATCTGGAGATGATGTCGGACCTGTTTCCCACTGAAAGGTCTAAGGTGGCTTTCGTAGTCAGCCTTCTGTCCGGAAAAGCCCTGTCATGGGCCACACCGCTCTGGGACCGCAATGACCCCGTCACTGCCTCTGTACACTCCTTCTTCTCGGAAATCCGAAGTGTCTTTGAGGAACCTGCCCGAGCCTCTTCTGCTGAGACTGCCCTGTTGAACCTGGTCCAGGGTAATTCTTCCGTTGGCGAGTATGCCGTACAATTCCGTACTCTTGCTTCAGAATTGTCCTGGAATAATGAGGCCCTCTGCGCGACCTTCAAAAAAGGCCTATCCAGCAACATTAAAGATGTTCTGGCCGCACGAGAAATCCCTGCTAATCTACATGAACTTATTCACCTAGCCACTCGCATTGACATGCGTTTTTCCGAAAGGCGTCAGGAACTCCGCCAAGATATGGACTCTGTTCGCACGAGGCGTTTCTTCTCCTCGGCTCCTCTCTCCTCTGGTCCCCTGCAATCTGTTCCTGTGCCTCCCGCCGTGGAGGCTATGCAGGTCGACCGGTCTCGCCTGACACCTCAAGAGAGGACACGACGCCGTATGGAGAACCTCTGCCTGTACTGTGCTAGTACCGAACACTTCCTGAGGGATTGTCCTATCCGTCCTCCCCGCCTGGAAAGACGTACGCTGACTCCGCACAAAAGTGAGACAGTCCTTGATGTCTACTCTGCTTCTCCACGTCTTACTGTGCCTGTGCGGATGTCTGCCTCTGCCTTCTCCTTCTCTACTGTGGCCTTCTTGGACTCTGGATCTGCAGGAAATTTTATTTTGGCCTCTCTCGTCAACAGGTTCAACATCCCGGTGACCAGTCTCGCCAGACCCCTCTACATCAATTGTGTAAATAATGAAAGATTGGACTGTACCATACGTTTCCGCACGGAGCCCCTTCTTATGAGCATCGGATCTCATCACGAGAGGATTGAACTTTTGGTCCTCCCCAATTGCACCTCGGAAATTCTCCTTGGACTTCCCTGGCTTCAACTTCATTCCCCAACCCTGGATTGGTCCACTGGGGAGATCAAGAGTTGGGGGTCCTCTTGTTCCAAAAACTGTCTAAAACCGGTTTCCAGTAACCCTTGCCGTAACTCTGTGGTTCCTCCAGGAACCGGTCTCCCTAAGGCCTATATGGACTTCGCGGATGTTTTCTGCAAAAAACAAGCTGAGACTCTACCTCCTCACAGGCCTTATGATTGTCCTATCGACCTCCTCCCGGGCACTACTCCACCCCGGGGCAGAATTTATCCTCTCTCTGCCCCAGAGACTCTTGCCATGTCTGAATACGTCCAGGAGAATCTAAAAAAGGGCTTTATCCGTAAATCCTCCTCTCCTGCCGGAGCCGGATTTTTCTTTGTGTCCAAAAAAGATGGCTCCCTACGTCCTTGCATTGACTACCGCGGTCTTAATAAAATCACGGTTAAGAACCGCTACCCCTTACCCCTCATCTCTGAACTCTTTGATCGCCTCCAAGGTGCCCACATCTTTACTAAATTGGACTTAAGAGGCGCCTATAACCTCATCCGCATCAGAGAGGGGGATGAGTGGAAAACGGCATTTAACACCAGAGATGGACACTTTGAGTATCTGGTCATGCCCTTTGGCCTGTGCAACGCCCCTGCCGTCTTCCAAGACTTTGTCAATGAAATTTTTCGTGATCTGTTATACTCCTGTGTTGTTGTATATCTGGACGATATCCTAATTTTTTCTGCCAATCTAGAAGAACACCGCCAGCATGTCCGTATGGTTCTTCAGAGACTTCGTGACAATCAACTCTATGCCAAAATTGAGAAATGTCTGTTTGAATGCCAATCTCTTCCTTTTCTAGGATATTTGGTCTCTGGCCAGGGACTACAGATGGATCCAGACAAACTCTCTGCCGTCTTAGATTGGCCACGCCCCTCCGGACTCCGTGCTATCCAACGCTTTTTGGGGTTCGCCAATTATTACAGGCAATTTATTCCACATTTTTCTACCATTGTGGCTCCTATCGTGGCTTTAACCAAAAAAAATGCTGATCCCAAGTCCTGGCCTCCTCAAGCAGAAGACGCCTTTAAACGACTCAAGTCTGCCTTTTCTTCGGCTCCCGTCCTCTCCAGACCGGACCCTTCCAAACCCTTCCTATTGGAGGTTGATGCCTCCTCAGTGGGAGCTGGAGCTGTTCTTCTACAAAAAAATTCTTCCGGGCATGCTGTCACTTGTGGTTTTTTCTCTAGGACCTTCTCTCCAGCGGAGAGGAACTACTCCATCGGGGATCGAGAGCTTCTAGCCATTAAATTAGCACTTGAGGAATGGAGGCATCTGCTGGAGGGATCAAGTTTTCCTGTTATTATCTACACCGACCACAAGAACCTCTCCTACCTCCAGTCTGCCCAACGGCTGAATCCTCGCCAGGCCCGGTGGTCTCTGTTCTTTGCCCGATTTAATTTTGAGATTCACTTTCGTCCTGCCGATAAGAACATTAGGGCCGATGCTCTCTCTCGTTCCTCGGATGCCTCAGAAGTTGAACTCTCTCCGCAACACATCATTCCACCTGACTGCCTGATCTCCACTTCTCCTGCCTCCATCAGGCAGACTCCTCCAGGAAAGACCTTTGTTTCTCCACGCCAACGCCTCGGAATCCTCAAATGGGGTCACTCCTCCCATCTCGCAGGTCATGCGGGCATCAAGAAATCTGTGCAACTCATCTCCCGCTTCTATTGGTGGCCGACTCTGGAGACGGATGTTGTGGACTTTGTGCGAGCCTGCACTATCTGTGCCCGGGATAAGACTCCTCGCCAGAAGCCCGCTGGTTTTCTTCATCCTCTGCCTGTCCCCGAACAGCCTTGGTCTCTGATTGGTATGGATTTTATTACTGATTTACCCCCTTCCCGTGGCAACACTGTTATTTGGGTGGTCGTTGATCGATTCTCCAAAATGGCACATTTCATCCCTCTTCCTGGTCTTCCTTCTGCGCCTCAGTTGGCTAAACAATTTTTTGTACACATTTTTCGTCTTCACGGGTTGCCTACGCAGATTGTCTCGGATAGAGGCGTCCAATTCGTGTCTAAATTCTGGAGGGCTCTCTGTAAACAACTCAAGATTAAATTAAATTTTTCTTCTGCATATCATCCCCAGTCCAATGGACAAGTAGAAAGAATTAACCAGATCTTGGGTGATTATTTGCGACATTTTGTTTCCTCCCGCCAGGATGACTGGGCAGATCTCCTCCCATGGGCCGAATTCTCGTATAACTTCAGGGTCTCTGAATCTTCCTCCAAATCCCCATTTTTCGTGGTGTACGGCCGTCACCCTCTTCCCCCCCTCCCTACTCCCTTGCCCTCTGGTCTGCCCGCTGTGGATGAAATTTCTCGTGACCTTTCCATCATATGGAGAGAGACCCAAAATTCTCTCTTACAGGCTTCATCACGCATGAAGAAGTTCGCGGATAAGAAAAGAAGAGCTCCTCCCGTTTTTTCCCCTGGAGACAAGGTATGGCTCTCCGCTAAATATGTCCGCTTCCGTGTCCCTAGCTACAAGTTGGGACCACGCTATCTTGGTCCTTTCAAAATTTTGTGTCAAATTAATCCTGTCTCTTATAAACTTCTTCTTCCTCCTTCTCTTCGTATCCCTAATGCCTTTCACGTCTCTCTTCTCAAACCACTCATCCTCAACCGTTTTTCTCCCAAATCTGTTCCTCCCACTCCTGTTTCCGGCTCCTCGGACGTCTTCTCTGTCAGAGAAATCTTGGCTTCCAAGAAGGTCAGAGGGAAAACTTTTTTTTTGGTGGACTGGGAGGGTTGTGGTCCTGAAGAGAGATCCTGGGAACCTGAGGACAACATCCTAGACAAAAGTCTGCTCCTCAGGTTCTCAGGCTCTAAGAAGAGGGGGAGACCCAAGGGGGGGGGTACTGTTACGCCGAGCGCTCCGGGTCCCCGCTCCTCCCCGGAGCGCTCGCTTCACTCTCCCCGCTGCAGCGCTCCGGTCACTTCCTCTGACCCGGGGCGCTGCGATTCCGCTGCCAGCCGGGATGCGATTCGCGATGCGGGTAGCGCCCGCTCGCGATGCGCACCCCGGCTCCCGTACCTGACTCGCTCCCCGTCTGTTCTGTCCCGGCGCGCGCGGCCCCGCTCCCTAGGGCGCGCGCGCGCCGGGTCTCTGCGATTTAAAGGGCCACTGCGCCGCTGATTGGCGCAGTGGTTCCAATTAGTGTGTTCACCTGTGCACTTCCCTATATCACCTCACTTCCCCTGCACTCCCTTGCCGGATCTTGTTGCCATTGTGCCAGTGAAAGCGTTCCTTGTGTGTTCCTAGCCTGTGTTCCAGACCTTCTGCCGTTGCCCCTGACTACGATCCTTGCTGCCTGCCCCGACCTTCTGCTACGTCCGACCTTGCTTCTGCCTACTCCCTTGTACCGCGCCTATCTTCAGCAGCCAGAGAGGTGAGCCGTTGCTAGTGGATACGACCTGGTCACTACCGCCGCAGCAAGACCATCCCGCTTTGCGGCGGGCTCTGGTGAAAACCAGTAGTGGCTTAGAACCGGTCCACTAGCACGGTCCACGCCAATCCCTCTCTGGCACAGAGGATCCACTACCTGCCAGCCGGCATCGTGACAACCTACTGTGTTACAGAAAAAAATGGATTAACCCCTTAAGGACCCAGCCATTTTACACCTTAGGTCTCGGCCATTTTTTGCAATTCTGACCACTGTCACTTTAAACATTAATAACTCTGGAATGCTTTTAGTTATCAATCTGATTCCGAGATTGTTTTTTCGTGACATACTCTACTTTAACATAGTGGTAAAAAATTTTGTAACTTGCATCCTTTCTTGGTGAAAAATTTGAAAATTTTATGAAAAATTTGAAAATTTTGCATTTTTCTAACTTTGAAGCTCTCTGTTTGTAAGGAAAATGGATACTCAAAATATTTTAATTTTTTTTTCACATATACAATATGTCTACTTTATGTTTGCATCATAAAATTGACAAGTTTTTACTTTTGGAAGACACCAGAGGGCTTCAAAGTTCAGCAGCAATTTTCCAATTTTTCACAAAATTTCCAAACTCACTATTTTTCAGGGACCAGTTCAGGTTTGAAGTGGATTTGAAGGGTCTTCATCTTAGAAATACCCCACAAATTACCCCATTATAAAAACTGCACCCCCCAAAGTATACAAAATGATATTCGGTCAGCCTTTTAACCCTTTAGGTGTTTCACAGGAATAGCAGGAAAGTGAAGGAGAAAATTCACAATCTTCATTTTTTACACTCGCATGTTCTTGTAGACCCAATTTTTGAATTTTTACGAGGGATAAAAGGAGAAAATATATACTTATATTTGTAGCCCAATTTCTCTCGAGTAAGGACATACCTCATATGTCCATGTAAAGTGTTCGGTGGGCGCAGTAGAGGGCTCAGAACCGAAGGAGTGACAAGGGGATTTTGGAGAGTACGTTTTTCTGAAATGGTTTTTGGGGGCATGTTGCATTTAGGAAGCCCCTATGGTGCCAGAACAGCAAAAAAAAAACACATGCCATACCATTTTGGAAACAAGACCCCTTGAGAAACGTAACAAGGAATAAAGTGAGCCTTAATACCCCACATGTGTTTCACGACTTTTGCATATGTAAAAAAATAAAATAAAATTTCACTAAAATGTGTGATTCCCCCCAAATTTCACATTTTTGCAAATGTTAATAGCAGAAAATACCCCCCAAAATGTGTAACCCCATCTCTTCTGAGTATGGAGGTACCCCATAAGTTGACCTGAAGTGCACTACGAGCGAACTACAATGCTCAGAAGAGCAGGAGTCATATTTGGCTTTTTGAGAGCAAATTTTGCTCGGGGGCATGTCCCATATAGGAAGCCCCTATGGTGCCAGGACAGCAAAAAATACCCACATGGCATACCATTTTGGAAACTAGACCCCTTGAGGAATGTAACAAGGAATAAAGTGAGCCTTAATACCCCACACGGGTTTCACGACTTTTGCATACGTAAAAAAATAAATAAAAATTTCATTAAAATGGGTGTTTCCCCCCAAATTTCACATTTTTGCAAGGGTTAATAGCAAAAAATACCCCCCAAAATTTGAAACCCCATCTCTTCTGAGTATGGAGGTACCCCATAAGTTGACCTGAAGTGCACTACGAGCGAACTACAATGCTCAGAAGAGAAGGAGTCATATTTGGCTTTTTGAGAGCAAATTTTGCTCGGGGGGCACTTCGCATTTAGGAAGCACATATGGTGCCAGGACAGCAAAATAACCCCCACATGGCATACCATTTTGGAAACTAGACCCCTTGAGGAACGTAACAAGGGGTACAGTGAGCATTTACCCCCACTGGTGTCTGTCAGATTCTTTGGAACAGTGGTCTGTACAACATTTTTAATTTGCACAGCCCACTGTTGCAAAGATCTGTCAGACACCAGTGGGGGGTAAATTCTCACTGGACCCCTCATTACATTCCGTGAGGGGTGTAGTTTCCGAAATGGGGTCACATGTGGGGTTTAGTTTTTTTTGCGTTTGTCAAAACCGCTGTAACAATCAGCCACCCCTGTGCAAATCACCTCAAATTTACATTTACACTCTCCCTTCTGGGCCTTGTTGTGCGCCCCCAGAGCACTTTGCGCCCACATATGGGGTATCTCCGTAGTCGGGAGAAATTGCGTTACAAATTTTGGGGGGCGTTTTTCCCTTTTACCTCTTGTCAAAATGAAAGGTATAGGGCAACACCAGCATGTTAGTGTAAAAAAGTTATTTTTTTACACTAACATGCTGGTGTAGACCCCAACTTCACATTTTCATAAGGGGTGAAAGGAGAAAAAGCCCCACAAAATTTGTTAGGCAATTTCTCCCGAGTACGGCGATACCCCATATGTGACCCTATACTGTTGCCTTGAAATACGACAGGGCTCCAAAGTGAGAGAGCGCCATGCGCATTTGAGGCCTGAATTAGGGATTTGCATAGGGGTGGACATAGGGGTATTCTACGCCAGTGATTCCCAAACAGGGTGCCTCCAGCTGTTGCAAAACTCCCAGCATGCCTGGACAGTCAACGGCTGTCCAGCAATACTGGGAGTTGTTGTTTTGCAACAGCTGGAGGCTCCATTTTGGAAACAGTGGCGACCAGACGTTTTTCATTTTTATTGGGAGGGGAGGGGGGGGGGGCTGTGTAGGGGTATGTGTATATGTAGTGTTTTTTAATTTTTATTTTATTTTGTGTAGTGTAGTGTAGTGTTTTTAGGGTACAGTCACATGGGCAGGGGGTTACAGCGAGTTTGAGCTGCCGTGCAAAATTTGCTGCATCGCAAACTTGCAGCTTGATACTCACTGTAAGCCCCTGCCCATGTGAATGTACCCTGTACATTCACAGGGGGGGACCTCCAGCTGTTGCAAAACTACAACTCCCAGCATGCACAGTCCATCAGTGCATGCTGGTAGTTATAGTTTTGCAACAGCTGGAGGAACACGGGTTGGGAAACACTGAGTTAGGAAACAGACAATGTTTCCCAACCAGTGTGCCACCAGTTGTTGCAAAACCACAACTCTCAGCATTCTCAAACATGCTGGGAGTAGTAGTTCGGCAACATCTTTAGAGCCAGATGTTGCCGAACTACAACTCCCAGCTTGCTTGGAGTTGTAGTTTTGCAACATCTGGAGGACTACAGTTTGCAGACCACTAATACAGTGGTTCTCAATCTGCGCCCTTCCAGATGTTGCAAAACTACAACTCCCAGTATGCCAAAACTGTCCAGGCATGCTGGGAGTTGTAGTTCTGCAACATCTGAAGGGCCAGATGTTACAGAACTACAACTTCCAGCATGCCTGGACAGTAAGGGCATGCTGAGGATGTGTAGTTTTGCAACATCTGGAAGGGCACAGTGGTCTCCAAACTGTGGACCTCCAGATGTTGCAAAACTGCAACTCCCAGCATGCCCAGACGCCAAGGGCTGTCTGGGCATACTGGGAGTTGTAGTTTACAGGGTCCCAATACAGCAATGCATGTCGCTTTACGCCGACATGCATTGCTGTAAAGGGCCCGACCGCGGCTGAAGATCTACTCACCTGTCGCCGCCGCCGCCGCCGTCTTCATCGCAGGGATCCGGGTCTTCAGGGACGAGGTAAGTAATGGGGCCGGTCCCCAGCACTCCCCCGTCCCCCGCCGCGTCCTCCGGTCTTCCTCCCGTCCTCTCCGGACTTTCAGGGGCCGGGCAGGACGGGAGGAAGTAACCGCCCCCCCCTCCTGCGATTGGTCGGTTAACTAACCGACAGATCGCAGGGTATAGGAGGAGGTGGCCGGCTTGCCACCTCGCTCCTATGCTTCAGCATGGTCCTGGCTGTCTGTGACAGCCGGGATCATGCAAAATTACCCGATCAGCCCGGTATCGCCGCAGATCGCAAGGGCGATTTCCCTTGCGATTTGCGGCGATCGCCGACATGGGGGGCCTACATGGCCCCCCTCGGCGTTTGCCCTGGATGCCTGCTGAAGGATTTCAGCAGGCATCCGATTCCGATCTCTGCCCAGCGTGCAGCAGAGACCGGAAAACGCCAGGGCGTACTAGTACGCCCTGGGTCCTTAAGGCCCAGGGTGTGAGGGCATATCCATACGCCCTGGGTCCTTAAGAGGTTAAAATGAAAAATATACAACAAAAATTTTTTTTTTTTTTTTCTGCGCTCCACTTTGCTTTTATTTCTGTGAAACACCTAAAGGGTTAATAAACTTCTTTAATGTCATTCTGACTACTTTAAGGGGTGCAGTTTATAAAATGGGGTGATTTATGGGGCTATATAACATACAGGCCCTTCAATTCCACTTCAGAACTGAACCGGTCCCTTAAAAATCTGATTTTGCTATTTTCTTGAAAATCTGGGAAATTGCTACTAAACTTATAAACCCTCTAACATTCTAAAAAAGTAAAAGAATGTTTATCAAATAATGGGAACATAAAGTACTGTACACAATGAGAATGAATCATAAATTTGGTGCGGCATGGCTATTTGACGTACGAGCGAAAAATATAAAATCTAGAAAAATGCTAATTTTTTTTTACAAAAAACGCTAAATATATCAATCAAAATTTACCACTAATGTAAAGTACAATATGTCAAGAAAAGACAATCTCAGAATCGTTTTCATAAGTGAAAGCGTTCCAAAGTTATTACCAAATAAGTGGACGCATGTCAGATTTAGAAAATTTGCTTGGTCATTAAGGTCAAAACAGGCTATTGAGTAAAGGGGTTAAAGAACTATTAAGATACTGCATGAAGGCCTACCAATACAGAACCACTTACAAAAAGCTATGAATGCAAAATCTAACTGCACATTGAAGAAATTCATTGAAAATGTAGTAATTTCTCGATTGAACAGATGGTGGCACTAATTAAGTAACATTTAACTCTTCTAGTTCAGGCATTGTAGACTTTATCTCACCCTAACACAATACAAGAAACATCTCATTTATTGCTATTTATTATGAGCTTTAATAGCTGGAGATCATTCATTTCTGTGCTAAGGATCTTTGTTACTTAGTCAAGCAGCCTTTGGATTGGTTGTGGCTTTAATAAGTTGAATGTTCCCTTCCAAATCGCATCTCATGATCAGTTGTTTGATATATTGGATGTAAAAGTTGATATTTGCATCTGCCAGTAGGTTTCTGTTTGTTGTCTTGTTGGTTAGTAAACGTATCGAAATGGGTTTAGAGGGGAATTCATCAAGCTATTTAGAACCTTTTTTTTTTAACCCCTTAAAGGGGTACTCCGTCCCTAGACATCTTATCCCCTATCCAAAGGATAGGAGATAAGATGTCAGATCGCCGGGGTCCCGCTGCTGGAGCACCCCGCTATCATTACTGCGCAGAGCGAGATCGCTCTGCACGTAATGACGGGCAATACAGGGGCCGCAGCATCGTTACGTCACGGCTCCGCCCCTCGTGACGTCACGGCCCGCCCCAGTCAATACAAGTCTATGGGAGGGGGTGTGGCGCTCGTCACGCCCCCTGCCATAGACTTGCATTAAGGGGACGGGCCGTGATGTCATGAGGGGCGGAGCCATGACGTCAAGTTGCTCCGACCCCTGTATCGCCCGTCATTACGCACAGAGCGAACTCGCTCTGTGCAGTAATGATGGTGGGGTGCCACAGCGGCGATCCCAGGGGTCCCCAGCAGCGGGACCGCGGCGATCTAACATCTTATCCCCTATCCTTTGGATAGGGGATAAGATTCCAGGGGCGGAGTACCCCTTTCATATGATGGCTTATTGTTTGCGCCACCATTTCTACTTTGCAGTGACATTAGTCATTTTACCAAAAAGTCCACGGCGAAATGGAATAAAAATTTATTGTTCGACAAAATTGAAGAAAAAATTTCATTTTGTAATTTTGGGGGCTTCCGTTTCTATGCAGTGCATTTTTCGGTAAAAAATGACACCTTATCTTTATTCTGTAGGTCCATACGGTTAAAATGATACCCTACTTGTATAGGTTGGATTTTGTTGTACTTCTGAAAAAAATTATAACTACATGCAGGACAATGTATACGTTTAAATTTGTCATCTTCTGACCCCTATAACTTTTTTATTTTTTAGCGTAAGGGCCGGTATGAGGGCTCATTTTTTTTGCGTCGTGTTCTGAAGTTTTTATCGGTATCATTTTTGCATTGATCAGACTTTTTGATCGCTTTTTATTCATTTTTTATGATATATAAAGTGACCAAAATTACACTGTTTTGGATTTTGGAATTTTTTTGCGCATACGCCATTGAACGTGTGGTTTGATTAAGATATATTTTTATAGTTCAGACATTTACGCACGCGGCGATACCACATATGTTTATTTTTATTTACACAGTTTTTTTTATGGGAAATGGGGGGTTATTCAAACTTTTATTAGGGAAGGGGTTAAATGACCATTATAAACTTTTTTTTTCCACTTTTTTTTGCAGTGCTATAGCTCCCATAGGGGGCTATAACACTGCACACACTGATCTTTTACCCTCATCCATGCAAAGCCATAGCTTTGCATGGATCAGCGTAATAGGGGGTTGATTGCTCAAGCCTGTAGCTAAGGCTATGAGCAATCAAACGCCAATCAGACGCGACGGAGACAGGTGAGGGGACCTCCGCTCGCGTCCTAGCTGATTGGGACATCGTGATTTTATCGTGATAGTCCCAATCAGCCCGACTGAGCTGCCGGGAAGCTTTTACTTTCGTTTTGGACGCGGTGATCAACTTTGATCGCCGCGGCTAAAGGGTTAACAACAGATCAATGTGCCGTGCGCTATTAGCCCAGGGTCCCGGCTATCATTAGCAGCCGGGACCGACCAGGTGTGATGCGGTGCCACACTGTGACCCCGTTTTAAACACCGTGACCGGGCGCAGGGCGTACAGGTACGCCCTGCGTCCTTAAAAGGTTAAGTCTAAATTTGTCGCAAAAAAAGTCTCAGTCACTTCCCATGCGACTTTTGTGAGACTTTTGCTTTTGATCATTTTTGAAAGTTAACCACCATTTGCAGTGCTTTAGACTAGTTTTATGTAGTGGGCACTAATTCATTATGTGAGACTTTTCTCAGAAACTCTCAAAAAAGTCGCAGCGGCCGTCTTATAGACACAAACCTACACTCATTGTGGAGATTTACTATCATTTTCTATTCTCCGCAGTACTTTAGACAAGAAAAGTCTTTGAGCATAGGTCTATTGCCCGTGCAATTTAACAAACATCACACAGCATTTAGTAAATCTTGCGAATGGACATTATTGTCTATTTTACACAGCACTTTAGACTACAAAAGTCGAATAAAAGTCTCAGGGGGGTATGTATGAAGTATTTTACCCTGTTTTTTTTTACTATGATTTGTCTCAAATTTCCTTTTATGTCACTTTTTGCGACAAACAATTGCGCCAAAAGGTTTAGAACAAAATCACTGATTTCACTTTGTTAGTCGTGATTTCAGTTACAATCATTCTTTGGTCTGGAATTCATTAATTGCGACTTTTCGATTTGGTGCAAGTTTAGGCGCAAATACCTTCATTTAGGCGCAAATCTACACCATGAATAAAGTGACGGAGAAAATAGCTACAACAAGAGAACGTTCCAAAGTCAGATTTACTGCCTGGAATTCTGGGGTCTGCGCCTTTTGTAGGGCTACATTTGTGCCAAAATTACAAACTTGCGTACGACAATTGATAATTTTGGCACAAATATGCTCCATTTGAAGCAAAAAAACATACATAAAATCACACATTGCTACCCCATTATTGATACATGTCCCCCTCAGAGCCTGAGACAAATAGAGGAGAAAAGTCTAATAAAAGTCGCAGAGCCTGAGACAAATAAAATTCTAAAATAATACAATTTAATCCCAATGATCCCTATTATTTTTATTTTTTAGTCATTTTTGTTATCCTTGTAGATGTTTTTTTTCTATATTTTAGTGCTCCAATTTAACTTTTGCAGCTGATTCTGGAAAACTGGAAAACATATGAATTTACGCTATGCGCATGGTGCAATTTTATCTCTGTAGCATCCTGAAAACATGTGTAGGTGAAGCGTGGTGCAGTTTCCCATGGCAACCAATCCGATTCTTTAATTTTGTAAAATTCTGTTGAGACCTGCAAAAAATTGAAAAAGCTATCTGATTGGTTGCTCTAGTCACTGCACCACTCCTCCTCTACAACTGTTATCATCAATCTCCCCCGGTCAATTCCACGCCACTATGCTGCTGAATAATGACTAAGGCTATGTTCTCCCGACAGAATGTCCACAGGGAGAACCTCTAAGCGCACATTCTGTTGAACACCGCACGAAACGGCGGCCGACACGCCCGGCCGGAGATTGCCAAAGGCAGAGCTCCAGCTCTGCCATAGAGTTGTATTGAGGGGGCGTGTCAGCATAATACTACCAAGGGTAAATTCCCCCCATCATATTTTGGGGGCTATCATTATTATATGTGTTTATGTGTGTGTACATGTATACTTACTTTACTAGACACATTAACCAGCATTTTGTAAAAATGCTACTTTCAGAAGACCACGCACATAAAAAAAACACTTTATTTGGTAAATTTTAGTGGCTAGTTTATAGAGGTGCATAAAAATATAGGGAGAGATTTATCATTGCTTTTAGAGCATTTTTTTGTCTATGTTTTGGCGCAGTTCAGGCACAAGCAGCATATTTAACGACTTTTATGCGTCTTTTGATATAAACAGTTTCACTCTTTTTGCCTACCCGTAGAACTTTTTCTTTTTGACCATGCAGTGGTCATGTATTTATAATTTGCGACTTTTGTCAAAAGTTGCTATTTTGTGCGCAAAGGCACTTTTTTAGGCGCAAAGCTACACCACCTAGCAGTAGGCGTGAGAATCACTTCTACCTTCCACAATTCATAGCTGGGTGGTCCTGGCAGCTATCTGCCACCAGGACCCATCTCTAATGCCAGACATCACCGATCACGGCTTTAACCCCTTAGACACTGCAATCAAATTTGATTGTAGCATCTAAAATGCAAGTAAAAATGTCACGGCAGGTCTGTGAAAGTAAATAAAAACCCCTAACCTGCCAAATTCAGGACTCGGGAAAGTGTCTACTTCCCTCCCTCACAAGCGTCTAGAAAAAGTGTATGTGGTAGAGCTTTTCCCACCACAGCAGAGCTGCGCAAAATTCATCATCCTGCTGCACCTTCTTGATAAATAAGATGCACGCTAGTCAAACCCACCACCCAAATAAACGTGGGAAAATAGCTCTACTGTAGACATTCCTTGATAAATCTGGGCCATACTGTGTAAATTGGAATATAAATAATATTGACTATATAAGGTAATGTAGGATATCATATATACTACCTATAAAGTGTAATGTAAGAAATGATATATAACTATACAGTGTTATGTAGGCAGAGGCGTACCTAGTACCTCTTGCGCTTCTAGCTAGGTGCTGTATCAGCTATGTAGGAAGGCATGTAGAGATTGAGATGAAACAAATTGTGGATGCAGCGAGCAATGATGGCCTTATTGATGATGATTAGTGTTGCTCGCGAATATTCGCAATTCGAATTTTATTTGCGAATATCACATATTCGCGAATTCGCGAATATTCGCGAATATAGCGCTATATATTCGTAATTACGAATATTCTTTTTTTTTTTCACAGTACACATCACAGTGATCATCCCTCTCTGCTTCCAGCTTGTGTGGTGTAAAGAAGGCTCTAATACTACTGTGTGAGACCGATGTGCGAATTTTCGCATATGCGAATTTTTGTCTAAGCAAATTTTCGCATACGTTCATTTTCGCATGCGCGAATATTCGCATATGCGAAAATAAAACAAGGCTATTACGAATATACGAATATTCGTGAATATGTCGAATATTCGTCCATATATTCGCGAATTCGAATATGGCCTATGCCGCTCAACACTAATGATGATATCAAAAAAATCTTATTGTGGATTTTTCAGCTACTCCTTTATTATATCTTCTGGTGAAAATCCAGAAGACATTACATAATCCCCTGGGCAGGCCTATCGTGTCAGGGAAAAATTCAATTACCTCAAATATTTCAATATTTTTGGACAAGATATTGAGAGCTTATGCGATTAATACTAAATCATATGTGAGAGACACAGGGGACTTCTTAACAAAAATGAGAAGTTTACGAATACCAGAAGGGGCCATCATTGCTTTGCTAGACGTAATGTCACTATATACGTCTATTCCACACATGAGGGGTATCAGAGCAGTTATTGAGACCATGACTAGAGATAGATACTGTACTGAAAAAGTGACATTTGTGATTTCATTGTTACAATTGGTGTTGGAGAACAATTATTTCATGTCCAATGATTAATTTTTTTCTGCAACAGAGAGGTGTGGCCATAGGGAGCAATGTGGCCCCCACTTATGCAAATATATTCATGGCCCACCTTGAGGAGACTGTTGTCTATGTTTCCCACCCCTTCAGGCATGTCCTGGGGTGGTGGCGATTAGAGATGAGCGAATTTACAGTAAATTCAATTCGTCAAGAACTTCTCGGCTCGGCAGTTGATGACTTATCCTTCATAAATTAGTTCAGCTTTCAGGTGCTCCGGTGGGCTGGAAAAGGTGGATACATTCCTAGGAAAGAGTCTCCTAGGACTGTATCCACCTTTTCCAGCCCACGGGAGCACCTGAAAGCTGAACTAATTTATGAAGGAAAAGTCATCAACTGCCGAGCCGAGAAGTTCGTGACGAATCGAATTTACTGTAAATTCGCTCATCTCTAGTGGCGATACATAGATGACATCTTCTTCATTTGGACAGGGGGGGAGGAGAAGCTACACAAATTTCATCCATTCTTAAACACAGTTGATCCGGACATTCATTACACCTTTATGCACTCTAAAGAGACAGTACAGTTCTTGGATGTTTCTGTTTCCATCATGGACGAGGGTTTGACGACTGATCTGTATACTAAGGATACGGCTTGTAATAATTTACTCAGATACGACAGTTGTCACCCCTGTCCCATGGTGGACTCACTACCATACAGCCAGATGGGGAGGGCGAAAAGGATCATGGATTCAGAGAGTAAACTTGATCATGCATTAAATAAAATGACTAGTCCGTTCAAACAGCGAGGATACCCCCCCAAGAACTTGATTGCTAGACATCGGGATAAAATCAAGTTTGATAATGAGGCTCAAGGGGCAAGACATAAGAGTTTCACTGAAAGAATCCCTTTGGTAACTACATATAATGACTACTCTTGTAAAATTGCACAAACAGTGAGGGAGTATTGTCATCTAGTGAGGGATATTTATTCCCATATAAACTCATTTAAACTGCTGCCATTGATGTTGTATCAAAGGGCCCCCAATCTGAGGGACCGTCTAGGGAAGATGTGTCTACTAAAACAGATACTCAGAAATATCTAACTGAAACTAAAAAGGGATGTTTTCCATGTTGTTTGTGTATGACATGTAGATACTTACAGAAGGTTCAGGAATTAATCCATCCAGAAATGTTATTCCATTTTTATCTGACTTGCAGTTCTGATCATATTATTTGTCTTACGTTGCCCTTGCGATTTACTCTATGTGGGGGAAACTACATATGATTTGAGGACAAGATTAAATCAACATAGATATAGTATTCACAAGGGCAGGTTAGATTTACCCATGTCAAAGCATTTTTTTGAACAAAAACATTCTGAAAAAGACTTGAAAGTGATAATTATTAACCATGTCCTACCAATAAAGTGGGGCGACAGGGTGATGATGTTAAAAAAAATTGAATTAAATTGGAGATATACACTGAACACTTTAAAACCAAATGGTTTGAATATAGAGTTCAAGACATATAATAAGATTTTTAAATAGATATGGTCCTGATATCGTCTATATGAGAGGTGATGATTGGTACCCGCAATGAGATAATAAGTGAACAAAAATGTATTTTATTATTTTGTAATTTGATGGTCTGTTTATTTTACAGAAATTTACAACTAAAAAGAGAGGCTACAACACCACAGATCGGCAAATGTATATTTTATTATCTACCGTATTTTTCGCCCTATAGGACGCACCGGCGTATAAGACGCACCCAATTCATAGGTGCAAAATCTAAAAAAAATAAAGATTTTGAACCCAATAGTGGTCTTCAACCTGCGGACCTCCAGATGTTGCAAAATTACAACTCCCAGCATGCCCGGACAGCCGTTGGCTGTCCGGGCATGCTGGGAGTTGTAGTTTTGCAACATCTGGAGGTCCGCAGATTGAAGACCACTGCATAGGAGGTAATACTCACGTGTCCCCGCCGCTCCGGACCCGTCACCGCTGCCCTGGATGTCGCTCCATCGCTGTCGCCGTGTCCCCGTCGCTCTGGAACGTCTCTGCTGCCGGCCGGGTATCCTCGCTCTCCGTCGCCGCCATCACGTCATTACGCACGCAGACGCACGTACGCGACGACGTGATGACGAGGAAGGAGAGCGCCGGCCATACAGGGGATCCCTGAACAGAGAAGACACCGAGGAGGCAGGTAAGGTCCCTCCCGGTGTCCTGTAAGCACTAACCCGGCTATTCAGTCGGGCTGTTCGGGACCGCCGCGGTGAAATCGCGGTGGTCCCGAACAGCCCGACTGAACAGCAGGGGTTAGTATCATTTTCCCTTCAGACGCGGCGGTCAGCTTTGATCGGCGCGTCTGAAGGGTTAATACAGGGCATCACCGCGATCGGTGATGTCCTGTATTAGCCGCGGGTCCCGGACGTTGATGGCCGCAGGAACCGCCGCGATAGGGGTGTATTCGCCGTATAAGACGCACCGACTTTTCCCCCCCAGTTTTGGGAAAGAAAAAGTGCGTCTTATACGGCGAAAAATACGGTACTTTTTTATCTTCAGGACGAGGTCGGACAGTCAGTTATAGTTTTTCAGGCCATGAGTGGGATATGGGGCCGCATGGTGATTACTGAATGCTTGTGCTATATGGTGAAGAAGCAATACCTTTCCTGCACTGGCGTGAGAAACTATACCATGGCAAGTTACAGATTTGTATAGTTTCCGTCATGTATTACTAATTTTAAAAAAATTCAGAACTTTCTTGAATTTTTTTCATTGTCATTTTTTTTTTTAAACTTTTTTTTTTTTTTTACACTTTATTAGAACTTTTAGGAGGAATCATTAGATTCCTCATGCAGATCAATTGAACTCCATTGATCTGTGATCCATTGATAGAGCCTAGTCCAGCCAGGCTCTATCAATGACAGCAGGGAGACAGAGATAAGCCCTCCGGATACCTCTATAGTGGATTTACACCCCCCCCCGCGCAATCGCGCTGCGGGGGGGCACTTTCCACCCCACTAGCCCACCAGGAAGCATTCACATGTCCCTTTAGACGCCGCTGTTAGCTTTGAAAGCAGCGATTTAAAGGGTTAATAGCCAACCGCGGCGATCACCGCATTCTGGCTATTAGTAGCGGCCCCCGGCTACCGAGAACAGCTGGGGGCTGCAGAGTATGGAGCAGGAGTCGGGAGCCCAATCCATACAGACTGCTGAGAGCCGCCGCGCTTGTCAGGTCCGGCCCTGCTTGCCCGAAGCCAGGCGAAAGGCCAGAAAAATTCACCTGCCCGGCACCCGGGACTGCATGTCCCGGGCGTCGGGCCATAGGAATTCCACATCCCTGAACATATATATACTAACTATACAGTGTAATCTGTTATCATATCTCGAAGAAAACACTACTGACAGAAAATTTCCAAATAAATCTCTTTATTATCAAGTAGAATAAATAAAATGCATACACCACTGACACATGACTCATATAGGCTTTTTTTTGTAGGATGTTTACATTATCTTATATACTATCTATACAGTGTAATGTGTAAGATCATATATACTATCTATACAGTGTAATGTGGAAGATCATATATACTATCTATACAATGTAATGTGGAAGATCATATATGCTAAAATACAGTGTAAGGGTACGTTCACACGTACGCAGATTTGATGCACAGGATTTTCTGCTGCAGATTTCAATGTAAACTAAATGACTGAGCGCAGCTTCTAATCTGCAGTTACAAATCCTGCGCATAGATTCTGGCAGGATCCTGTATGTGTGAATGTAGCCTAATGAAGAAATTAGATACAAATATACAGTGTAATGTGTGATATCATCTATAATAACTATACAGTGTAATGTGTGATATCATCTATAATAACTATACAGTGTAATGTGTATCATACATACTATATACAGGTAAGAAAACAATGTCCGGCACCAGGAGTTCAGCCGAAAACTTGCGTTTATTGAAGACAAGACATACAGTCGCAATAGTCACTCTGTGACAAAGCCTCTTTGACAAAGCGCTGCACAGCGCGAAACGCGTCAGAGTGACTATTGCGACTGTATGTCTTGTCTTCAATAAACGCAAGTTTTCAGCTGAACTCCTGGTGCCGGACATTGTATTCTTACCAGGATTGTATCAGTGAACCCGGGTGGGGGGGCAGTGTGCCGGCTGGTCCGCGGCACAGGTGTGCTCAGAAGGAGGGAGTGAGCTGACTTCAACCTAATCTGTTTACTATACAGTATACATTGTAATATATATCATATATAATAACTACAGTGTAATGTGTGATATCATATATAACTATACAGTGTAATGTGTATCATAATACTATATACAGTGTAATGTAATATATCATAACTAGTGTAATGTGTGATATCATATATAACTATACAGTGTAATGTTTATCATACATACTATATACAGTGTAATGTAATATCATAACTAGTGTAATGTATGATATAATATATAACTATACAGTGTAATGTTTATCATACATACTATATACAGTGTAATGTTTATCATACATACTATATACAGCGTAATGTAATATATCATAAATAGTGTAATGTGTGCTATAATATATAACTATACAGTGTAATGTGTGATATCATCTATAGTGTAATGTGATATATAACTATACAGTGTAATGTGTGATATATAACTATACAATGTAATGTGTGATATCATTTATAATAACTACAATGTAGTGTTTTATCATATATACAGTGTAATGTAAACTATTTTATATATACTAATACAGTATAATGTAAGCTATTATATATACTAATATACAGTATAATGTAAGCTATTATATATACTAATATACAGTATAATGTAAGCTATTATATATACCAATATACAGTATAATGTAAGCTATTATATATACCAATATACAGTATAACGTAAGCTATTATATATACCAATATACAGTATAATGTAAGCTATTATATATACCAATATACAGTATAATGTAAGCTATTATATATACCAATATACAGTATAATGTAAGCTATTATATATACCAATATACAGTATAATGTAAGCTATTATATATACCAATATACAGTATAATGTAAGCTATTATATATACCAATATACAGTATAATGTAAGCTATTTATACTAATATACAGTATAATGTAAGCTATTATATATACTAATATACAGTATAATGTAAGCTATTATATATACTAATATACAGTATAATGTAAGCTATTATATATACTAATATACAGTATAATGTAAGCGATTATATATACTGTGTAATGTAAGCTATTATATATACTAATATACAGTATAATGTAAGCTATTATATATACCAATATACAGTATAATGTAAGCTATTATATATACCAATATACAGTATAATGTAAGCTATTTATACTAATATACAGTATAATGTAAGCTATTATATATACTAATATACAGTATAATGTAAGCTATTATATATACTAATATACAGTATAATGTAAGCTATTATATATACTAATATACAGTATAATGTAAGCGATTATATATACTGTGTAATGTAAGCTATTATATATACTAATATACAGTATAATGTAAGCTATTATATATACCAATATACAGTATAATGTAAGCTATTATATATACCAATATACAGTATAATGTAAGCTATTTATACTAATATACAGTATAATGTAAGCTATTATATATACTAATATACAGTATAATGTAAGCTATTATATATACTAATATACAGTATAATGTAAGCTATTATATATACTAATATACAGTATAATGTAAGCGATTATATATACTGTGTAATGTAAGCTATTATATATACTAATATACAGTATAATGTAAGCTATTATATATACTAATATACAGTATAATGTAAACTATTATATATACTAATATACAGTATAATGTAATCTATTATATATACTAATATACAGTGTAATGTAAGCTATTATATATACAGTGTAATGTAAGCTATTATATATATACTAATATACAGTATAATGTAAGCTATTATATATACTAATACAGTATAATGTAAGCTATTATATATACTAATATACAGTATAATGTAATCTATTATATATACTAATATACAGTATAATGTAAGCTATTATATATACAGTATAATGTAAGCTATTATATATACTAATATACAGTGTAATGTAAGCTATTATATATACTAATATACAGGATAATGTTGATGCATTTGGATGCCCTGCAGTATATGCCATATACCATGCAGTACAGTGCTGGATGCCATTTACTATGCAGTAGGTCACTATAGGGAGGAGATCGGCTCTGTATAGCTGTGGAACTACAAGTCCCAGCACCTATGTGCAGCCTCCGTTTTGCAGGGTGTGTTGGGACTTGTAGTTCTCCAGCCATGAATACCCAAGTATATCCTATTTCTACAGACTGGCTATAATCCTCATGATGCAGAGGTACAATGCGATAGTTCACGCAATTCGACAATAAAAACGCCATATAACGGAGTACGGAGGTTCGCCTGCCTAGTCCTAGCATTGTGCGCGTTCACGACAGCCGTATTAAAATCGCAGGGACTGTGGGGTAAAATGTTTCGGTTGCAGGTGGCTGCAGGGTGTGGAGGGGGGTGAGGGTGTCCACAGGGGATGGAGTGCAGGCAGTAGTCCGCCACATAGCACGCCATAGCCCCGTCTGGTAGAGAAGCCCCCGCTCCGTCGCTGACTACATTGGGTTCTATGGGCTTGCATTGAAAACACTATAACTCAGCCTTACAGCAGCATCCCGCATGAGCGTCTCACACACACTGAGGACAATTCGTATTTGCGCGCTGTTTTGCTCTCGGGTGACGTCGTCGAAATCCTGACCAATCGGCGTCGGCCGCTGGTCAGGACAATGGAGGCGAGCTGGCCAATCGGGTGAAGGGACGAGTTGGCGGCGGCCAATCAGCGTCCGGCTGAGCTGAGAGTAATGTTACAGATTGGGAAGAGTGTGAAGAGGCTGCGTATCGATCCCGCTTTCTCTCGCACAGCCATTGCAGTACATTGAGCTCCATAGACACAGCATTGGGTGAGTATATACACAACGGCGCCTAACTAACACACTCACTGCCTATGTCTATGGGAAGGTAAGTATTAGCGGACGAGGATTCTACGTCAAATCACCTCCACCCGTGGCCTGTATTAATCCGCCTAAAAGACGTCAAATAATCCCGGCCCGGGTTGAGGTTGAATTAACGTTATAAACATGACAATTAATTTTTTTTTTTTTCCTGGGGGGGTGTTGTGAGTGACTACAAACAGGGGTGTTGGGGGGTACGAATTTTATTATTTAGTGCTTAAAGTGTGAGGTGAAGTTTTAATAACGCCCGTTGTGTCATAAACAAATAACGCAGGGTGGGAACAGGGGGCGGTGGAGTGCGTTACCGGGTGTTGACGGGCGTAGTGTCAAAAAATGCCTTAAATTACCTCAGGATGTGCCGTAACATGGCTGACTATGGGCAAAAAAAAAAAACAAGAGGGTGCGAGCGGGCGAGATAAAAAAAATAAAAAAAAATGGGTGGCGGCTGTCACCGACCCGACACCCGAGTTATGATTTATAACGGGGTATAATGATAATGATAGCCCCTGCCTAAGGAGTCAGGGCAGCCCCGTGTGTGAAGCCGCCGCCGCTGCTTGTCTATGAGATGGCGGTTGCGAGCCGCACTCTCTCTAACATGGTGGTTTTTAATAGCGCGAGGGGAGGCGCGGGCACGACAACAATAGGCAGCGAGAGGCGAGCGCGCCCCCGACGGCGCCGGGCCCGAGGAGGGAGAGACGCGTGCGCGCGCAGGGCCCTGTCACCACATTACACAGTGCGGCCCCGCAGTGCTTATGTGTTTTCCTTTACCGTCTGTGCTGACACACTGTAACGGAACAAGCTGTCACTATTATCATCGTAAAGGCCGCAGGAGGGCGGATGGAGACGTTTAAAGGGGACTTTCTTTCATGGATAAGGATTAGTGTCCTGGCAGAGTCTTTTACACATACAATTTGTGGCTGCTGCAAAACTACAACTCCCAGCATGCCCTGACAGCCGAAGGCTGTCAGGGCATGATGGGTGTTGTAGTTTTGCAACAGTTTGTGTAGAGCAGGGAAAGTGGTAGCAGCTGGGAATAAGTTTTGATCACAGACGTCCCTTACGCTACGTTTCCACGCAACTTATTTCTGGCGTGTCTTTTTTTTAAAAATATATATATATATAAAACTAAAAGTGGGATTTTTTTTTTCCTCAGGTAAAAATAATTAATAAATTACCTGAGGAAAAAATCCCACTTATTTTAATTTTTTTTATTTTAGCATTAAATCATTTTTTGAATTTATGAAATTTTTTTTATTTATAAAAAAAAAAAATTTATTCTTTCATTTTTTATTTATTTATTTATTTATTTTTTTTATGTGTCTTGCAGTTTTTTCACTGCTTTCCGAATGGCGTTTTTTTCCACACAAAAAATTAATCAATAGTAGGGAAAAAAAAAAGCCAATGTTAAACCCACAATGGAAGTCTAAGGGAGAAAAGTAATGGCAAAATGTAATGGAAATAAACGCCATATGCTCAGAATGTTTTTTGTAAAAAAAAAATAAAATCACTTGCAGTTTTTTGGGCACTTTTTTTTTAATTTTTATTATATTTATTTATTCTTTTTAAATAGTGGGTGATTTAGTATAGGCAAAAAAAAAAGGCACCATACCCTTAGAACGTTGTGATCTTGGAAAATGACCAATGTGCCAGAAATAAACACCCCAAAAAACTATCCACTCCCTAGATGCATTTTTTTTGTTGTTTTTTATTAAAATTTTTATTAATAATAATATTGTATATTATTACTATTATATATATATATATATATATATATATATATATATATATATATTTTTTTTTTTTTTTTTTTATATTGGGTTTAAGTATAGACATTAATCTATTTAATCTGTGTTTTTTTTTTATTTATTATTATTTTTTTTTTATGATGAGTCGTGATTCTTTTATCATAAGGGGGGGGGGGGGGAGAGAGTAAAAACCACAATTTTTTTTACGCAAATTACTTTTATTTATTTTTTTCCACCTGTCATAGAAGTCTGTGGCCATGTTTATATGGCGGACGTTTTGCAGAATGTGTGTGCAGAAAATTTCCAGTGAACATTCCGCAAATGGCAGCCGCCAGCAGAACATGCTGGCGATAGGACCTCTCCAAAAATCACTCCATAGACTGTAAGGCTAGGTTCAGACTACGGAATTTCCGACAGAAATTCAGTCGTAAAATTTCCGTCAGAAATTCTGCCTGCTTGACTAGTGTAGTGAATGGTTTTCCATTCACAAATTCACACTTCGGAATTTGTGAAGCGGAAAATCCGCTTAGAAATTTCCGCCTGAAGAAAGGCGGTGCTCTTTCTTCAGGCGGAATTCCTCGCGGAACACATTGCAGTCTATAGGAGACTTCAGTGTCCGCGCGGATCTAGCGCCGACTGAATAAGTGGCGGAACTCAGAATCTCCGGGCGGAAATTTTCTGCCCGGAGATTCCGTAGTCTGAACCTAGCCTAATGCATTTTTTGAGAAGATTTCGCAGAATGAATTGACTTGTCAATTCTTTTTGCAGAGGCTGGAATCGGAATTTCCATGGCAGATGTTTCCACCATGGAAATTCCTCTGTGCACAAGGTGCAGCAGAATCGTATTGAAAAGAATGGAACTCGGCTTCAACATAATTTCTGCGCTGAATTTTTATCACCAAATTTCGCCATGTATACATACCATTTGGGAGAGGAAAAAAAAAAAAACAAGATTTCCCTGGAAAAAAACCCATAGTCTTACAATGCAACAACTTAAAAGACGGTCACTGAGCCCAAAACGCTAAAGGGAAAATGTTTTTGCAGAACTACAACTCCCATCGGCTGTCAGAGCAAGATGGGAGTTGTAATTTTGAACAGCCACAAGTTGGAGAATAAAGTCAGGCAGACATGATGGCTAGAAATAAGTTTTGACCACAGAAATATTTAACGCTACCGTACATTTTCACGCAATTTATTTCTGTCAATTTGGTTTTTTTCATACCTGAAAGTAACAAAAAAATGCCCTTGCTTTTTCTAGCATTTTTGACATTTTTTTTTACTTTGGCATTTTGTCTGGCATTGTATGCATTTTAATGAAAACGTATTTATTTATTTTTTTCCAGTGTTTGCTTGTTTTTTTCAGCTTTTAAAGGGGTACTCCGGTGAAAAACTTTTTTCTTTTTTTTTTCAACTGGTGCCAGAAAGTTAAACAGATTTGTAAATTACTTCTATTAAAAATCTTAATCCTTTCTGTACTTATTAGCTGCTGAATACTATATAGGAAATTCTTTTCTTTTTGGAACTCAGTGCTCTTTGCTGACATCACTGGCCATTTTAGAAACTGTCCAGAGCAGCATATGTTTGCTATGGGGATTTTCTTCTACTCTGAACAGTTCTTAAAATGGACAGAGATGTCAGCAGAGAGCATTGTGGTCATGATGTCAGCAGAGAGCTCTGTGTTCCAAAAAGAAAATAATTTCCTATGTAGTATTCAGCAGCTAATAAGTACTGGAAGGGTTAATATTTTTTAATAGAAGTAATTTACAAATCTGTTTAACTTTCTGGCACCAGTTGATAAAAAAAAATTATTTTCCACTGGAGTAATCCGCCGAAAATCATCTTATCCCCTATTCAAAGATAGGGGATAAGATTTCTGATCGCAGGGGTCCCATTGCTGGAGACCCCCCCACGATCTCCGGGGCCGGCAGAGGCAGCGTCCGGAACACGGAAGCTTGTAACTTCTGTGTTCATGGCATTGCACCCTGCCCCCCCCCCCCTCATTTGTCTATGGGAGGGGGCGTGACGGCTAGTACGTAGCAGTCACGCCTCCTCCCATAGACTTGAATGGAGGGGGCATGGCATCAGTAGTCGCCAGTCATCCGGAATGGACCGGAGTTCCCTAGCGGCGGGGGTTTCCTAGCCAGAGACCCCTACGATCATCCTTCGGATAGGAGATAAGATGTTTTTCTCCAGCGTACCCCTTTTAAGGGTCTATTCACATGTACAGTATTCTGCACAGATTTGATGCGCAGGATTTTAAGCTGTATTGAGTCATTCAGTTTACATTGAAATCTGCAGCAGAAAATCCTGTGCATCAAATCTGCGCAGAATACTGTACGTGTGAATAGACCCTAAATGTTTTTTTTTCACATAGATAGCAGTGATCAGGAGTAGAAAAAAAATACTGATATTAAGATTCTGCTAAGCCAGAAATAAATGCATGGAAAAAACTCTCCGTTCCTAAGATGCATTTTGTGATGTTTTATACATTTTTTCTTTATCTTCTGTTCTTACATCACATGACTTCTTCTTGAAGAAGAGAAAACAATAAAATATAAAAGAGCCATTTATTTATTACAAATGAACTTTTTTTTTCTGGCACTTTTTTTCTCCCATAGAAGCCAAGATTCCCTGAAAAATAAAAAAAATAAAGTCTTAGCACGCTGCAATTTTATCAAACCGCCTCTGAGCCCAAAAAAATGTCAAGGAAGAGAAAATAAAAAAAAAAACACTATTGCAAAACTACAACTTTTATCATGCCCTGTTAAGGCACATTGCTTTATTTCTTGATATTTTAGAAGTTTATGGGAGAATAAAAAAACCCATCATAGTCTCAACATGCTTTTAGAAAACTGTCCAAAAAAAAAAAATGGCACGTAGATATGGCGTTTCATATTTTCCTATTGACATTTAACTAACATCTGGCCGCAATGTTTTTGTTCAGTTTTTTTGTGTCCTTTAGTTTAGTTTTTTTGTTTGTTTTAGCATTTTTATCTCCTACATTTTGTTTTTTTGTTTATCATTACAAGCCATGTGATTCTTTCAACATGTGACTTTAAGTATTTTTGTTGAATTAGGGGGGATGCCAATTTGAGGTATTTTTATTGCAATTTTTTGAGCATTTTAAACTTCCATAGGAGGAAAAACTATTAAGTAAAAAAAAAAAAAAAACATACCCTCAAACACCTAAAAACACCACAAAAGGTAAAAAAAAATGGCAAGGAAAAAAAAACAGCATTTAAAGGAAATCTGTCAGCAGTATCACCCGCGCTAAACACTACATACAGGCTTGTAGTGCCGGTGATGCTGATCAAAATGATACTCATGGTGTCCAGATTCGCCCAGCCATCTCCCACAATTTGCCATTTTCTTTTTATGCAAATGACGGCCTTGGGGCATGGGCGGAGCTCCGAACTGGGCTAGGGGCATGCTGACGTCATCTTCGCCGGGCGGGCACTCTACCCGGCTCATCAATATTCATAACCCCCCCCCTCCATGCTCTTGCGCCCCGTGTTAGTGTATGGCGCATGCGCCACCTTCAGGAGTACCCAGGAAGCGGCGCATGCACCGTACACTAATGAATATTGATGAGCCGGGCACGTGCCCCTAGTTCGGTTCGGTGCTCTGGCCATACCCCAAGGCCCTCATTTGCATAAAAAAAAAAAAAAGAATTGCGGCGGAACGGCTGGGTGAATCTGGACGCTGTGAGTATCGTTTTGATCAGCATCACCCGCACTACAAGTCTGTGTGACAGGTTTAGTGCGGGTGATACTACTGACAGATTTCCTTTTAAAGGATAGGGGATAAGTGACAGATGGCTGGGGGTCCGACTGCTGAACGCCTCCCCCCCCCCCCCCCCCCCCCACAATCCCCAATAATGTTGCAAATTTACAGTGCATTTTCTCCTTTGACTTCTATAGGAGAGTAAAAACCTGCAGTGTTGCAGATTTTGCTTCCAAAACATTACAGATATGATGCAAAATCCGCAACTATGGATTTGGAACAAATTATTATTTTTTTTTTTTAATTCCTCACCATTTGGTGCTCACAGAAAATTTACAGCATATCCAACTTGTGTTTAAGTAACCTTAATGGGGTCATCCAATGTTTGGACATTTCCTTTAAAGCAGTTATTCCGAGATTAAAAATTTACCTTATAGGTAATAGCTAACTGGTAGGTGTGCGTCCACCTACTGGAACCCCCGCCGATAAGAACAGACCACTTCTCCATTATAGGGGTATAGGACTTCTGAGCATAGCAAAGTTCTCTTTTCAGCAATATTCTGAAGTCCCATAGAGCAGTATTTCCCAACCATGGTGTCTCCAGATGTTGCAACACTACAACTCCCAGCATGCCTGGACAGCCTTTGGCTGTCCAGGCATACTGGGAGTTGTAGTTTTGCAACACCTGGAGGCACCCTGGTTGGGAAATACTGCCATAGAGAATCAGTGGCTTAATATTCACCCAGGGTACAAGGGACCTCCATTTTTGTGATCAGTGGGGTCCCAGTGGTTGGACCCCCACCAATCAGCTAAATATCCCCTAATCTGTTGATTGGTGGTAACTTTCAATTTTGAGGAATATAACTTTTTTTGAGGGATATTTTTATTTGGGCATTTATGGCATAATTTCAGAGTATACAATAAATGTCCAATAGATGAGTCCTACCTCTGGTACCTGCCCCCATCTTTAGATGGAGGGCACCCTAGAGTCTGCTTGTGGCCCCTGGAGGTGGTCAGAAAGCTGAAAACATGTTAATTTTTTGGTGGAGTTTGCCCAGAAAAGCCCATTAGTCAACAGGATTTTGAGTTGCAAAGGTTAAAGGGGTATTCCAGGAAAAAAACCTTTTTTTTTATAGATCAACTGGCTCCAGAAAGTTAAACAGATTTTTAAATTACTTCTATTAAAAAAATCTTAATCCTTTCAGTACTTATGAGCTTCTGAAGTTAAGGTTGTTCTTTTCTGTCTAAGTCCTCTCTGATGACACGTGTCTCGGGAAACGCCCAGTTTAGAAGAGATTTGCTATGGGGATTTGCTTCTAAACTGGGCAGTTCCTGAGACACATGTCATCAGAGAGGACTTAGAAAAGAACAACCTTAACTTCAGAATCTCATAAGTACTGAAAGGATTAAGATTTTTTTAATAGAAGTCATTTAAAAATCTGTTTAACTTCCTGGAGCCAGTTGATCTATAAAAAAAAAAAGTTTTTCCTGGATAACCCCTTTAATGTTGCAAATCTGCACCCAAACTTACTCAGATTTCGGCTGAGAGGATTTGCTGATGGAATTCAGCTTGGGCCTTATTCAATTTTGATAGTTTTCTAATTTAGTGACTGCAAGCAGAGATATTGAAAACCTAATTGCAGATAGCTGCAGCACTAGATGAACCGGTGCCTGGTAAACAATCAAGAGCGCTGCCCCATCGGTTGCTGCGAGTCTGACTGCCATCATAGTAAGGCTATGTTCACATGGTGGAATGTATGTGCAGAATTTGGCAGGAATATTCTGCACGGACATTCATCTGCAGCTGAGACCCATTGATTTTAATGGGATTCTGCTGCACGCGTTTCTGCCGCGGAAATCACAATTCTAGCATACGCTCAACGAATAGACTTCTTTGAAACAGTGCATTTCTGAAAGGTCCTAGCCCCCTCCGGATCATTCAAATGTGCGGAATATTCCACATGTAATTGGACGTCTGAACATGGCCTAATACTGAATAAACAGTCCGGGGGGCATTCTCTAGCACAGTAAAAGCTTGATGCAAAGGGCATGCTTTGTGGTATGCGACATGTTGAAAAAATAGATTTTAATACACATACAGATTTTAATTTACACACAAAGTATTTACACTTCTCAAAAAAATAAAGGGAACACTTAAAACAACATAATGTAACTCCAAGTCAATGACACTTCTGTGAAATCACACTGTCCACTCAGGAAGCAACACCGATTGACAATCAATTTCACATGCTGTTGTGCAAATGGAACAGACAACAGGTGGAAATTATAGGCAATTAGCAAGACAACCCTCAATAAAGGAGTGGTTCTGCAGGTGGTGACCACAGACCACTTCTCAGTTTCTATGCTTCCTGGCTGATGTTTTGGTCACTTTTTAATGATGGCGGTGCTTTCACTCTAGTGGTAGCATGAGACTGAGCCTACAACCCAGACAAGTGGCTCAGGTAGTGCAGCTCATCCAGGATGGCACATCAATGCGAGCTGTGGCAAGAAGGTTTGCTGTGTCTGTCAGCGTAGTGTCCAGAGCATGGAGGCGCTATCAGGAGACAGGCCAGTACATCAGGAGACATGGAGGAGGCAATAGGAGGGCAACAACCCAGCAGCAGGACTGTAACCTCCACCTTTGTGCAAGGAGGAGCACTGCCAGAGCCCTGCAAAATGACCTCCAGCAGGCCACAAATGTGCATGTATCCATTCAAACGGTCAGAAACAGACTCCATGGGGGTGGTATGAGGGCCCAACGTCCAAAGGTGGGGGTTGTGCTTACAGCCCAACACTGTGCAGGACGTTTGACTTTTGCCAGAGAACACCAAGATTGACAAATTCGCCAGTGGTGCCCTGTACTCTTCACAGATGAAAGCAGGTTCACACTGAGCACATGTGACAGACGTGACGTCGGGAAGAACGTTCTGCTGCTTGCAACATCCTCCAGAATGACTGGTTTGGCGGTGGGTCAGTAATGGTGTGGGGTGGCCCTCCATGTGCTTACCAGAGGTAGCCTGATTGCCATTAGGTACTGAGATGAGATCCTCAGACCCCTTGTGAGACCATATGCTGTTGCGGTTGGCCTTGGGATTTTCCTAATGCAAGACAAGGCTAGACCTCATGTGGCTGGAGGGTGTCAGCAGTTCCTGCAAGAGGAAGGCATTGATGCTATGGACTGGCCCGCCTGTTCCCCAGACCTGAATCCGATTGAGCACATCTGGGACATCATGTCTCGCTCCATCCACCAACGCCAGGTTGCGCCACACACTGTACAAGAGTTGCCGCCCCTCAGCAGGAGCATGCCCAGGTGTTGTAGGGAGGTCATACGGGCACATGGAGGCCACACACACTACTGAGACTCATTTTGACTTGTTTTAAGGACATTACATCAATTTTAAATTGGCCTGCAGTGTGGTTTTCCACGTTGATTTTAAGTGTAACTCCATATCCAGACCTCCATGGGTTGATAAATTTGATTTCCATTGATTCATTTTTGTGTGATTTTGATGTCAGCACATTCAGCTATTTAATGACGAAAGTATTTCATACGATTAGTTCATTCAGATCTAGGACGTGTTATCTTAGTGTTCCCTTAATTTTTTTTGAGCAGTGTAATTATTTTGTCTGAATAAAGAATCCAAGTCTGCTCAGGATTCTTCTAAAACCAGTTCCCAATGTAGACTCTTGCTCATAAAATGTAAACATTTGTGAGGAGTGTATCGATGATGGTAAATGTTGCAAATAGACTTTTAGGTATATCTTAAACTTCAAACTAGATTTTTAAAATGCAACTTTTTTTTATTTTTATAAGTCACAATTTTTTGTGGAAGTGAACTCCAGCCATGAGCATACTTAGGAGCTGATCTGAAATCCATGCAAAGCAATGACTGAACACAAGACAGACAATCCATTCAGATTCACACTTATATATCGTACGCCACTTTGATACATAAGTTGCTCATATGCAATTTATAAGGGGTTCTTATCAGTTAAAAGAACAGCAGATTATACACATGGAACATTGCATTCCCCCATTCCCCTCTCCAATGGTTCCTTTCTGTCCCCACGTGCAACACTATATTGCAAATAGCGGCTTAATAGAAATGTCCCCATAACCTATCTTACCAGTTATGTATTTTATAATTATGATGGGCTCACCTGCGCTTCCGGACATGGTGCAAGAGATCGGAGGCAGGACCTGGCTGTCAGTCCCACGTTTAACCTCATAGATGCCATGGTCAGTACTGCAATGCGATCGCGGTGTGCCGATGGTGTCCATGGCAGAAGGAAGCCAGTTGTTGGCCTCCTGTCTGCCAAGTACAGCAGCCTGTAGGGTCCAGCCATAGGCTTGGTCTCACATACTGACTGTTATACTATACTGCTGTACAGATCTACTGTGGTATAGCATAACAAGTAAAAAGTATAAAATGTTTTTCAAAGAATGCATAATGTAAAATAAAATAAATGCCCCTTTCCCAATAAAGCCCTCACAAAAAACAAACCTATACAGAATAGGTTTTGCAACGATCAAACAATGTTATTTATCCCATCTTGAACTCCATGGTCAAAAGAGTGGAATAAAAATGATCAAACCATAGTCTGTATCATAAAAAGTACAGCTTGTCCAGCAAAAAATAAGCCCTCACACAATACAGTCGGACGAAAAATAAAACCTGGCAATACAAAGAGTGGTTAAAAAAAAGATTTTATTATGAAAAGGGGAAAAAAACACAAAAAAGCTGTATAAATTGGGTATCGCCATAATCTTACTGACCCACATAATAAAGATAACATTATTTTTACCGCTCAGCAAACGCCATTAAAAAAAAAAAAATGCTTTTGGATAGGGGATAATTATTATTATTATTATTTTTTTTTTCACGATACTTTGTCCTTTTAAGTACAATATGACACGAAAAACTGTCTCAGAATCTCATCAGATCAGTAAAAACATTCCAAAGATATTAACACTTTTATAGAGACGCATGTCAGATTTAAATAATGGGGACCGGTCATTAACGTGTTAAAAAAAAAAAGTTTACAAACTATGACCAGCATCCAGTGTAATGAACCTATATAAATAGAAGCGGGGTTATGTTGAAACTGGGTGACTCTCTTCTGATCAGGGAATGATGACCCATAAGACGGGCATCTATCAAACAACTCCAGGGGATGAAGAAACAACATAGAGTGGCTATAAATTAAAGGGGTATTCCAGGCCAAAACTTTTTATATATATATATATATATAATCTCAACTGGCTCCGGAAAGTTTAACAGATTTGTAAATTACTTCTATTAAAAAAATCTTAATCCTTCCAATAGTTATTAGCTTCTGAAGTTGAGTTGATGTTTTCAGTCTAACTGCTCTCTGATGACTCACGTCCCGGGAGCTGTGCAGTTCCTATGGGGATATTTTCCCATCATGCACATCTCCCGGGACGTGACATCATCATTGAGCAGTTAGACAGAAAACTTCAGAAGCTAATAACTATTGGAAGGATTGAGATTTTTTTAATAGAAGTAATTTACAAATCTGTTTAACTTTCCGGAGCCAGTTGGCATATATATATATATATATATATATATATATATATATATATATATATTTATAAATATAAAAAGTTTTTGCCTGGAATACCCCTTTAATTGGTGACCACTGGATTATGGCTTTTAAGTTATAGATATTGGGGGGGAAAAAAACCAATTGCAGAAGGACATGACTGTAAACAGACTCTGAATGGAAAAAAAAAATAATACCCCGTGGGTAATAATAATACCCCATGTATAGACTGTTTTTTCCCAACCAGGGGGCCTCCAGCTGTTTCAAAACTATAACTCCCAGCATTTGTAGTTTTGCAACAACTGGAGGCACCTTGGTTGGGAAACACTTGTATAGACCCTCATGAGCAACTTTACCTCAGGCTGTCTCCATATTGGAGCAATGCAGAACTTTACTTCTACTTTACTAGAGAATGAAGAACTTTTCTCAGCCTGGGATCACAGTCCCCGTATGACTGAACATTGTTCTTTCTATGCCTGGATTGGTAAATTATTCAAACCTGTTTCTAATGTACAACTGTTTATTAGCTGCATTAAATACCAAGCAAAAAAATAAAATGCAGATGTTTTTGTTTTTTGGAGCCTCATGCTGGACCCCAAAACACAAAAATAGGAGAAATTGCTTATCCTAAATCAATCTGTGTACACAAACCTATAGAGTGCAGAACAAAATGACTGGAGCTTACGTGGTGGTTTATAATTTATATCTACATTTTTATTTTATTTTTCTTGCAGAACTTAAAAAAAATATATAAAAATGGGGAAAGGTGATCCCAAGAAGCCCAGAGGAAAAATGTCCTCCTATGCTTACTTTGTGCAGACGTGCAGAGAAGAGCACAAGAAGAAGCATCCTGATGCATCTGTAAACTTTGCAGAATTCTCCAAGAAATGCTCAGAACGGTGGAAGGTAAAATAGTCACGATTTCTTCGGAAAGCTGCAGGTTTTTTCTTTTCCTCCTCAAACTCGACTTTCAGCATAAATTTGCACTTAAAGCATAAAAATGAATGTACGAGCCGCATTCCTATTACGTAGTACAAGTCATAGTCTACCTACAGCTTTAAAAATCAGGTATTTATATTACTTCATAAAGACAGGCACATAACAAAACCAGCTCATACTTTCTTGTTTTTCTTTGAGACCTTTCTTGTCACACTGCCTGCCATACCACGTTCTTCCTGTGTGAAGATGGCAGATAAGGTATAAAAGGGAAAGGCTTGGAAGTCACAACGCTGACCTGTGATTATGAATTTCGGTATCTTGTGAAATGTTTAGACACAGCTGCTTGTTTCTGTTATTTTGATGCCATAGCAAAATGTTTGTATGTTAGGGTTCATAGCATTAGTATGAAGCGGTGGTCCTTTTTGTTTTACTGTATATACTAGAGTATAAGCCGAGTTTTTCAGCGCAATTTTTCGAGTGAGCTCTCCGCCTGTCAATCCCTTCTCAGTGGTCTTCAACCTGCGGACCTCCAGATGTTACAAAACTACAACTCCCAGTATGCCCGGACATCCATCGGCTGTCCGGGCATGCTGGGAGTTGTAGTTTTGCAACATCTGGAGGTCCGCAGGTTGAAGACCACTGCGGCCTTCATCATCATCCAGACCCCCCTTTAGTTTTCTACTCAACTCACCTCGTTGGGAAGGAAAGGGGAGCTGGTCTGGGCTATCTATGCTGTAGGGACCGTCTGGTGGGGAGGGTTAGTCGTTCTGGACTGTCCATTTTCACCTGGAGGCCCTCTTCTCGGCTCCGGGCCGGCCCCGGACAAGTGACATTGCCTTGACAACGACGCACAGGGACGTCCGGGCGCAGAAACGTCAAGGCAATGTCGCTAGTCCGGGGCCGGCCCGGAGCGGAGAAGAGGGCCTCCCGGTGAAAATGGACAGCCCGGAACGACTAACCCTCCCCACCGGACGGTCTCTGCAGAATAGTTGGCCCGAACCAGCTCACCCTTCCTTCCCACCGAGGGGAGGTGAGTAGAAAACTAAAGGGGGGGTCTGGATGATGATGAAGGTAGCAGTGGTCTTCAAACTGTGGACCTCCAGATGTTTCAAAACTACAACTCCCAGCATGGCCAGACAGCCGATGGCTGGCGGTGATGATGAAGGTGGGGGGAATGATGACGGGGGTCTGGTGATGACAGGGGGGATGATGTATTTCCCACCCTAGGCTTATAGTCGAGTCAATAACTTTTCCTGGGCTTTTGGGGGGAAATTAGGGGCCTCGGCTTATATTCGGGTCGGCTTATATATGTATGTTAAATTTAATTTCTTCTATGTAGACTATGTCTGCTAAAGAAAAAGGAAAGTTTGAAGATATGGCAAAAGCAGACAAGGTGCGCTATGAAAGTGAAATGAAAACTTATATACCACCCAAAGGAGAAACAAAAAAGAAGTTTAAGGACCCAAATGCACCAAAGAGACCACCGTAAGTAAATCTTGAGCTGAAAAAAGTCCTCTGTGAATTTATTATTTTTAGCTATAACTGGTCTAGAAGGAAAATCCACACCTCACCTCTTTGTTTTATTTACAGTTCGGCTTTCTTCTTGTTTTGCTCCGAGTTCCGTCCGAAAATCAAAGGAGAGCACCCAGGTGCGACCATTGGAGATGTCGCAAAGAAACTAGGAGAGATGTGGAATAACACATCTTCAGAAGACAAGGTGCCTTATGAAAAAAAAGCTTCCAAACTGAAGGAGAAGTACAAGAAGGTATGTGTTCAATCTGTACCATAAGCTTGGTAACAAAATTGTATTTACTGGGTTCACATGACTCATTTTTAATAATTATCGTCCCCTCAAAATTTACTTGTTTAGAATAAAGCTGAGAGGCGATATGGGAGTTTTATTTATTTATTTATTATTTTTTTTAAATCAACTGGTGCCAGAAAGTTAAATAGATTTGTACATTACTTCTATTTAAAAATCTTAATCCTTCCAGTACTTATCAGCTGCTGTATGCTTCAGAGGAAGTTCTTTTCTTTTTGAATTTCTTTTCTGTCTGCCCACAGTGCTCTCTGCTGACACCTCTGTCCATGTGAGGAACTGACCAGAGCTGGAGAAGTTTGCTATGGGGATTTGCTTCTACTCTGGACATTTCCTGACATGGACAGAGGTGTCGGGAGATGTGTAGTTCTTTCCAGTCTGACTACAGTGCTCTCTGCCTCCTCTGTCCTTGTCAGGAACTGTCTAGAACAGGAGAGGTTTGCTATGGGGATTTTACTCCAATGCTGTTCAGCTATAGATCCTAATTAATATCTTTTTGTAGCAAGTTTGTCACCTTTTACTTTAACATGCCATATGTACCTTGTATTTGGTTTGATCCTTTACCAGAGGAAAAAGACAAGCGCACTTGCAGAAAAAAGCCTTCCATGGACAATCCTAATCGTCATAACCTTGTATTATTGTGTTAATATGAAAATATTTAACCAAATTTTTTTTTTAAATGTTCTATAGTGAAGTAGTGATTTTTATGTAAAGCATTGCTCACCATGACTTTATGCTGAAGGTGGCACTGTGTAACCATGAACATTGTTTAGCCTAGTAGTTGTTACTTAAAGAGATTATTTTTGTAATACACACTGAAAAATTGTGCACATTACTATATATACCGTATTTTTTTGCCGTATAAGACACACTTTTTCTTCCCCAAAACTGGGGGGGAAAAGTTGGTGCGTCTTATACGGCGAATACCTGCGGCCATCAATGGCCGGGACCCGCCGCTAATACAGGACATCACCGATCGCGGTGATGCCCTGTATTAACCCTTCAGACGCGGCGATCAAAGCTGAAGCGAAAATAACACTAACCCGGCTGCTCAGTCGGGCTGTTCGGGATCGGCGCGGTGAAATTTCACCGCGGCGTCCCGAACAGCTTACAGGACACCGGGAGGGACCTTACCTGCCTCCTCGGTGTCTGCTCCGTAGCGGGATCCCCTGCGCTCTCCTTCAATGTCATCACGTCGTCGTCATCACGCCACTACGCACGCCGCTCCTATTGGATGACGGCGTGCGTAGCGGCGTGATGACGGCGACGTGATGACAGCGACGGAGAGCGTGGATCCCGGGCAAGAAGAAGTCCGGAGCATCGGGGACACCACGGGGACGCGGCGACAGCGATGGAGCAACATCCAGGGCAGCAGTGACGGGTCCGGAGCGGCGGGGACACGTGAGTATTACCTCCTATACCAGTGGTCTTTAACCTGTGGACCTCCAGATGTTGCAAAACTACAACTCCCAGCATGCCCGGACAGCCAACGGCTGTCCGGGCATGCTGGGAGTTGTAGTTTTGCAATATCTGGAGGTCCACTGGTTGAAGACCACTGTTGGGATCAGAATCTTTATTTTTTTCTAGATTTTGCACCTATAAATTGGGTGCGTCTTATACGCCGGTGCATCATATAGAGCGAAAAATACGGTAAATATATTTATATATTCATTTATGGAGCATAAGAGGCACTGCAGCATTACCAAAAGTAAAAGTCTAATGGCTCCATATACATTAGGGAAAAGTCATCTGAACCCACAGATTTTGGTGGGACCGGCCAACCATCTATTGTTTATGGAGACCTCCCTACTTTCCACCGACATGGGGGGAGATTTATCAAAACCTGTGCAAAGGAAAAGTTGCCCAGTTGCCCATAGCAACCAATCAGCTCGCTTCTTTCATTTTGTAGAGGCCTTGTTAAAAATGAAAGAAGCGATCTGATTGGTTGCTATGGGCAACTGGACAACTTTTCCTTTGCACAGGTTTTGATAAATCTCCCCAATGGTGATGGGGGGAAAGAAGGATCAAGCGTGTTACACTGCAACAGCTGAACCCTTTTCTTTTTAGGAAATAAGCTTACCTTAGCCCCCTCCATTCAGAGCACATGAGCATCTCGGCCAAGCTGAATGGTCATATGTATGGGATGGCTTGTGTGTGTGTGTGGTATATTTATTATGTATGTATGTGTATTATACCTTTCTATATAGATTAAAATTGGAATTTAGTAAAATGATACAAAATTAAATACATTTCTTAAAAATTTTTTTTTATTTTTTTTAGGATATGGCATCATATCGATCAAAAGGCAAACCAGAACCTGCCAAAAAGGCTCCTGCTAAGCCTGAGAAAAGCAAGAGAGCAGAGGATGATGATGACGATGAGGAGGATGAAGATGAGGAGGAGGAAGAGGAAGAAGAGGATGAGGAGGAAGATGATGAATGAGCATCTACAGGAGCGTTTTTTGTTATGTTTATTTTTTTTGTCTATATAGCATTTAACCCCTTGTGCACAGCTCACACATTTTTAAGACAAAAAAACAAATCAAATATAAGAATGTGTAAGATTTGTTTTTAAACTGTACAGTGTCCTTTTTCTTCCCTTTTTTTTATTTTTATTTTTTGTATAGTTAACACACTATCAGCTGTTTCTTTAGGCTTCCCTGTCTTTTAAAAAAAAAATTATTTACCCCTCTCTTTTGTGGTTTCACTGGCCACTAACCTTGCCTGGTACAGGGCGAGTGTTGTAAATTGGCATGGAAATTTGAGCCGGTTCATGTTGTGCACAGCACAGATTAGTTATATGGGGATGTAGATCATTTCATCTTCCGTTGTCTTAGCATTATAATTGTTGTTCTGTTTAACTGAATACCACTCTGTAATTGCAAAAAAAGAAAAGAAAAAAAAAGTTGCAAATGTTTTGTTGACATTCTGATTGCTTCTAAGTAAATACAATTTTTTTATTACGCCCGGTGTTTTTATTTAAACATGTTAAACCTTTTAGACTGCTGGAAAAAATGACACTGTAATTTTTCTTGTAACCACAATTTGCCATAAAAAATACAAAACAAGGTTGCATGCAACTACACCAATGGCAAACAAAATAAATTATGGTTTCGGAATTGCATAGGCAACTGCACCCATAATCAACTGGGGCCAGAAAGTTAAACAGTTGTGAATTACTTCTATTTAAAAATCTTTAATCCTTCCAGTACTTATCAGCTGCTGCATACTACAGAGAAAGTTGTGTAGTTCTTTTCTGTCTGATTTGTTTTTCACTGGAGTACCCATTTAACCCCTTAGGGACTCGGCCGATTTTCTCCTTATTTGCCCTTTTTTGCAATTCTGACCACTCTCTTTATGCATTAATAACTGTGAGATGCTTTTACCTTTTATTCTGATTCCGAGACTGTTTTTTCGTGACATATTCTACTTTAACATATTGGTAAATTTTTGTTGTTACTTGTATCCTTTCTTGGTGAAAAATCCCAAAATTTGATGAAAATTTTGAAAATTTGGCATTATTCCAAATAAATTATATATTGATTCACAAATACAGAATTTAATAAGGGGTGCAGTGAGTATTTACACCCCACTGGCGTTTGACAGATCTTTGGAACAGTGAGCTGTGCAAACGAAAAATTACATTTTTCATTTTCAAGGACCACTGTTCCAAAAATCTGTCAGACACATGTGGGGTTTAAATGCTCACTGTACCCCTTATTACATTACGTGAGGGGTGTAGTTTCCAAAATGGGGTCACATGTGTCGGGGGTCCATTGTTCTGGCACTATGGGGGCTTTGTAAACACACGTGGCCTTCAATTCTGGACAAATTTTCTTTACAAAATCCAAATGGCTCTCCTTCTCTTCTGAGCATTGTAGTTCGCCAGCAGAGCACTTTACATCCACATATTGGGTATGTTCTTACTCAGAAGAAATGGCGTTACAAATTTTGGGGGTCTGTTTTTTTTTTCCCCATTTTCCCTTGTGAAAATGAAATATGTAGGCTAACATCAGCATTTTAGTGAACTTTTTTTTTTTTTTTTTTTCATTTTCCCATCCAACTTTAACAAAAATTGTCAATCACCTGTGGGGTGTTAAGGCTCACTATACCCCTTGTTACGTTCCTTAAGGGAGAAAGTTTCAGAAATGGAGTCACATGTGGGTATTACATTTTTTGCGTTTATGTCAACTGCTGTAAAATCAACCACCCCTGTGCAAATCTCCCAATTTAGACCTCAAATGTACATAGTGCGCTCTCACTTCTGAGCCCTGTTGTGCACCCGCAGAGCATTTTACGTCCACATATGGGGTATTTTCGTATTCAGGGGAAATTGCAAATTTTGGGGGTCATTTTTTCCTTTTTACCTCTTGTGAAATGTATGGGGCATCACTAGCATGTTAGTGTAAAAAATTCTTTTTTTTTTACAATAACATGCAAGTTTAGACCCCAACTTTACCTTTTCATAAGGGGTAAAAGGAGAAAAAGCCCCCCAAAATTTGTTAGGCAATTTCTCCCAAGTACGGAAATACCCCGTGGCACTAACTTGTTGCCTTGAAATACGACAGGGCTCCGAAGTGAGAGAGCGCCATGCTCATTTGAGGCCTAAATTACGGATTTGAATGGGGACGGACCAGGATGCAAGAATTACACTTGCCTCAGATACCAAAATTACCCTACGGCAGTGTTTCCCAAACAGGGTGCCTCCAGCTGTTGCAAAACTCCCAGGATGCCTGGACAGTCAGTGGATGTCTTGCAATACTGGGAGTTGTTGTTTTGCAACAGCTCCGTTTTGGAAACAGTGCCGTACCAGATCTTTTTTATTGGGGCGGGGGTAACTAAGTAGGGGTATGTGTATATGTAGTGTTTTACTTTTTATTTTGTGTAGTGTTTTTAGGGTACATTCACGCTGGCGGGTTTACAGTGAGTTACCCGCTGGGAGTTAGCGCTGCAGCGGAAAATTTGCTGCATCTCAAGCTTGCAGCGAGAAACTCGCTGTAAACCCACCCGTGTGAATGTACCCTGTGTATCCAGCTGTTGCTAAACTACAACTCCCAGCATGCCCTTTGGTTGTCGTGCATGCTGGGGGTTGTAGTTATGCAACAGCTGGAGGCACACTGGTTGCAAAACACTGAGTTTGTTACTTAACTCAGTGTTTAACCACTTAAGGACTGAGCCCTTTTTCACCTTAAGGACTGAGCCCTTTTTCGCAATTCTGACCACTGTCACTTTAAGCGTTAATAACTCTAAAACGCTTTTACCGAATATTCTGATTCTGAGAGTTTTTTCGTGACATATTCTACTTTATTTTGGTGGTAAATTTTCGGCATTACTTGCATCCTTTTTTGGTGAAAAATCCCAAAATTTCATGAAAATTTTGCATTTTTGTAACTTGAGGCTCTCTACTTGTAAGGAAAATGGATATTCCAAATAAATTACATTTTTATTCACAAATACAATATGTCCCCTTTATATTGGCATCATAAAATGGACATATTTTTACTTTTTGAAAAAATTTGAGGGCTTCAAAGTAGAGCAGCAATTTTCAAAAATTTCATTAAATTGCAAAATCTGAAGGAACAGATGTTACAGAACTACAACTCCCAGCATGCCTGGGCGGTTCTAGGCATGCTGAGAGTTGTAGTTTGGCAACATCTGGAGGGCTACCGTTTGGGCACCACTGTAACAGTGGTCACCAAACTGTGACCCTCCAGATGTTGCAAAACTACAACTCCCAGCATGCCCAGACAGCCTTTGGCTGTCTGGGCATGCTGGGAGTTGCAGTCCGGCCTTCCTAGTGGTTGCAACAGTAAAAATCACATTACTTTCACTTTCATTTCTCCCCCCCTACCGTTGATTCCCTACCTGAGCCGTGATCTCCGCTGGATGTCTGCGATGATCGCCAGGCCCACGCATCTGGTCCTCAGGTAAAGGCCTCCATCTTCTCCCGCCCGTTCTGCCCGACATCCAGGGGTGGGCAGAACGGGGGGTTTCCATGGCAACCCCCTGTCCTGCGCTGCCATTGGTCAGAACTCAGTTCTGACTAATGGCAGGGGATAGGAGGAGATCGCAGCACTGCGACCACATTCCTATCCCTTAGGATGATCTAGGCTGTCACTGACAACTCCGATCATCCCTATTTTCCGGGTGATCGGGCCACCAGAGACCCGATCAGCCCGGAATTGGAGAAAATCGCATGTCTGAATTGACATGCGATTTTCTCCGATTACCGACATGGGGGGGGGGTCGGGTGAATTATTTCAGCAGGCATCCTGATCCGGTCCCCAACCGGCTAGCGGCAGGGACCGGAATTCCCACGGGCGTATACATACGCCCTCAGTCCTTTAAGGACTTTAAAACGGGGGAGTATGGATATGCCCGCCGTCCTTAACAGGTTAACAACCGGTGCGCCTCCAGCTGTTGCAAAACTGCAACTCCCAGCATATCCGGTCTATCAGTGCATGCTGGGAGTTGTAATTTACAACAGCTGGAGGCACCCTGGTTGTGAAACACTGAAGTTAGGTAACAAACTCAGTGTTTTGCAACCAGTGTGCCTTCAGCTGTTGCAAAAAGTTACAACTTACAGCATGCAGTGACAGCCGAAGGCTATGCTGGGACTTGCAGTTATGCAACAGCCGGAGGCATACTACTAAAATTTCCAGCATGCCCTTTGGTTGCCTGTGAATGCTAGAGATGTAGACATGCCGTCTCAGGACCCCCCCAGGTGTTGTCACGGGATGCCTGCTGATGATTGATGAATGATTTCAGCAGGCATCCCAGTCCGGTCCCCGCCCGGCGAGGAGCAGGAGCTGGAAGAATGCAGGGCGTACCTGAGTCCTTAAGGATTCGGAAACAGTGGCGTATGGGTACGCCCTGTGTCCTTAAGGGGTTAAAGGGGTACTCCAGTGGAAAACTATTTATTTTTTTAAATCAACAGGTGCCAGAATGTTAAACAGATTTGTAGATTACTTCTATCTAAAAATCTTAATCCTTCCAAGACTTATCAGATGCTGTATGCCCCACAGGAAGTTTTATTTATTTTTATTTTTTTCCTTTTCTGTATGACCACAGTGCTGACACCTCTGTCCATTTCATGAACTGTCCAGAGCAAAATCCCCATAGCAAACCCATCCTTTTCTGAACAGTTCCTAACATGGACAGAGGTGTCAGCAGAGAGCACTGTGGACAGACAGAAAAAAAAATCAAAAAGAAAAGAACTTTCCTGTAGTATACAGCAGCTAAGTACTGGAAGGATTAAGATTTTTAATTAGAAGTCATTTACAAATCTGTATAACTTTCTGGCACCAGTTGATATAATAATTTTTTTTTTACCCCTTTATGTCCATATAATAGTCTTCTTCCACAGCAGCCTAGCACCACTATATGCATCTAGTTTTCAGAGTGATTTTACCGAATTCTATTTTCTGTATATTCCAGGGACATCACTGTGACACTTCTGCTGGGCAGTATGGAGCATTGCCTGTTCCTAGGCATTTTTGCCTAAGGTTCAGAAAACTCGTTTAACCCAGGGTTTTTCTGTTTTTGCACTTTCGTTTTTTCCTCTTTTCCTTTACAAAATCATAATTCTTAAAATTTTGCACCTAAAAATCCATATGATGGCTTATTTTTTGCGCCACCAATTCCACTTTGACATCAGTCATTTTACCACACAATCTACGGCGAAACGGGAAAAAATCATTGTGCGACAAAATTGAAGAAAAAATGCCATTTTGTAACTTTTGGGGGCTTCCATTTGTACACAGTAAATTTTTCAGTAAAAATGACACCTTATCATTATTCTGTAGGTCCATACGATTAAAATGATACCCTAATTATGTAGGTTTGATTTTGTCGTACTTCTGGAAAAAAAACTAACTACATGCAGGAAAATGTATATGTTTAAAATTGTCATCTTCTGACCCCTATAACGTTTTTATTTTTCCACATACAATGCGATATGAGGGCTCTTTTTTTGTGCCGTGATCTGAAGTTTTTATCGGTACCATTTTTGTATTGATCAGACTTATTGACCGCTTTTTATTCATTTTTTCATTACAGTGACCCCCGACCTACGATGGCCCCGACATATGATCAAATCGACATACGATGCTTTTTTATGTCGGGGTCATCGCATTAAGTGCTATCCGGCAGCGCAAAATGCTTAAGCTGCTGCCGGATAGCAGCTTAATGTTCCCCGTGTGGTGCGATGAGTATTACTTACCCCTCCACGATGCTCCGGGGTACCCTCCGGGTCCAGCGCTGTTCCTCCGGTGTCTTCTCGGCCCTCTCCGGTGACATCACTACGCTGTTGCGCACGCCGTCCCGTCATCCAATAGGAACGGCGTACACAGCGGCGTAATGACGTTGCTACGCAGGCCCAGTAAGGCCTTGCGAAAGACAGCGGAGGACCAGAGAAGACCAGGAGAGCCCAGCGGAGGACCGGAGAAGACCAGGAGAGCCCAGCGGAGGACCGGAGAAGACCAGGAGAGCCCAGCGGAGGACCGGAGAAGACCAGGAGAGCCCAGCGGAGGACCGGAGAAGACCAGGAGAGCCCAGAGGAGGACCGGAGAAGACCAGGAGAGCCCAGCGGAGGCCCGTGGTCACCATCGGGAGTGGTGAGGACGCGGTCCGGAGCGGCGGGGACAGGCGAGTACAGCTTCCTATACTTAACATTGCACGAATCCCTCAACATACGATGGATTCGACAAACGATGGCTCGTTTGGAACGAATTACCATCGTATGTTGAGGGACCACTGTATATAAAAAGTGACCAAAAATACGCTATTTTGGACTTTGGAATTTTTTTGCATGTACACCATTCACCGTGCAGTTTATTTAATGATGTATTTTTATAATTTGGACATTTCCGCACGTGGTGATACCATATATGTTTATTTTTATTTACACTGTTTTGTTTTTTTAAATGGGAAAATGGGGGTGATTCAAACTTTTATTAGGGAAGGGGTTAAATGATCTTTATGAACTTTTTTTTTTCACTATTTTTTTTTGCAATGTTATAGCTCCCATAGGGGGCTATAACACTGCACTCACTGATCTTTTACATTGATCAATGGTTTCTCATAGGAAACCATTGATCAATGATTCTACCGCTTGACTTCTCATGCCTGGATCTCAGACACTGAGCAGTCATTTGGCGATCGGACACCAGGAGGCAGGTAAGGGGACCCTCCTCGTGTCCTACAGCTGTTCGGAACGCCGCGGTGAAATCCCACCACGGCGGTCCCGAACAGCCCCCTGAGCTAACCGGCATTAGTTTAGTTTCAATTTAGATGCAGCGATCAACTTTGAACGCCACGTCTAAAGGGTTAATAGCACGCCATGGCCCCGCGTTATAGAACTGGAGCGGACTCAGGACGTACAGGTATGCCCTGGGTCCTTAAAGGGGTACTCTGGTGCTTAGACATCTTATCCCCTATCCAAAGGATAGGGGATAAAATGCCTGATCGCGGGAGTCCAGCCGCTGGAGACCCCCATGATCTTGCACACGGCACCCCGTTTATAATCAGTTCCCGGAGCGTGTTCGATCCGGGTCTGATTACCGGTGACCACAGGGCCGACGGCGTGTGACGTCACGCCTCCGCCTCCGTGTGACGTCACGCTCCGCCTCTCAATGCAAGCCTATGGGAGGGGGAGTGATTATAATAGAGACGCTTTCCTATGACATACTTTTACATGCTCTCCAGCGGCTAACTTTCTGCTCCATGCCAGCAATGTGAACATGGTTTTGTTTCCATGTGGTGGTCACAATATACTTCCTTCTCCTTATCAGAAAGTGATTTGCCAGAAAACGAGAAAAGGTAATACTTTATTTGGTTTCTTAAAAACACATTTAAATGCACAAAAAGTCCTTGCGCAAGCCCGACCTAAGGGACTTATGGTTCCAACTTATGTTTTTTACTGTGCTACAGAGCCATCTAACAAGCAGCTCCATAATAACAGAAAGTTCTTGTGGCTAATCCCATTATTATATATCTTCTGAGGAAATTACATCTGTATATTATTAGTGCACATGTTCTGTCTCTCTTCATCTGGACGTATGTGATTCTACAGGAACAGTAAAGTCGCTATAGTTTCTGTCTATGCAGCCAGTGCTGGTGTCTCCATGCTCATTAACTTGCCCTTCGCCTGACAATACTTTCCTTTAATTGTTACACTGGGTGAGGTTCTTATTATAATCATGTGTTCTGAAATTAGAGACAGAAAATAAAACAAAGACTAAACAGGCCATGTTCCATCAGAAGAACATGTGATTCAGGCTTTTATTATGTTCAACAAAGTTTCCTAATAAAATGTAAATTGGACATATCATCAGAGTCAGTAGGGTCTAGGAGCTGTTGAGCACAGGTAGATCTTAAAGGGGTACTCCACTGCTAGACAGGGCGGGGCTTGACCGTGATGTCACCACCACTGGCAGGACCCTCGGGATCTCCCACAGCACATGGTGTTCTAAACAACCACCGGGTTTCTGCGGCTGTGGTCGTGACGCCACACCACATCCCCTTCATTCATGTCTATGGGAGGGGGCGTGTCGGCTGACACGCCACCTCCCATAGACATGAATGGAGGGGGCATGGTGCGACGGCACAAGGGACCGTTGCCGTGACCTCACGATCACGGCCTCCAGCTACAATCGTTGTAAACAAAAGGTTCAGAATGCTGGACCACCGGAGTACCCATTCAACTTCTAGATCTCCATAGCCCCCATTGATTGTTATGGAGACTAAAGGTTATACATTAGTCATAACACCCAACCTCTCCATTTTAGGCACAACAAGAACATACAAGCACTTGGCAGAGCCGAGCATTAATTAAAGGGGTACTCTACTCCACCCCTAGACATCTTGTCCCCTATCCAAAGGAAAGGGAATAAGATGTTTGTTCGCGGGGGTCCCACTGCTGGGAACCCCCACGATCTCTGCTGCAGCACCCAGTGTCATCTGCTGCATGGAGCGAAGTTCACTCCGTACCTGATAACAGGCGTTACAGGGGCCGGAGTATTGTGATGTCACGGCCCTGCCCCCTCGTGACAATACTCCGGCCCCTGTATCGCCCGTCATCAGGCACAGAGCGAACTTTGCTCTTTTCAGCAGATGACAGGGGTTCTGTAGGAGAGATCGCGGGGGTCCCCAGCAGCGGAACACCCGCGATCAGACATCTTATGCCCTATCCTTTGGATAGGGGTGAGATGTCTAGGGGCGGAGTACCCCTTTAATGTTTATGGAGGAGGGATGGGGGGGGGGAGGGGTGATAGCTGTTGGCTGACAGCTATCACATGTAAAGAAAAATAGAAAAAAAGACTCCAGTCGAACTGGAAGTATGTATTAAATCAGGTCATGGATTGTATTTAGGGCAAGTACGGGCGACTGAATATATAGTCCTGTGTAAATATTCAAAGTGTAGGCAAGGTCTAGTCACCAGCTTCCAATAAAACACACAAAAAAAATGTAATAAAGATCCTTTAAAAATATACAAAGATAAACATTGATCAAAAGAAACGAAACACCCATGTGTTTTGAACGTTAATTATTATTTATTTATTAATTATGATTTTAACGCTTATTATTATTAATATTATTAAGAACTGTTAATGTCATAAACTGTTTGAAACGCTTCATAGCTTCATTTTATATATATGTTTATTTCTGTAAAATTTCAATGGATCATTAATATATTTTTTTTAATTTTTAGGAAACTGGTGACTAGAGCTACATTTTAGCTATGACGGGTGTATGGTGGACGCAGGTTAAAGGGGTACTCCGGTGAAAAACTTTTTTTTTTTTTTTTTTAAATCAACTGGTGCCAGAAAGTTAAACAGATTTGTAAATTACTTCTATTAAAAAAATCTTAATCCTTCCTGTACTTATTAGCTGCTGAATACTACAGTGGAAATTATTTTCCGTTTGAAACACAAAGCTGTCTGCTGACATCATGAGCACAGTGCTCTCTGCTTACATCTCTGTCCATTTTAGGAACATTCCATAGTAAAAGGAAATCCCCATAGCAAACATATGCTGTTCTGGACAGTTCATAAAATGGACAGAGATGTCAGCAGAGAGCACTGTGCTCATGATGTCAGCAGACACCTCTGTGTTTCAAAAAGAAATGAATTTCCGCTGTAATATTCAGCAGCTAATAAGTACAGTAAGGATTAAGATTTTTTTAATAGAAGTAATTTACAAATCTGTTTAACTTTCTGGCACCAGTTGATTTAAAAAAAAAAAAGTGTTTCACCGGAGTACCCCTTTAACATCTATAATGTCTACTGGATAAATATTTAAATGGGAACTGTCAGATACAAAAACGTTTTATATGTCGTATATCTTGGCAAAACATTAACCTTTCTAATATACTTCATAAGAAAATGTTATTTTCTTTTTTATAGAAATCATGACTTATAAAATCATGTCTTTGTCCAAGCTGAAGCACAGGCATGGACAAAGTCCAGTAGGTGAGGGTGCTAGCACTCCTCTGTGCTCTCTCCTGTCTGATAGCACTCCTGTGTTCTCTCCTGTCTGATAGGAATCCTCTGAGCTCTCTCCTGTCTGAAAGTACTCCTCTGTGCTCTCTCCTGTCTTATAGGACTCCTCTGTGCTCTCTCATGTTTGATAGCACTCCTGTGTTCCCTCCTGTCTAATAGGAATCCTCTGTGCTCTCTCCTGTCTGATAGGACTCCTCTGTGCTCTCTCCTGTCTAATAGGACTCCTCTGTGCTCTCTCCTGTCTGATAGGACTCCTCTGTGCTCTCTCCTGTCTGACAGTACTCCTCTGTGCTCTCTCTTGTCTGATAGGTCTTCTCTGTGCACTCTCCTGACTAATAGTACTCCTCTGTGCTCTCTCCTGTTTAATAGCACTCCTCTGTGCTCTCTCCTGTCTGATAGGACTCCTCTGTGCTCTCTCCTGTCTGATAGGACTCCTCTGTACACTCTCCTGTCTGATAGCACTCCTCTGTGCTCTCTCCTGTCTGATAGTACTCCTCTGTGCTCTCTCCTGTCTAAGGGTATGTTCACACTACAGAGTGTGAACGGAATCTCCGCTCGTTGAATTGAGCGAGCGCAGATTCAGACTGGCAGCCGGCGGCGGTGGTAGGACCCCGTGGCACTGCGCCATCACCATTGACGGCTATGCAATACTCGTGGACTTCCACGCAAAGAATGAACACGTTCTTTCTTTGCGTGGAACAATTTCAGCGGCGGAATTGTCCGCCGCTGAAATTCCGCAGTGTGAATGGGTCTCGCGGAAGACCCATTCACACTGATGGTAATGTTCACTGTGCATACTTCTACTCGCGAAATTCCGCAGAGATTCCGCAGTGTGAACATACCCTTACAGTACTCCTCCGTGCTCTCTCCTGTCTCATAGGACTCCTCTGTGCTCTCTCCTGTCTGATAGTACTCCTCTTTGCTCTCTCCTGTTACATAGGACTCATATGTGCTCTCTCCTGTCTGATAGGACTCCTCTGTGCTCTCTCCTGTCTGATAGGACTCCTCTGTGCTCTCTCCTGTCTGATAGGACTCCTCTGTGCTCTCTCCTGACTGATAGGACTCCTCTGTGCTCTATCCTGTCTGATAGGACTCCTCTGTGCTCTCTCCTGTCTGATAGGACTCCTCTGTGCTCTCTCCTATCTGATAGTACTCCTCTGTGCTCTCTCCTGTCTGATAGCACTCCTCTGTGCACTCTCCTGTCTGATAGCACTCCTCTGTGCTCTCTCCTGTCTTATAGTACTCCTCTGTGCTCTCTCCTGTCTGATAGCACTCCTCTGTGCTCTCTCCTGTCTGATAGTACTCCTCTGTGCTCTCTCCTGTCTCATAGGTCTCATATGTACTCTCTCCTGTCTGATAGGACTACTCTGTGCTCTCTCCTGTCTGATAGGACTCCTCTGTGCTCTCTCCTGTCTTATGGGACTCCTCTGTGCTTTCTCCTGTCTCATAGGACTCCTCTGTGCACTCTCCTGTCTGATAGGACTCCACTGTGCTCTCTCCTGTCTGATAGGACTCCTCTGTGCTCTCTCAAGTCTGATAGGACTCCTCTGTGCTCTCTCCTGTCTGATAGGACTCCTCTGTGCTCTATCCTGTCTGATAGTACTCATCTGTGCAGTGTATGGCTGGAGGCTGTATGTCTGTGTACTGCCCCACTTCAGTGTTCCGACCACCGCTCCTCCGGTCCGGTCAGCGCACAGTGACAGCTCAGGACGCCGCCGGATCCTGAAGGAGCGTGGTCCCCAGGACATGTAACTATAAAACCGAGGATGGGGAAGGTATCGGGCAGCGGTAGCGGGACTCTGGCCCTGCAGAAGCCGCTGCAGTTCAATGATTTAAAACGCCCGCTTTAAATCATTGAACTGCAGCGGCTTCTGCTGCGCCAGAAACAGTTTATCGGCGTATAACACCTAAAAAATGCTTGTTATATGCCGAAAAATACGGTACTTTGGTGGGCGCAACACCTTGTGCTTCCAAGCTGCCCGAGACAGTCCCGACCCACAGGACAGCTATTGGTGCTGGGTCACCACAGTGACATCACTCGTCATTCCTGCAGCCGCCGCTGCAGGGAATGACTAGTGACGTCCCTAACGCTTCACATCCCTGCAAAACCCGCCACCTTAACCTGACCCTGCCAAAGCGCGCCCAGGTCAGCTAAAATAAAAAGCGGGAGCAGTTAAGGTGTCTCCTCTTGGCCCACAGCAGCCCGGATGAGATTTAAAGTGGCTGCAGAATCGGCTGCTTGTTAAAAGATCAGCAGCTCAACCATGGCCACTCTAAAACAGTGACCAGCGGATTTATCAGCGTATAACACGCAGGTAGGATTTTTGCCTATTTTTTATTGTTTAAAAAAACGTGTTATACACCAACAAATGGGGTACTCTTATTCCTTAGTAGCTGCATTGTTGGAGTAAAAGTAGCTTCTATATCAAAAAAATTATGGCAGTCAACATCAGATGTACTGGTATTGTCAGAAGCCACTGACAATTTATTGAATACTGGGGCTGATCAATCCTTTCCCAAATTCAACAGCCAAGGAAAAATACATCATATAGGCTTTGCTTATATCAGGGCAAATATTCTCTTTGCTCCCCTGACCCTATTTCAAGTTAGCTTGTTGGTGTCCTCCTTGGCACCTGGGGCACATGCCCACTAGCCTCCCTAGCTACGTTCCCTCTAGGATAGATATTTTATGCCCTACTGTTGCTTCCAAGATAAGTGTCATCATATTAGGCCTTGCTGGACATGCATTTGAAAGGAAGGACAGTGAGACAAAAGCTCTTGTATTGAACCGAATTAGTCTCCACCAGTATGTAGAAATCCCGAGATGGCCTCTGTTGCTAAGCAATAGCCCATACATACTAGGACTAATACAACACAACAGCTAAAAATACATTAATTAAGAAATCTGGAAGAATTTCTTGTAATGTCTCTGTAAATCAATGGAAATACGTAATATACTGTGATATTTCAATGTCAACCAAATAACACATTTTGAGCCTGATGGTTTGGGGTCAATGGTTAGAATTCTGGCAAGGGACCATTTACTGATGACCCCAGAGTGTAAATGAGTTTATTCTTTAGCCATAATACTAACTCTACTGCTTTTTTAGTATGCAGGCAACCCATAGTGCTTGAAAAAATATGAGATTAAATGTCCTGGGTCCAGTAGCTGCACGGATTAATAATCTATTTTTATCTACCTTATCCATTCAGTATAACATTTACAGTGAGTTTTGGTTGGCTGAATAACTCCATGTGTACAGACCTACAGCTTCTGTAGACTTTACATGTTCCTTAAGAGCTGCTAAGCCAGTCAAACCTGTCCTGCATATGCCTCAAAGCAGAAAACCCATTCATCCTTATGTGACGTGCTAGTAAGCGCACACACGGAGTACATCTGGTCAGACAGATCTTCCCCCTCCCGCCTGCTGGCAACTTTAAAAAGGAACCTCCAAAGCTGATAGCAGATAAACATGCTTGTTCCATGTAGTGTGCCATGTTTTCCATATACTTTTCTTTAGTTTGACACAAAGTTATTTGGCACTTGCCGGTTCTTCAACTTTATTTACTGGTAATGTTTTGAAGGCAAACCTTACGACACCTAAAGCTATGGCGCTTGTGTTTCTTTAGTACAGTCTCCAGTCAGTAAAAATAAATTACATGAGTTTGTTTCTAACATGCTGCATAACAACCAAACATTAGGAATTCTACAACTTTATCTTCTACAACTTAACTTCTTAAAAACCAGAGTATTTTGGTCCTCAAAGACCATACACTTTTAGGCAGGGTCACACGGGTAGCTCTGTGTGTCTGCTCATAGTGTCAGATTTCTACAGTGAGAAATCCACCACTACAAGCGGACACACAGAACTACCAGCCACAGCCAGAAGCTTGCTCTTCAGTTCCTCTGTGACTGGCTGTAGTTCATCCACAGCGTGAAATAAGCTGCGGATGCGCCATGTGTGACCATGCCCTAAGGGGGAATTTATCAACAGGTTAAGAGCCTTTTTATTGCAGTACAAAAATCAATTTTGTGTGACATTTTGTTAAAGTGATTTTGACTAAGATGACTTTGGTATACGCTTTCGGGTTTTCACTTTGCAATAGTTGCTCATTTATGAAGTGTGACTTCTTTTTCAAAAGGTCACAAGTTTGTGGTAAAGCCCTTAATTTGCTGCAAATCTACACCAGTCCAGACCTGGCTCACAAAACTGGCTGTGGACAGCTTTTTAGAAATGTCACATATTTTTTGCTCGATGAGGCAAAAGTAACAAGTAACTATAAGGAGGATACAATAGAAGACTTGCACTCACCATCCATATGAAGGCTTCATTGTGATGGATAAAGCATAACCATTAACAGAAGGCAGATAAGCAGAGGGCAGGGGCGCAGGACAGATCCGTTTTGCGTGGCTGAGCGCTCTTCCACAAGCTGACACACGGCGTCTAATCTGGCGCATGCGCCAGATATCATGAGAACACTGGAAGGATTTCCGTGGCAACAGATAAACAATGAACATGATTGGACAACAAATATAAAGAACATAAGTGCAATGAAATCATGACAAATATGTAATCAACATTAACATATAAGTGCAAAAAAGATTATAAGAACTGGACAAATTAATTGCGATCGTTCAAACCTAACACTCTCGTGGCGTCTAGTTTAGTGATCCATTTAGCTTCCCTTTGTAAAAGGGTGACATGTGACAGGATGGCTTGTGGAAGCGCGCTCAGCCGCATGACACGGATCTGTCCTGCGCCCCTGCCCTCTGCTTATCTGCCTGCTGTTAATGGTTATGCTTTATCCATCACAATAAAGCCTTCATACACATGGTGAGTGCAAGTCTTCTATTGTATCCTCCTTATAGAAAGATGTGTTGAAGAGACAGCACTGGACTCCACAGCTGAGCAAGTAATCATCCAGGAATGCCAACCCTGAGAAGCATACAAGACGTGTAGTGGATAAAGCACCAAAAAGAGACTCAATACTTGATGGAGTGTGGCTTTATTCGCTCCCCAAAATGCAACATTATACAATACACGAGCCCTCACTTTTATGTGCATAGTTCGTCACGCTCATGCGCCGATTATCAGCCCATGCGCATGCAAATGCGACTATCAGCGCATGCAAATGCGACTATCAGCGCATAGCAAAAGCATTCTGCACCTACGAGTCCAACTCTACTTCTGCAGTGAGTATACCTCCAGTACACAGTAATCAATAAGGTGTACAATATGGACATATAATGTAATGTATGTAAAAATGAAAGAGGTGCTGCATTGAGACAGGGATTAACGTATCACATAGTATATTATAACAACCAATTTACACATCTTTCCGTGAAGTCCTTGGTAAATTCATCATTTCATGCAGTCTTCATTTAAAGTGTTAATGAATTATTCTCAGAAAAAAAATTGTAAAAATGTTTCTACTGTTTTTTTAGTCCTATTATTTTATCACTATATCACTTTACAGAATGGAGTATACCACTTTAAATGAAGAATGAATCAAATTATGAATTTACCGAGGACTTCATGGAAAGATATGTAAATTGGTTGTTATAATATACTATGTGATACATTAATCCCTGTCTCAATACAGCACCTCTTTCATTTTTACATACATATTGTACGCCCTATTAGCCCTATTGATTACTGTGTACTGGAGGTTTACTCACTGGGGGAGATTTATCAAAACCAGTGCAGAGAAAAAGCTGACCAGTTGCCCATAGCAACCAATCATATTTCTTCTTGCATTTTTGAAAAGGCCTGTGCAAAATGAAAGAAGTGATCTGATTGGTTGCTATGGGCAACTCAGCAAGTTTTTCTCTGCACAGGTTTTGATAAATCCCCCCCACTGTACGTATATAGAACTCCGGTTGGACTCATAGGTGCAGAATGAGATTGCAATTGTTATGCGCATGTGCTGATAGTCGCATGTGCATGCGCTGATAATCGGCGCATGCGCGTGGCAAACTATGCACATAGTTGTCTGCTCATCAGCTGACCTAGGTGGGTCAGCTGATCGGAGCAACATCCTGTGCACAGAGCATCCACGCAGCCGCAGACTATTTGTTTACAAGCCATCGCATAGCGTGGAGACATGTGAAAACTGAATGATCAGCAAGTGGAGGTTGCAATCAGAGACATGGATATATGTAAGTAAAGTCCTATCAAGCTCATCAGATGCTTATATGCACAATCAATTGATGTAACTTTGTTATTTTAATGTAATTGTATTTTTGCATATATGGATCACTATGGTAACATGTTTCAACCAATTGATGTTGAAGAGAAATGTAATGACACATGTGAGACACCTGTTGTTTAACCAATCTGTGAACACTTTGGTTCTTATATATAGGCACATTGTCACTTTATTTGTCATGCTTGAGAAAGGCAGTTTGTTGCCGAAACATTGCATTTTGGGGAGAAAATAAAGTCACACTCCATCAAGTATTGAGTCTCCAGCTTTTTGTGCTGTATCCATTACAGCACTCAAAGAGGCCTAGGTGTCTACAAAGCTCCATCACAGTTTCATGATGATACCGACTTTATGCAGGAGTGGGATCAGGCCCACCTGGATCATGCAACCAGACTGATGAAGATCATATTGAAGAAAAACCATATTGAAGAGTGAATACGACACTAACCACTGATCTCTGTAAGACTAAAACAAAATATCGGACCAAGGTCAGTGAAGCTGTCGCCACCTCTTTCTCCAAGAAGCTAGAGAAAAAAATGGCTTGCAAGCAGAAATCAAAGAGACTAAAAAAGAGAAATTCCTAAGGGATAAGACTATGACACCTCACAGATTTTCACCTGGAACACTAATAAGAAACATCCCAGACGTTATCATAGGAATCCTAATCCACGGAGACGTGGGAATGCCCGAAAGCAGCCGTCGGACTTCTGGACCACAGATTCCAACACAAGTCATTCTGATGAACCCAACAACCGTCCTAAAGCGTGCCCCCAACCTTCTATCCCTGGTCAGTCCCCTTTAGAAGGAAGACTCGGAGGGGCCGAGGGAGAAAGAGGTCTAAGCGCCCCACAGAAGAGGAAAGGTGTCTTGTGGAAGGACTAGATCTGGCCTTGGATACTTAGAATGTCTTTAATTGCACCAAAGTCCCCCTGTCTGCTGATTGTATATCTTTACTATCAAAGGGTCTCGGACTGTGCGAGTGTTTTGACTATGCACAATTCGAGATTGAACTTTACAAAGCTACTTACAAAATAAACCTGTTCAAAATGTTCATAAATATACCATCACTGGCCCCCAAGGTGAATTAAAGGAAGGTGAGGTACCTGCTGTTGTGGGCCCTTTGGGCTTTTCCCCTGTCCTCAATGCCACCTCTCAAGACCTACTCACTGTTGATACCCTATTTCATCTGGCATTCCCACCCCTCGATTCAGATATTAAAGTCCTGCCATTTAAAGGAGGGTACCCCTCAAAATGTTCTCCCCGGGTAGCCCTCTTGACCTTTTCAGTTGTGCAGTTAAACAAGAAGTTAAGGCCCTCATCTACCCTCCCACCAAGTGTAACCTTACTCCTAAGGAGGAACGGGCTATGTGTTGGCTGTCTTCCTTGCCAGACCTTAAAGTAACTAGGGCTGACAAAGGCGGCAGTACCGTAATTATGAGTACTGACTATTATTAATCTGAAACTTCACACCTACTGGGAGACAGAACTACGTATGAGCCCCTTTCTCAGAACCCTACTGCCAAAACTCTCAGTTCCCTCCATTCCTTCCTTAGAGCACAATGCGAACGAGGTCTTTTTTCCACCTGCACTGCAGAAAAATTGTTACCCACTTCACCAAAACATGCTAGATGGTACTTTTTGCCTAAGGTTCACAAGTCGCAGAGCCGACCTCTTGGTCGCCCCATCATGGCAGAGATCGGCTCTGCGACTGAACCTTTGTCCCAATACATGGAATGGCTATTAAAACCCTTTTTTCATCTACCCACACATACATAAAAGATACAGGTGACCTTTGGAGGATTTTGGTTGGCAGACTAATTTTAAACTTGCCTCTATAGATATTGAGAGCCTGTACACCTGCATCCCTGATGATGCAGGTGTAGGGGCAATCCTTAAGGTCCTCCTCAAGACCGACAAGACTCCTCACTTTACTGAGTTTGTTTGCTACTTTTTGCATTTTATTTTATCCCACAACGGGTTCAAGGATGGTGAGGACTGGTATAGGCAGGTGACCGGTACAGCCATGGTCACGCCGGTCTCTTGTACCTATGCCAACCTCTTCCTCACCGCTCTTGAATGACATATCATCTCTCCTAGCAACCCCTTTTTTAAACACATCAAACTTTTTTTACATTTTGTTGATGATATTTTGGTGGTTTGGGACGGTACAGAGGAGGATTTTTCTAATTTTGTCTCTTTCTTGAACACCTCCAACAAGGAGAATATGTATTTTACTTATGTGTTTGGAGACCAGGAACTTGACTTCCTATATGTTGAATCTTAGAGTCATTGATAACAGGTTGGTGATTATGGGATATCGCAAGCCCACCGCCCGCAATGCACTCCTCCATTTTTCAAGCTCCCACCCGCCACACTTTACGAAGGGCATCCCATATTCTCAATGACTCCGCCTAAAAAGGATAAATAGCGGCCAAAAAGTGTTTGAACAACAAGTTAGTGACAGAGCAGATTTACTTAAACCTAAACCCAGAAATCGCCCGCAAGTCAAACGTTTCACTTTTTCCCTGAACAATACCAACTTGAATTCAGTAGTATCCAATGCAATACGCTGCAATTGGTACATCCTTGACTCAGATATAGACCTAAAAGTAGTCACCAAACATCCTCCACTCATAACCTTTAGAAAGAGTGTGAGCATAGTAAACAAACTTAAAAGATCTTTTAGTCAATATCAAACACCTTGTCACGATGCCGGCTGGCAGGTAGTGGATCCTCTGTGCCAGAGAGGGATTGGCGTGGACCGTGCTAGAGGATCGGTTCTAAGTCACTACTGGTTTTCACCAGAGCCCGCCGCAAAGCGGGATGGTCTTGCTGCGGCGGTAGTGACCAGGTCGTATCCCCTAGCAACGGCTCAACCTCTCTGGCTGCTGAAGATAGGCGCGGTACAAGGGAGTAGACAGAAGCAAGGTCGGACGTAGCAGAAGGTCGGGGCAGGCAGCAAGGATCGTAGTCAGGGGCAACGGCAGAAGGTCTGGAATCACAGGCAAGGAACACACAAGGAACGCTTTCACTGGCACTAGGGCAACAAGATCCGGCGAGGGAGTGAAGGGGAAGTGAGGTGATATAGGGAAGTGCACAGGTGTAAACACTAATTGGAACCACTGCACCAATCAGCGGTGCAGTGGCCCTTTAAATCGCAAAGACCCGGCGCGCGCGCGCCCTAGGGAGCGGGGCCGCGCGCGCCGGGACAGAACTGACGGGGAGCGAGTAAGGTACGGGAGCCGGGGTGCGCATCGCGAGCGGGCGCTACCCGCATCGCGAATCGCATCCCGGCCGGAGGTGGTAACGCAGCGCCCCGGGTCCGTGGAACCGACCGGGGCGCTGCAGTGAGGGAAGTGTAGCGAGCGCTCCGGGGAGGAGCGGGGACCCGGAGCGCTCGGCGTAACAGTACCCCCCCCCTTGGGTCTCCCCCTCTTCTTGGGGCCTGAGAACCTGAGGATCAGACTTTTGTCCAGGATATTGTCCTCAGGTTCCCAGGACCTCTCTTCTGGACCACAACCCTCCCAATCCACTAAAAAAAAAGTTCTTCCCCTGACCTTTTTAGAGGCCAAAATCTCTTTGACAGAGAAGATGTCCGAGGAGCCGGAAACAGGAGTGGGAGGAACAGATTTAGGAGAAAAACGGTTGAGGATGAGAGGTTTAAGAAGAGAGACGTGAAAGGCATTAGGGATACGAAGAGAAGGAGGAAGAAGAAGTTTGTAAGAGACAGGATTAATTTGACACAAAACTTTAAAAGGACCAAGATAGCGTGGTCCCAACTTATAGCTCGGGACACGGAAACGGACATATTTAGCGGAGAGCCATACCTTGTCTCCAGGGGAAAAAATGGGAGGAGCTCTTCTTTTCTTATCTGCGAATCTCTTCATGCGAGAAGAAGCCTGTAAGAGAGAATTTTGGGTCTCTTTCCATATGGTGGAAAGATCACGAGAAATTTCATCCACAGCGGGCAGACCAGAGGGCAAGGGGGTAGGGAGGGGGGGAAGAGGGTGACGGCCGTACACCACGAAAAACGGAGATTTGGAGGAAGATTCAGAGATTCTGAAATTATACGAGAATTCGGCCCAAGGTAGAAGATCTGCCCAGTCATCCTGGCGGGAGGAAACAAAATGTCGTAAATAGTCACCCAAGATCTGGTTAATTCTCTCTACTTGTCCATTGGATTGAGGATGGTATGCAGAAGAAAAATTTAATTTAATCTTGAGTTGTTTACAGAGAGCCCTCCAGAATTTAGACACAAATTGGACGCCTCTATCCGAGACGATCTGTGTAGGCAACCCGTGAAGACGAAAAATGTGTACAAAAAATTGTTTAGCCAACTGAGGCGCTGAAGGAAGGCCAGGAAGAGGGATGAAATGTGCCATTTTGGAGAATCGATCAACGACCACCCAAATAACAGTGTTGCCATGGGATGGGGGTAAGTCAGTAATAAAATCCATACCAATCAGAGACCAAGGTTGTTCGGGGACAGGTAGAGGATGAAGAAAACCAGCGGGCTTCTGGCGAGGAGTCTTATCCCGGGCACAGATAGTGCAGGCTCGCACAAAGTCCACCACATCAGTCTCTAGAGTCGGCCACCAATAGAAGCGAGAGATGAGTTGCACAGATTTCTTGATGCCCGCATGACCTGCGAGATGGGAGGAGTGACCCCATTTGAGGATCCCAAGGCGTTGGCGTGGAGAAACAAAGGTCTTTCCTGGAGGAGTTTGCCTGATGGAGGCTGGAGAAGTGGAAATCAGGCAGTCAGGAGGAATGATGTGTTGAGGAGAGAGTTCAATTTCAGAGGCATCTGAGGAACGAGAGAGAGCATCGGCCCTAATGTTTTTATCAGCAGGCCGAAAGTGAATTTCAAAATTAAATCGGGCAAAGAACAGAGACCACCTGGCCTGACGAGGATTCAGCCGTTGGGCAGACTGGAGGTAGGAGAGGTTCTTGTGATCGGTGTAAATAATAACTGGAAATCTTGATCCCTCCAGCAGATGCCTCCATTCCTCAAGTGCTAATTTAATGGCTAGAAGCTCTCGATCCCCGATGGAGTAGTTCCTCTCCGCCGGAGAGAAGGTCCTGGAAAAAAAACCACAAGTAACAGCATGCCCGGAAGAGTTTTTTTGTAGAAGGACAGCTCCAGCTCCCACTGAGGAGGCATCAACCTCCAATAGGAAGGGTTTAGAAGGGTCAGGTCTGGAGAGCACGGGAGCCGAAGAAAAGGCAGACTTGAGTCGTTTAAAGGCGTCTTCCGCTTGAGGAGGCCAGGACTTGGGATCGGCATTTTTTTTTGTTAAAGCCACAATAGGAGCCACAATGGTAGAAAAATGTGGAATAAATTGCCTGTAATAATTGGCGAACCCCAAAAAACGTTGGATGGCACGGAGTCCGGAGGGGCGTGGCCAATCTAAGACGGCAGAGAGTTTATCTGGGTCCATTTGTAGTCCCTGGCCAGAGACCAAGTATCCTAGAAAAGGAAGAGATTGGCATTCAAACAGACATTTCTCTATTTTGGCATAGAGTTGATTATCACGAAGTCTCTGAAGAACCATACGGACATGCTGGCGGTGTTCTTCTAGATTGGCAGAAAAAATCAGGATATCGTCCAGATATACAACAACACAGGAGTATAGTAGATCACGAAAAATTTCATTAACAAAGTCTTGGAAGACGGCAGGGGCGTTGCATAGACCAAAGGGCATGACCAGATACTCAAAGTGTCCATCTCTGGTGTTAAATGCCGTTTTCCATTCATCCCCCTCTCTGATGCGGATGAGATTATAAGCACCTCTTAAGTCCAGTTTGGTAAAAATATGGGCACCTTGGAGACGATCAAAGAGTTCAGAGATGAGGGGTAGGGGGTAGCGGTTCTTAACCGTGATTTTATTAAGACCGCGGTAGTCAATGCAAGGACGTAGAGAGCCATCTTTTTTGGACACAAAGAAAAATCCGGCTCCGGCAGGAGAGGAGGATTTACGGATAAAGCCCTTTTTTAAATTTTCTTGGACGTATTCAGACATGGCAAGAGTCTCTGGGACGGACAGAGGATAGATTCTGCCCCGGGGTGGAGTAGTGCCCGGGAGGAGGTCAATGGGACAATCATAAGGCCTGTGAGGAGGTAGAGTCTCAGCTTGTTTTTTGCAAAAAACGTCCGCAAAGTCCATATAGGCCTTAGGGAGACCGGTTACATGAGGAAGCACAGGGACACGGCAAGGTTTACTGGGAACCGGTTTTAAGCAGTCCTTGGAACAAGAGGGCCCCCAACTCTTGATCTCCCCAGTGGACCAATCCAGGATTGGGGAATGGAGTTGAAGCCAGGGAAGTCCAAGAAGGATTTCAGAAGTGCAATTGGGGAGGACCAACAGTTCAATCCTCTCGTGATGAGATCCGATGCACATTAGAAGGGGCTCCGTGCGGAAACGTATAGTACAGTCCAATCTTTCATTGTTTACACAATTGATGTAGAGGGGTCTGGCGAGACTGGTCACCGGGATGTTGAACTTGTTGACGAGAGAGGCTAAGATGAAATTTCCTGCAGATCCAGAGTCCAAGAAGGCCACAGCAGAGAAGGAGAAGGCAGAGGCAGACATCCGCACAGGCACAGTAAGACGTGGAGAAGCAGAGTAGACATCAAGGACTGTCTCACCTTTGTGCGGAGTCAGCGGACGTCTTTCCAGGCGGGGAGGACGGATAGGACAATCCTTCAGGAAGTGTTCGGTACTAGCACAGTACAGGCAGAGATTCTCCATGCGGCGTCGTGTCCTCTCTTGGGGTGTCAGGCGAGACCGGTCGACCTGCATAGCCTCCACGGCGGGAGGCACAGGAACAGATTGCAGGGGACCAGAGGAGAGAGGAGCCGGGGAGAAGAAACGCCTCGTGCGAACAGAGTCCATATCCTGGCGGAGCTCCTGACGCCGTTCGGAAAAACGCATGTCAATGCGAGTGGCAAGATGGATGAGTTCATGTAGGTTAGCAGGGATTTCTCGTGCGGCCAGAACATCTTTAATGTTGCTGGATAGGCCTTTTTTAAAGGTCGCGCAGAGTGCCTCATTATTCCAGGATAATTCTGAAGCAAGGGTACGGAACTGTACGGCATACTCGCCAACGGAAGAATTACCCTGGACCAGGTTCAACAGGGCAGTCTCAGCAGAAGAGGCTCGGGCAGGTTCCTCAAAGACACTTCGAATTTCCGAGAAGAAGGAGTGTACAGAGGCAGTGACGGGGTCATTGCGGTCCCAGAGCGGTGTGGCCCAAGCCAGGGCTTTTCCAGACAGCAGGCTGACTACGAAAGCCACCTTAGACCTTTCAGTGGGGAACTGGTCCGACATCATCTCCAAGTGTAATGAACATTGGGAAAGAAAGCCACGGCAAAACTTAGAGTCCCCATCAAATTTATCCGGCAAGGATAGTCGTATTCCAGAAGCGGCCACTCGCTGCGGAGGAGGTACAGGAGCTGGCGGAGGAGATGATTGCTGGAGCTGTGGTAGTAACTGTTGTAGCATAACAGTCAGTTGAGACAGCTGTTGGCCTTGTTGCGCAATCTGTTGTGACTGCTGGGCGACCACCGTGGTGAGGTCAGCGACAACTGGCAGAGGAACTTCAGCGGGATCCATGGCCGGATCTACTGTCACGATGCCGGCTGGCAGGTAGTGGATCCTCTGTGCCAGAGAGGGATTGGCGTGGACCGTGCTAGAGGATCGGTTCTAAGTCACTACTGGTTTTCACCAGAGCCCGCCGCAAAGCGGGATGGTCTTGCTGCGGCGGTAGTGACCAGGTCGTATCCCCTAGCAACGGCTCAACCTCTCTGGCTGCTGAAGATAGGCGCGGTACAAGGGAGTAGACAGAAGCAAGGTCGGACGTAGCAGAAGGTCGGGGCAGGCAGCAAGGATCGTAGTCAGGGGCAACGGCAGAAGGTCTGGAATCACAGGCAAGGAACACACAAGGAACGCTTTCACTGGCACTAGGGCAACAAGATCCGGCGAGGGAGTGAAGGGGAAGTGAGGTGATATAGGGAAGTGCACAGGTGTAAACACTAATTGGAACCACTGCACCAATCAGCGGTGCAGTGGCCCTTTAAATCGCAAAGACCCGGCGCGCGCGCGCCCTAGGGAGCGGGGCCGCGCGCGCCGGGACAGAACTGACGGGGAGCGAGTAAGGTACGGGAGCCGGGGTGCGCATCGCGAGCGGGCGCTACCCGCATCGCGAATCGCATCCCGGCCGGAGGTGGTAACGCAGCGCCCCGGGTCCGTGGAACCGACCGGGGCGCTGCAGTGAGGGAAGTGTAGCGAGCGCTCCGGGGAGGAGCGGGGACCCGGAGCGCTCGGCGTAACACACCTACAACAAAAACATGGTTATCCATAGATTAACCCAAAGGTAATTTCCCCTGTAGGACTTGTTCATTCTGTGCCTACAATGCAGCGAGTCGACACGTGAAATTAGGTAGCGATACACACATTGTTAACCACCTCATTACTTGCCGTACTGCTTTCGTTGTGTATGTTATGTTTTCTGTTAAAGAACAAGCGATGATCCAGCACCAGTTAAAAGTAGTAGCTTTATTAATTCCGTATCAAAAGGCACAAGTATCACACAGTAAAACCGACTCCCTCCACGGCCAGTGGCCGTGGAGGGAGTTGGTTTTACTGTGTGATACTTGTGCCTTTTGATACGGAATTAATAAAGCTACTACTTTTAACTGGTGCCGGATCATCGCTTGTTCTTTGACATTGGACGATTGCACTTTGCCGAGTGCGGACCCGAGCACAGCAACTGGTGGAGGTGAGCGGTATTGAACTTTTCTCTTTGTCTATTCGTATGTTCTGTTTTGCCCGTGTTTTTTTTTACGTGGGCAAAACCATCAGATAGCTCAATGTCCGCATTTGTGAGCATTTTATCTCCATACGGACTTGTGCTCCCAGGTTAATTGCCCACGTGAAAGAATCGCATGGAGGGGATTGCAACACTCTACAATTCGCAGCACTCGAGAGAATGAATACGGAGGTGACCAACATGTCACCCTTTTACAAAGGGAAGCTAAATGGATCGCTAAACTAGACGCCACAGGAGCGTTATGTTTGAACGATCGCAACGAGTTTGCCCAGTTCTTATAACCTTTTCTGTACTTATATGTTAATGTTGATTACATATTTGTCATGATTTCATTGCACTTATGCTCTTTATATTTGTTGTCCAATCATGTTCATTGTTTATCTGTTGCCATGGAAATCCTTCCGGTGTTCTCAGGATATCTGGCTCATGCGCCAGGGGAGACGCCGTGTGTCAGCTTGTGGAAGCGCGCTCATCCGCGCGAAACGGATCTGTCCTGCGCCCCTGCCCTCAGCTGATCTGCCTACTGTTAATGGTTATGTTTTATCCATCAGAATAAAGCCTTCATAAGCATGGTGAGTGCAAGTCTTCTATTGTATCCTTCTTATAGTATGATAAATATGTTGCACATAAGAAAAGTCAAAGCAAAAATAAATTACTTCAAAACGCACAATGATAAATGTCCCCCTAGGCTATGTTCACAAGGGATATTTGCAGAATGCCGGCCCTGAAAACAATGTCTACGGGCAGACAAAAAGTGATTGCTGGCAGAACATACGAGCCTAGGACTGCTCAGAGATCTCTATAGATGGCAATGCATTTCTGAGCAGATTTCGCCGAAATAATTGACATGCCTCTTCTTTTGATGGAAATCAATATTTCTGCAGCAGATGTTTCCACTGCGGAAATTCTGCCGTGCTCTTGGTGCAGCAATGGGACTCTGCTACAACTGAATTTCTGAGCACTTTTCTGCCAAGATCTGCTAGGAAATTCTGTTGTGTGAACATGACCTTAGTGTTTTCAAGCTCTGTTTTTATGACATAATAGGTTGTTTTTTTACCATTTTTTGTTTCTTACTCTCCTTATGAGCATAGCTCCAGTTCCAGGTGAAAATAGCACTCTACTGTGACCAGTGCAAATAGTGCCAAGAATCAATAGCTATACCACAAAAGTGTACCTAGCAATCACAAAAAGATATTTTCACAAATTGTGGAGTTCTTAGAGGTCAGATCCCCACTAACCACCTGGTGATAGCATATGCTAGCCTTAATGAGATGGAAATACCCCTTTAGGGCTGGATCACTCTGGGAGCATCCACAGTTTATTTCACGCTGCGGATGCGCCAACGGCAGGCACAGAGCGACTGAAGAGCAAGCTCCTGGGTGCGGCCTGGTAGCTCTATGTATCTGCTCGTAGTGGCCGATTTTCTGCTGTAGAAATCCGTTGCTATGAGCGGACATACAGAGCTACTGAAATACGCTGCGGATACGCCCCATATGACCCTGCCCTAAATCTGACATAAAAGCTCACCAGACAGCATATTACAGAGATATTAGATCATATATTGCCAAGTATTGTTTCTAGGGGAGACTTTTCACATATTTGTAGTTTAAACAAACAACAAGAAACGTGGTCTCAAATGGCTGGAGGTGCTCAACCCCAAATGCGGTTGTGCATTTATACTGGGGGAGCAGATCCTGCCCTTGTATTCCGTTGCTAAGGGCGATCCCCAGCATAAAAATGCATACAATGGAGGATGCCTGCAGCGGACTACAAGTGCCACAATAGAATCCTACACCAGATAAACGGTGTGGATGTGTAACAATTAGAATACAATACAGAAATGTAGGTGCACTACTGTAGTAGATGTAAACAATGACATTGGCTATCCCTCAACACTGATGTTAAAATTGAGACATTCGCCAGTGTATCCTTATATGAAGGACACACCAGAGCCCGCACACCAACGCCAAGGTTTCTCAAGATGGTGCGAGACCTAACGCTAATCCTACCTGTGCTTGATAAGCAAAACAGGGGCCAGTGGGCAATTACGGCAGCATTCGGTCGACTCACAACTTCCTCCCAGATACCCTCCAGCGTGACTGAGCACACATGCAATGGGAGGAGGGAGGCAAGCTGCAAGCCCCACCTGAGTTGGCTAATATGGGTGCCTGGCCTCACAGGTGCTACCTTAATGCTGCCTGGTAGATATTCAAGGCGCATTAATTTTGGAGTTTACACACCTCTAAATATAAAATTTAAACAAACAACAAAAAACGTGGTCTCAAATGGCTGGAGGTGCTCAACCCCAAATGCGGTTGTGCATTTATACTGGGGGAGCAGATCCTGCCCTTGTAGTCCGTTGCTAAGGGCGATCCCTAGCATAAAAATGCATACAATGGAGGATGCCTGCAGCGGACTACAAGTGCCACAATAGAATCCTACACCAGATAAACGGTGTGGATGTGTAACAATTAGAATACAATACAGGAATATGGGTGCACTACTGTGGTAGATGTATACAATGACATTGGCTATCCTTCAACACTGATGTTGAAATTGAGACATTCGCCAGTGTATCCTTATATGAAGGACACACCAGAGCCCGCACACCAACGCCAAGGTTTCTCAAGATGGTGCGAGACCTACGCTAATCCTACCTGTGCTTGATAAGCAAAACAGGGGCCAGTGGGCAATTACGGCAGCATTCGGTCGACACAACTTCCTCCCAGATACCCTCCAGCGTGACTGAGCACACATGCAATGGGAGGAGGGAGGCAAGCTGCAAGCCCCACCTGAGTTGGCTAATATGGGTGCCTGGCCTCACAGGTGCTACCTTAATGCTGCCTTGAAGATATTCAAGGCGCATTAATTAATTAATTAATTAATTTTGGGGGTATCTGCTCCCCCAGTATAAATGCACAACCGCATTTGGGGTTGAGCACCTCCAGCCATTTGAGACCACGTTTTTTGTTTAAATTTTATACTTGGAGGTGTGTAAACTCCAAAATTAATGCGCCTTGAATATCTTCAAGGCAGCATTAAGGTAGCACCTGTGAGACCAGGCACCCATATTAGCCAACTCAGGTGGGGCTTGCAGCTTGCCTTCTGGGAGGAAGTTGTGAGTCGACCGAATGCTGCCGTAATTGCCCACTGGCCCCTGTTTTGCTTATCAAGCACAGGTAGGATTAGCGTAGGTCTCGCACCATCTTGAGAAACCTTGGCGTTGGTGTGCGGGCTCTGGTGTGTCCTTAATATTTGTAGTTTGACAGATTTCAGTTTACAGGAGGATTTTGACCCTGTGCAGTCTGATCCTGCGTCCATACTCACTTCCATCTGTCCCCTAATTCTAGCCAACCTGCTGTGGTGTCCCAGCACCAAAGGCTGTCCTGTGGGCTGCGGATCTCCTCGAGCATGCCTTTTGCTCCTGTGATGAGCCCACTGTTTTATTGTTTACTGTGTTTATACACTTTGCTGTATTCACTGTATTATGTTATTATCTGTGTACTGTACCTTCTTATCCAATGGGAACCCCCAAATTGCCCTGTATATAGTGTAGAGGGGAGGAGCTATTCAGCCTTAGTGTAGAGCTCAATGTGAGCTGCAGTGTGGAAAGGAGGTGGAAGAAATGTGAGGTGATTCCAAGGGAAGCCTAAAGAGAAGCTTTTAATCAAATCAGCCCTGCCATTCTGCAAGTGTTCCCTGTACAGGGGTTGGGGAGTCATACCATAGTGGTGTCAGAAATTGGACCTTAGCAGAATGCTAGCCAACGTAGGATATCTCTCAAAGGGGTACTCCACTGGCCAGCCTTCCAGCTGCATTCGGAACATTTAGTTCCAAATGCTGTGTGCGAGTTGCGTGACTGCCGCCATGCTCCTTCCACAGACTTGCATTGAGGGGGGGGCGACCTCACAAGGGGGCGTAGCGCACGCACAGCATTCAGAACTAAATGTTCCGAACGTAGCTGGAAGGATGGCAAGTGGAGTACCCCTTTAATCTCCATGTCTCAAGTGTCCAGTCTATCTAGTTCAAGTGGGTGAAAAGCACCATTAGTCCCAGCAAGGTAACAGGGCTCCCAAGGGTTACACTGCATCCCTTCTACTCTGCTACGTACTGTTAGTGTTGTACCATCTACTCCTGTCTCAGTGAATGACAGTTATCCATAACCTGGTGTCGGTGTGTTCATTGCCCCGTGCCTGGCCCAGGAGAAGCTGTCTCCACCTCTGACCATGCATAGGCTATTGGTACCCTGGCATCACGACCTGACAACTTGCACCCCGTGTCACTGCATTACCACATGTAAGGTAGTAAGAAATAAGGAGAGAGAGTAGGGAGCATGACTGTAGGATCAGACTACTCTTGGTTTATTTGTAGCCTGCAACCATAGATACACACAGATCTCCATAAGAGCTGTAGCCTCAAAATGTTATAAGGACTTACAAAGTTGCTTAAAAAAGGTATTACGGTTTTGCTTGGTACCTTTTAAGAAATGTCCTATTATTTTTCCCATTGTTCTCTGTAAATAAGAGCAGCGCAGTCCTGCTATTTGTATGATTTTTCATGTCTATGGCAGTGTTTCCCAACCAGGGTGCCTCCAGCTGTTGCAAAACTACAATTCCCAGCATGCTGGGAGTTGTAGTTTTGCCAAAGCTAGAGTCACCCTGGTTGGGAAACAGTGGTCTATGGCCTAGTTCACATCTGTGTTGAAGCTCCATTCAGGGTACAGGCTCAGTTTGGGGCCAGAAAAACAAAGCCAGTTGCATAGCGGACACCAACGAATCCCACCAGACCCCATCGGTTTAAATGGGGTCTGTCTGATTTTGGTTTATTTAGCAGGATCTTACCGAACCAAAAAAATTAAACAGATACTGCAACGGAGCCCCAGTGCAGATGTGAATGTAGCCTTATTCCAACTCTACAGATTCCTATTATATCAGGCTGAATCGCATCTCGAAGAATCAAAGAGATTTTTTCCGGATTCGCTCACATCTGGAAACGACAGAACATTGTTGGGGAACCCTAAATGAAAACATCCGCACAGTCTCCTGCTCCTATCCGCGCGCACTCCTCGTGGAGTAACAGGGCATTCCTATCTTTGCTCCAGTCTTCGCTCATCTCTGTGCTTGAGATGCGCCCCCACAACATGCCTTCGGATTACACATATTTGGCACTGCTTAGCAGGAAGGGAGTGTGCTGAGCCTCACATTTCATCTACTTAGTCATGCCTAGTGCCTTTCTTCCTCCGCACGTCTATACTTAGGGACGTCTGTGAGCCTTCTCTGTGCAGCAGATCCCTTCGTGTTGTGGTTTGCTTAATTTACATAGGCTCCAAGCTTCCAGCGCACGTCATCCACCCTACATGTAGCAGAGGGCAGGAGACGGTCAATGATATGTTTAGTATATACGGTATAGTTTATTTCGGGTGCTGTAATGTCATCGCTAGTAGACTTGGGATTTGTACGAGGCTGCATTGTGCGAAGTGACTTACATCTGTTAGCTAGGACTGTGTGCAGTATGTGTAACAGGAAATCTGTCTCATCTGACACATATCTGGTTGCTATAATAAGCGCACAAAGCAAAAAACAAATCCTTCTCCCCTGCTCAAGAAACAATATCGTCTGCTGTCTTGCTGCTGATACCACACTAGAGCGAGCAAAACAGGGAGACTACGTTGGAAACACGCAGGATCAAATGATGGAAGAACAACTTAAAGACAGTCAGTGGAAAGCTAATCGAGACCTCCTCCGTGAGCTATCTGCTTTTATAGCTTTAGGGTACAGTTCACACTTAAAGGGGTTATCCTGGAAAAAACTTTTACATTATATATATATATATATATATATCAACTGGCTCCAGAAAGTTAAACAGATTTGTAAATTACTTCTATTAAAAAATCTTAATAATTTCAGTACTTATGAGCTGCTGAAGTTGAGTTGTTCTTTTCTGTCTAAGTGCTCTCTGATGACACGCTTCTCGGGAACCGCCCAGTTTAGAAGCAAATCCCCAGAGCAAACCTCTTCTACTCAACTCAACTTCAGCAGCTGATAATTATTGAAAGGATTAAGATTTTTTAATAGAAGTAATTTACAAATCTGTTTAACTTTCTGGAGCCAGTTGATATAAAAAAATAAAGTTTTTTCCTGAATAACCCCTTTAAATTTCGTGTCATAAATGGCCAATAGATTCTCCACATATCCTGAGAACTACGGTTCCCCTGCCGTCAGCTTGTTGCCACCAGAGGTGGTTTGGAAGTTGAAAACAGTGTTTTTTAATGCAATTTGCTTAATTCCCATAGAGCGCCATTATAGTCATAGCATAGCTAGCAGTGCTGCGCTGTTTACAAAACTCTCATTAAAGTCTATAAAGAGATCTTGAACATCATGAGGCAACATATAATACATTACATGCATCTTTAAATTAGTTTTCCGGTCCAATGTAATTGATACTGAACATCAGGATAGGCCATAAATTGGTTCTATTCACTGACTGAAGCAGTTGGTACCATTCACTGTGTGATGGCCGGAAGCTGCAGTAAAGGGGCACCGCAACTACACAGTGAATGGAGCCAACTGCCCCTAGCCCTGTTTACTTTGTAGTGCTGTTTCCATGGCTATGCCAAGCAGCTGATTGTCAGGGGTGTCAGCACCTCACTGCCTAGCAATTGACGGCCTTTTCTGAGGGGGATCCTAGGAACACTAATTTGTGGCGGCCACTGGGTGTAAATAGGACGTACCTTGATCACTTTGTGATGCCAGGGTAACGTTTATCCGAACCACGGTCCGCAGGTGGGCCAGACATGAGTCAATAAAACACACCGACGTCAGGTTATGGTTAACTGCTTTTACTGAGCTTGTGAAGGTATAACACAAACAGCTGGCCTTAGTGTGAGAGTGCGAGCCTTGTTGCCGTTCTGAGACTTGTGGTGCTTTTTTGACAGTATTATAGAATTTGAAATTCTTGTAGCTAGGGTCCTTCCACGGCACTGTAGACCATTGGTTCTCAACCTTTTTTGCAACTTTTCCCCCAAAGGCTGAAAGAATGTCACACGTAAAATTGCGCTAAACGTACGCGTGAGGGGTACCCGTGGACAAAAGATGTTTGCTTACCTTTATACTAATAGTTAGTATAGTTGAAAAAAGACATACGTCCATCAAGTCCAACCAGGGAATTGAAGGGAAGGGTGTAAGGGGATAAGGGGAAGGGATGTAGTTTTATAATTCTGCATAAGGATTAATGTTATTTTGTTCCAGGAATGTATCTAACCCTGTTTTAAAGCTGTGACCAGTTCCTGAGGTAGACCGTTCCATAAATTGCGATACTTATTCCCCTTGTGCCATTATTCTCCCCTCCATCTTAATCCCCTTGTGACATTATTATCCTAAATGGCAAAAGGGAATCAGAGGGAGGGGGGAATAATGGCACAAGGGGATAAAGATGGAGGGGGGAGGGATAATGGCAAAAGGGGATTAAGATAATCATTACTCCCCCCCCCCCCACCCTCCAACTTAATCCCCCTGTGATACTGGAAATAGGGGGAACCCTATGTGTTTTTTTTTTTTTTTTTTTTTTTTACAAATAAATAAATATAAAAAAGTGTGTGGTTCCCTAATTTTTTCAGTATCAGCCAGATACCAACCAAGCAGCAACAGCCTGACGTTACCAGGGTGAGCAAGGACCATTGTTACTGGCCCTCCCCAGCCTAAATAACGCCAGCCTGTTACAGCCTAGGCCCAGGAGTGCCATTTTTGATGCTCCAGGCCTGTTGGTACCGGCTCTTCCCGAAACCCCAGTGGCGGTGGGTACCGGGGTAATAATTGGAGGTTAGTGCTAGCTGTTTTGGGGGCTAACGCTAAGCCCCGGCCTAGTAATAGATTCTGTCTACAGGATGCCTTCCACTACTAAGCCTGAAAATTCAATTATAAAAAACACAACACATTGAAAAAATTTTTTTTTTTCAAAAACACTCCCCCACCACCAGCGTTAACCCTTTTATTGGCATTTAAAAAAAACGCTGTTCATCGTCGCAATCCACCAAATCTGACATTGTCCTCCGCATTCACATATCTAAATTTCGAAGAAAAAAAAACACAAAAAGTTTAGTACATTTTTTTTGTTTCCACACAACAGCAAAACGCAAGAAAAACTGACAAAACGCAGGAAAAAGCTGGTACAAATAAATCTCCCCCCTAGTGTCTACTCATGCTGCTACTAACTCCATGCACTAGCTACCATAAATCTTAAATTTAAATTTCAAAATTCATCTTTTAATCTTAGGAATTGTGAAGCCCTAGTGCTGCCAACACCTCCACGCTGTGTCATTTAGCCACTATATGTTCTCCTCATGCTTCAGCCTCATCCAAGCTGTGTCATTCAGCCACTATATGGTCTCCTCATGCTGCCAACACCTCCTCGCTGTGCCATTCAGCCACTATATGGTATCCTCATGCTGCCAACACCTCCACGCTGTGTCATTCAGCCACTATATGGTCTCCTCATGCTGCCAACACCTCCACACTGTGTCATTCATCCACTATATGGTCTCTTCAAGCTTCAGCCACATCCAAGCTGTGTCATTCAGCCACTATATGGTCTCCTCATGCTTCAGCCTCATCCAAGCTGTGTCATTCAGCCACTATATGGTCTCCTCATGCTGCCAACACCTCCACACTGTGTCATTCATCCACTATATGGTCTCCTCAAGCTTCAGCCACATCCAAGCTGTGTCATTCAGCCACTATATGGTCTCTTCATGCTTCAGCCTCATCCAAGCTGTGTCATTCAGTCACTATATGGTGTCCTCATGCTGCCAACACCTCCACACTGTGTCATTCAGCCACTATATGGTCTCCTCATGCTTCAGCCTCATCCAAGCTGTGTCATTTATCCACTATATGGTTTCCTCATGCTGCCAACACCTCCACGCTGTGTCATTCAGCCACTATATGGTGTCCTCATGCTGCCAACACCTCCACGCTGTGCCATTCAGCCACTATATGGTGTCCTCATGCTGCCAACACCTCAACACTGTGTCATTCAGTCACTATATGGTCTCCTGACACTGATGCCACCACCAGGCTCTGTCATTGTGCTGCTGTGCGGCAGTGATTCTAAGAGCGATGCCGGTAATCTGCATGTTATTCTGAATAACAGTATTATTTCACTACCCCAGCACACTCCATATGCGTTTTAGAACACAACAAAGTGTTCTATACCCCTATTGAGGCTGTATGTAGGCTAGAAATAGCCGTTTTTAATATAGATTCACCGCGAATAAATTCAGATCGAACCACATTTTTTAGAAAAATTTGGCGAATCGTCCGAATTGAATTTTTCAAAAGTTCGCTCATCTCTACCTAATACTATATGGGGGCACAGAACAGGCCTTACAACTATATTGTGGCATATACTATATGGCGGGGCCAGGGGGGGGGTGCGCACAAAGTGGGCACTATTCTTGTGTGTGTGTGGCAATACAGTTGTAAAGAGGTTAGGATGATGCTGGAGCTTTTTGTTTTTAACAGATTCTGCAGAGATAAGTCTTTCTGATGGTCCAGGCCAGATGGAGAAGCACCTATGCACGTATCTCATTTTGTCTGGAGGTGCTGACCATGTTGGGTTTTTTGTACTAGTATTGTTAGTGATGTCAGTATACAAGATTTGGTCAGTAACAGCATGGTGGTATATTTCATGCATAGAAAATTGGGGAGTGGCATGTCCAGAATTTGCTCAGGGGCCAATGGGGGTCTTGTTATGCTCTTGCCGAGTGCAACACTGAAAGCTCCGCTTTCTCAATCACAGGAAGTGAACAGAAAGATCACAGTGATCAATGTGACAGTCTTCAGTCTAGTGCTGCCACAGAGCGTAACGTACACATATAGATACATAACATCATATTTAAATTGTTCCTGAGTCCTGATTCCTCATTCATACCAGGCTTGCTTGCCCAGCTTGGTTGGTGCCAGGTGCTGCAAGGGAATGTGGCACCAGCTTCTCACCCATTCATGAAGCCAGACGGCTTCCTCCTCCCTGTAGAGTAGAGTAGAGCCACGGAGAGAGATGGAGAGCATTCACCCATCACACGGCGCAATTCCCTGAAATCACTGTCTAACATGCGGCCACACACATACCATCTGTGAAGATGTTTAGAGGAGGATAGAGACAGTGGAATTTTTAAATGTTTATATCACATTTTATAACTCTGGTCCTCAAACCCTGCGTCCCTCAGATTTGTTATATTTATAAAACCCTTTTTACTTTAACCTCTTAAAGGGGTACTCCACTGGAAAACATTTTTTTTTTTTTTATCAACTGGTGCCAGAAAGTTAAACAGATTTGTAAATGACTTCTATTAAAAAATCTTAATCCTTCCAGTACTTATCAGCTGCTGTATACTACAGAGGAAGTTCTTTTCTTTTTGAATTTTCTTTCTGTCTGACCACAGTGCTCTCTGCTGACACCTCTGTCCATGTCAGGAACTGTCTGGAGCAGGAGAGGTTTGCTATGGGGATTTGCTTCAGCTCTGCTCAGTTCCTAAAATGGACAGAGGTGTCAGCAGAGAGCACTGTGGTCAGACAGAAAGGAAATTGGAAAAAAATGAATTTCCTGGTGATCATACAGCAGCTGATAAGTACTGGAAGAATTCAGAGTTTTAAATAAGTAATTTAAGTAATTTACAAATCTGTTTAACTTTCTGGCACCAGTTGATTTAAAAAATGTTTTTTTTTCCAGTGGAGTGCCCCTTTAAATGGCCACTGTCATTTGGAAAAACTTTTGACATGTCCTAGCTACATGTCAAAAGTTTGGATCGGTGGGGGTCTGATTGTTCAGACATTGACCGATTAGGAGAAAGAGTCAGTTTTATTTTATTTCAGTTTTATTTTATTTTGTTTCTGTAAAATCCATATGAGGATTAGTTTTTGTTGCGTGCTTAAAATTGTCCTTTTCTGACCGCTATTACTCTTATTTTTCTGTATAGGGGTTAGTATGAGAGCTTATTCTTTGTGCCGTGATATATGGTTTTTATCAGTACCATTGTTGTTTTGATGGGACTTTTTGGTCACTTTAAAACATTTTTTTATCTGGTATATGAAGTGACCAGCAGTTCTGGACTTTGGTATTTTTTATACAATTATGCATTGGCCATGCGGTTTACTTAACGTTATTTTATTTTACTAGTTTGGACATTTATGCACGTGACCATACCACATATGTTTATGTTTATTTTTGGTTATATTATTTTATTTAAAAAATTAGAAAATGGGGGTTGTTCAAACTTTTATTAGGAAACGTGCTTATTCATTATTTATACACCTTAGAACATTATTTTACTCTTACATGCAATTTTTAGATTGCAAACACTGAACAATGCTGTGCCATAGGCTGCCCTGCCTTCCTGCAGTTAAAGGGGTACTCCAGGCAAAAACTTTTTTATATATATCAACTGGCTCCGGAAAGTTAAACAGATTTGTAAATTACTTCTATTAAAAAATCTTAATCCTTCCAATAGTTATTAGCTTCTGCAGTTTTCTGTCTAACTGCTCAATGATGATGTCACGTCCCGGGAGCTGTGCATGATGGGAGAATATCCCTTGCCTGATGGGAAAATATCCCCATAGGAGCTGGACAGCTCCCGGGACGTGAGTCATCAGAAAGCAGTTAGACAGAAAACAGCAACTCAACTTCAGAAGCTAATAACTATTGGAAGGATTAAGATTTTTTAATAGAAGTGATTTACAAATCTGTTTAACTTTCCGGAGTCAGTTGATATATAAAAAAAAGTTTTTGCCTGGAATACCCCTTTAAGAAGTGCCAATTGCACAGATGGTAGACAGGTAAGAGAGCGCAGCTCATAAGGACCCCTCATAGGATGGTACTGGGACTAGGAGTACCTGTTCTTAAAGGGGCACTCCGCCCCTAGACATTTTATCCCCTACCGGAGGCCCGTGACGTCACGTCCCCTCGTGATGTCACGGCCACGCCCCCTCAATGCAAGCCTATGGGAGGGGGCGTGGCCGTGACGTCAGCAACGCATCGCTAGTCATCAGGCACGGAGCGAAGTGACTGCGGTGACTGCGGTGCCGCAGCAGAGACAGCGGCGGGAACCCCGCGATCAGACATGTCTAGGGACGGAGTACCCCTTTAACACCTTAAGGACATGGGTTTTTATTTTTGCACTTTTGTTTTTTTTCCTCTTTGTCTCTTAAAAGCCATAACGCTTTCAATTTTCCACTTAAAGAGCCATATAAGGGACAGTTTTTTTGCGCTACCAGCTGCACTTTGTAAGGACATCAATCATTATACCACCAAATCTACAGCAAAATGAAGAAAAAATTTTGTGGGAAAATATAGAGAAAAAAAAGCAATTTAGCAATTTTGGGGGCTTCCATTTCTATGCAGTGCACTTTTCTGTACAAATGACATGTTATATTTATTCTTTTGGTACATACGAATAGAACGGTACCCAACTTACATAGGTTTTGTTTTACTTTACTACTTTAAAAAAAATTATACATTTTTGTATGAAAATTTGTTTAAAATTGTCCTCTTCTGACCCCTATAACTTTTTTCTTTTTGAGTAGACAGGGACGTATGAGGGCTCATTTTTTGCTCCATGGTCACTTTTTAGTGATACCATTTTTGTTTGATAGGACTTTTTGATTGCTTGTTATTCATTAGTTTTTTTTCTGGTATAAGAAGCAACCAAAAATATGCAATTCATGACTGGTATTTTTCTTATGTTTGAGCCATTGACCGTGCGGTTAAGTAACATTATATTTTAATAGTTTGGACATTTACGCACGCGGACACACTGCATCTTTATATTTATTTTTGTTTACATCATTTTATTTTAAACATGGGAAAAGAGGGGTGATTCAAACTTTTATTAGGAAAGGGGTTTATTCATAGTTAACTTTTTTAACAGTTAAAGGAGAACTCTGGGATAATAAAACTAAATCAAAATTAAAGCCTTCATCAAAAGTTATATAACTTTGAAATACACTTACATAGTCTATCTTGTACTGTTCGTCTGTTCCAATACTTCATTCCCTCCGGCCGGATGTGCTATAGGTGCTTTCTAACTTTCATTTTCGACCGCCATTCATTCCTATTGTGGCGGCCACCTTGTGGTCGAAGTCTCGGCTTACCCGGCATGCTCTGGGACTGTTCTCTTCCTCCCATCCCCGAAATAGGCCACTCCCAACTGTTGAATAATAATTTATGCTCAGCCGTCATTGGCTGAGCTTTGTTAGCTCATTCCCCGATCCTTTGGCCAATCGCAGTGCTGCCGCTGAGCAGCCTCAGAAGGCTCATTGCTGTTACTTCATTGTAAGTGCAGTGAGCCAACCAGACAACGCACCCCAACATGCGCTGTGTGCCAAACCAAGCTCCGCAAGTTTAGAGATCTGACCTGGAGCTCTGCGCCTGTGCAATCAATAAAACAGTGAGGGGGGGGGGGTGCGATTGGGGGGATTTATTGCCTAAATCTTCCCAATACTTTACCTGTGGTGTTCTTGATGCATATGAAGGGAGTACAGTGAGGGGGAGAAAAGGGGAGCGGGAGTAGAGTTAGAGGGAGGAAAATAAAATAGAAAATAGGAGCGGAATGAGAATAAGGGATGAAGGTTGAATATCATAAGCGAGTGTAGAGAGGGATAAGAAAGGGAGAAAAGAAGAGGATGAACATAGAGGGATGAGGAATGGATAAAAGATGCAGGTGCACACAAAGGAGAAGGGGGAGAAGTGAGAACGGGAGATTAGATTCATTTTTTCCCATAGTGGCGGTCCACGGAGCGAGCTCACAGACGTCTTGTTTACTTTCCTCTTCCTGTAGTGTCATTATGCTGCAGTGCCACAATTTATTGGATGATTACAGTCACATGGGGTGTGAGGTAACTGTACTAGGTGTGGTTAGTTGTAGATGTGTTAGCTGTGGGCGTACATAGTAAATAGAAGGGCGTGAGCAAGCGCAGGGGGGGTGAAGATATTACTGGAAGCTAAAGCAGGGAATCATGGGACATGGTGGCCATATTCATGATGTCACAGGCACTTTCGGCAGCGATTACAGAAGAACGGCTAGACCGATTTTCATTACAGAAAGTTTATCCGATAGGTGAGCGATTTATCTATCATATGAGAGGAAGTTATTTTTTGATTTTTCCATGCTGTAGTTATCCTTTAACTTTTTGTTAACATTTTATTCAACATTTTTTTGTCTCCATAGGAGACTATTACATGAAATTTTCAGATTGCATACACTGATCAATGCTGCTCCATAGGGGAGCATTGATCAGTGTTATCAGTGCTCGATTCCTACAGCCTGCAATGGCTGGCTGCAGCACTGGACCACCGATTGGTTGGCAGGGAAGGAGGTAAGAAACTTCCCTCTGTCTGCACAGTTCCCTTCATTACCCCTGTCGTGCAGCTGCGCCGTTCATAAACAGCATTTTGAGGCAAGGGGTTAAAGGGGTACTCAGCCCTTAGACATCTCATCCCCTATACAGTCATCAAGCACGAGGCAAGTTTGTTCCGTGCACCGGATGTCTGGGGTGCTACTGCCAGGATCCCAGGGGTCCCCAGCTGTGGGACCCCCGTGATCAGACATCTTATCCCCTCTCCTTTGGATAGGTGATAAGATGTTTAGGGTCAGAGTACCCCTTTAGGTGTTACACATTTTAAGTGATTGAGGGAGATTTATCAAAACCTGTCTACAGGAAAAGTTGCTGAGTTCCCCATAGCAACCAATCAGATCGCTTCTTTCATTTTACAGAGGCCTTTTCAAAAATGAAAGAAGCGATCTTCTTGGTTGCTATGAGCAACTCAGCAACTTTTCCTTTGGACAGGTTTTGATAAATCTCCCCCATAGTGTATATGCTGAATGCTTATTCTATTAAAAAATATGTTTTAATATGTATTGAAATGTTTGTCTATATTGATGTGTATTTATGGCATATGGGCTTCCTAAAACCTGGTTTCCAATATATATATATATATATATATATATATATATATATATATATATATACTGTACACACACGTTTCTGCTTTTGGGTGCAATAGGCTGCGCACCCCTATGGTTTATTAAGAGGAATCCTGTGAGCACAATCTACATATGGATGGGACATTGACTGTAAATGCAGACCATTTTGTGGGACTGTATCACTTTTACTTTAGGTTTGTTCTGTTTTTGTTGTGTGTTTGCACTTGGTGAATGGTGTAGTCATAATTACACAGCACTTTATGAAGCAGCTGTACAGTCATGTCGTCCCTTTTCCCTTATATCGCCATCTACTGGTAGTTAAACTTACAAACCAATGAGAAGTAGGCATGCAAGTCCTTAAATTTATGAATATTTTTACTTTCTATACTTGTACTTCGGCGAATCACTCCGTTCAGATACATGATGTATAAAGTAAGAAGCTAAGTTGGTCTTGTAGACCGGCCATTTGTTGTTTCGCTATTCACATTTTTCTTTCACAAGATGTTTTCAGGGCCTTCTGTTTTCTCATTTGTTGGAGTTTACACATTGCTCAGCTCGTCTTGCTGCACAATTTTTAAAACGATTTGTTCATGAGAATATATTTGTTTGTATGAGGCATTATTCCACTTTCTAACATGCAAATGTCTCTTAGCCTGGGCTTGATAAATTCTAGGTGTTTGTCAGCCCAAGCACTGACGGTGGCAGTAACAATTAGATACACCCAGCGGCTGATGTATCCCCTTTTATCTAGTGCTGAGCCACCTCTGTCGAGAAGGATGCTGCTCTGTGCTGGGGCGCTCCTGCTGCACCTCCTGTCACCTTCTCTGCTGCTACATCTCCTGTCACTACCGTCACCCTCCATCCTGTTACACTTTCTGTCACCCACCCTCCTGCTGCACCTCCTGTCAGCCCTGTTACCCTCCCTCCTGCTGTACCTCCTGTCACCCTTTCTGCTGCTGCACCTCCTGTCACCTTCCATCCTGCTGCATCTCCAGTCACTCTCCCTCCTGCTTCACCTTCCTTTACCCTCCCATTATCATCCCTCCTGCTGCACCTCCTGATACCCTCCCACCTGCTACACCTCCTGTCACACTCCCATTACCCTCCCTCCTGCTGTACTTCTTCACACCCTCCCTCCTGCTGTACTTCTTGACACCCTCCCTCCTGCTGTACTTCTTGACACCCTCCCTCCTGCTGCACCCCCTGTCACTGCCTTTTCAGAGCAAATTCTTCTAAAAAAAAAAAAATGAGCATGTTCATTCTTTTGGCAGAATCTGTGGTCCAGAAATTCCGCAGAGGAACATAAATATTGTAGTATGAGTGGTACAGCAGAATCCCATTAGGAACAATGGGAGGCTGCTTCACTGTATTTTCCAAACGTAATCCACTTAGAAAATGTGTAGTGTGAATGGGCCCTTAGAGTATACTGATGGCGGTGGCAAAACTTATAAATTTGCCTTTTTATTTCTCATCCAAGTGTCAAGGAGGTGTGCCGAACTATTTTCAAAGTGCCACAGCCTAGATAACCTTCTTGCTTACCCTTACCTCCCAGCTTCTATTTAATTGACATACAGAGCTCTGTACATCAGTCTGTTACATGCTGGGAGTAGTAGTACTACCTAAAAAATGAAAAAAAAAATTAAGAAAAAAAAAGTTAAACAAACTTTATTAACAGTTAATAAAAATTTTGTTATAAAAAATAAAAATGTTGTTAAATAAATTTTTTCCGTCCCTACTGCATCCTTTTTTTTTTTGTACTCAACACATTTTGAAGAAAACACCAGAGGGGCCAAAAATACAATTTCCACTCAAATGCAAAAACGCCCCCAAAAAAAAGTCAGACGCAGGGAATTGCACTGGCGTTTTTTCTGGCGTTTAAAAAAAAAAAAAAAAAAGGGGAATCCTGGCCTTAGAAGCAAGATAGACATGATCTGAAAGCGGAGTAGAAAATGATCTGGGTGCAGATCTGCACGAAATTTATCATGGTCACTGCGACAATATGATAAATTTAAAGCAGCACTGCCATAAAACAAAACAAAAAAAAACGTTTCTAGACAAACCACAAAAATGATCTAGCCAAGACCATTATTCATAAATAACCCCCACTATGTCTTGGGACCATACTCCAGGTGAGTATTGGGTGATGAACATGGCACGGTCACAGCATAGCGTCCAAGAGGATGCAGTGCAGCATCCATACTGTGACTGGTGCACCCCATTTGTGGCATAGTGGCAGGGCAGGGCTTGACCTCCCACACACCCACAGTGACACAGCAGGATGGGCATTGACCATCAGTCCCTTTGGGTGCAACCACAGTCCTCTGCCCTGGTATAAAGGTGACTTAGATCTGGTGATTCCACTGTGAAGCAAATACCAGTAGAAGCCTGCTTCATTGTAAGGCAGGATCGCTCCTTCCACACTATATTTTTCAGTACATGTCATTCATCACAGCCTGATATCACGAGGCCAAAGTGTCCTACTTTTTCCCTTTTGAAGAGCAAACAATTACTACTTACATATTGATCAGACAGCGCACAGCGTGCTGAGGGAATTAAAGAAACAATCCCATCTTTGCCGACACTGGAAGACTGGATGTGTTGGTGCAGTAGAAGTCTTTTGTGGAAATGCTTTTGTAATGATCGAATAACTTTAATTACAATGTAGAAGAGACAGAAGCAGCAAATAGACCTAGAAATTGTACAATATAAATGACAGATATCCATATCTATTTAAAAGAGGGAAAAAAAACTGATGTATTTTATCTAGCGGTGGAACATCATTATTGTACAAATGATTGCTTTAACTTTTTGTGTGGTTTGCTAGAAGCTAGTTTAAGGTTAGGTTTCTACATCGGCTTTTTATGGCATTTTTTTCTTAAGCTGCCACTGCGCCAAAGCCAGAAATGTATTAAAAAGGAATGGGAAATATAAAGGAAGGGCTTATACTTATACTCAATGACTGCACTGGCAGTATAAAAAAAAAATGCCAGAAATCTAGCCTAAGGGTAGAGTCACACATAACAGATCTGCTGGTGACCCAACCTATAGTGTGCCTCCTGGTCCCTGTTCATCACTGCTACTTTCTGAATTAAATAACCTATCAACCGTAAAGACCACTCAAGAACAGACCAAATATAAAAATAGGTAATCTTTATTATGACAATAATACAAAAAAATAGGTTAAAAGCAAGAGGCATGGACACAGAAAAAGGTGGGGACTAGGGAAAGGAGGGGTACAGAGCCAAATATGATAATGGCTATTGTTACGCCGAGCGCTCCGGGTCCCCGCTCCTCCCCGGAGCGCTCGCTACACTCTCGCTCCTGCAGCGCTCCGGTCAGATCCACTGACCCGGTGCGCTGCGATACCGCCTCCAGCCGGGATGCGATTCGCGATGCGGGTGGCGCCCGCTCGCGATGCGCACCCCGGCTCCCGTACCTGACTCGCTCTCCGTCGGTCCTGTCCCGGCGCGCGCGGCCCCGCTCCCTAGGGCGCGCGCGCGCCGGGTCTCTGCGATTTAAAGGGCCACTGCGCCGCTGATTGGCGCAAGTGGTTCTAATTAGTGTGTTCACCTGTGCACTCCCTATGTATACCTCACTTCCCCTGCACTCCCTCGCCGGATCTTGTTGCCATTGTGCCAGTGAAAGCGTTTCCTTGTGTGTTCCTAGCCTGTGTTCCAGACCTCCTGCCGTTGCCCGTGACTACGATCCTTGCTGCCTGCCCCGACCTTCTGCTACGTCCGACCTTGCTTCTGTCTACTCCCTTGTACCGCGCCTATCTTCAGCAGTCAGAGAGGTTGAGCCATTGCTAGTGGATACGACCTGGTCACTACCGCCGCAGCAAGACCATCCCGCTTTGCGGCGGACTCTGGTGAAAACCAGTAGTGACTTAGAACCGGTCCACTAGCACGGTCCACGCCAATCCCTCTCTGGCACAGAGGATCCACCTCCTGCCAGCCGGCATCGTGACAGTAGATCCGGCCATGGATCCCGCTGAAGTCCCTCTGCCAGTTGTCGCCGACCTCACCACGGTGGTCGCCCAGCAGTCACAACAGATAGCGCAACAAGGCCACCAGCTGTCTCAACTGACCGTGATGCTACAGCAGCTACTACCACAGCTTCAGCAATCATCTCCTCCGCCAGCTCCTGCACCTCCTCCGCAGCGAGTGGCCGCTTCGGGCCTACGACTATCCTTGCCGGATAAATTTGATGGGGACTCTAAATTTTGCCGTGGCTTTCTTTCTCAATGTTCCCTGCACTTGGAGATGATGTCGGACCAGTTTCCTACTGAAAGGTCTAAGGTGGCTTTCGTAGTCAGCCTTCTGTCTGGAAAAGCTCTGTCATGGGCCACACCGCTCTGGGACCGCAATGACCCCGTCACTGCCTTTGTACACTCCTTCTTCTCGGAAATTCGAAGTGTCTTTGAGGAACCTGCCCGAGCCTCTTCTGCTGAGACTGCCCTGTTGAACCTGGTCCAGGGTAATTTTTCCGTTGGCGAGTATGCCGTACAATTCCGTACTCTTGCTTCTGAACTATCCTGGAATAATGAGGCCCTCTGCGCGACCTTTAAAAAAGGCCTATCCCGCAACATTAAAGATGTTCTGGCCGCACGAGAAATCCCTGCTAACCTACATGAACTCATTCATCTAGCCACTCGCATTGACATGCGTTTTTCCGAAAGGCGTCAGGAGCTCCGCCAGGATATGGACTTTGTTCGCACGAGGCGTTTTTTCTCCCCGGCTCCTCTCTCCTCTGGTCCCCTGCAATCCGTTCCTGTGCCTTCCGCCGTGGAGGCTATGCAGGTCGACCGGTCTCGGCTGACACCTCAAGAGAGGACACGAAGCCGCATGGAGAATCTCTGCCTGTACTGTGCCGGTACCGAACACTTCCTGAAGGATTGTCCTATCCGTCCTCCCCGCCTGGAAAGACGTACGCTGACTCCGCACAAAGGTGAGACAGTCCTTGATGTCAACTCTGCTTCTCCACGTCTTACTGTGCCTGTGCGGATATCTGCCTCTACCTTCTCCTTCTCTACTATGGCCTTCTTGGATTCCGGATCTGCAGGAAATTTTATTTTGGCCTCTCTCATCAACAAGTTCAACATCCCGGTGACCAGTCTCGCCAGACCCCTCTACATCAATTGTGTTAACAATGAAAGATTGGACTGTACCATACGTTTCCGCACGGAGCCCCTCCTAATGTGCATCGGACCTCATCACGAGAAAATTGAGTTTTTGGTCCTCCCCAATTGCACTTCCGAAATTCTCCTCGGACTACCCTGGCTTCAACACCATTCCCCAACCCTGGATTGGTCCACTGGGGAGATCAAGAGTTGGGGTTCCTCTTGTTTCAAGGACTGCCTTAAACCGGTTCCCAGTTCTCCTTGCCGTGACCCTGTGGTTCCCCCTGTAACCGGTCTCCCTAAGGCCTATATGGACTTTGCGGATGTTTTTTGCAAAAAACAAGCTGAGACTCTACCTCCTCACAGGCCTTATGACTGTCCTATTGACCTCCTCCCGGGCACTACTCCACCCCGGGGCAGAATTTATCCTCTCTCTGCCCCAGAGACTCTTGCTATGTCTGAGTACATCCAGGAAAATTTAAAAAAGGGCTTTATCCGCAAATCCTCCTCTCCTGCCGGAGCCGGATTTTTCTTTGTGTCCAAAAAAGATGGCTCCCTACGTCCTTGCATTGACTACCGCGGTCTTAATAAAATCACGGTAAAGAACCGCTACCCCCTACCTCTCATCTCTGAACTCTTTGATCGCCTCCAAGGTGCCCACATCTTTACCAAACTGGACTTAAGAGGTGCTTATAATCTCATCCGCATCAGAGAGGGGGATGAATGGAAAACGGCATTTAACACTAGAGATGGACACTTTGAGTATCTGGTCATGCCCTTTGGCCTGTGCAACGCCCCTGCCGTCTTCCAAGACTTTGTTAATGAAATTTTTCGTGATCTCTTATATTCCTGTGTTGTTGTGTATCTGGACGATATCCTGATTTTTTCTGCCAACCTAGAAGAACACCGCCAGCATGTCCGTATGGTTCTTCAGAGACTTCGTAACAATCAACTTTATGCCAAAATGGAGAAATGTCTGTTTGAATGTCAATCTCTTCCTTTCCTAGGATACTTGGTCTCTGGCCAGGGACTACAAATGGATCCAGACAAACTCTCTGCCGTGTTAGATTGGCCACGCCCCTCCGGACTCCGTGCTATCCAACGTTTTTTGGGGTTCGCCAATTATTACAGACAATTTATTCCACATTTTTCTACCATTGTGGCTCCTATCGTGGCTTTAACCAAAAAGAATGCCAATCCTAAGTCATGGCCTCCTCAAGCGGAAGACGCCTTTAAACAGCTCAAGTCTGCCTTTTCTTCGGCTCCCGTGCTCTCCAGACCTGACCCATCTAAACCCTTCCTATTGGAGGTTGATGCCTCCTCAGTAGGAGCTGGAGCGGTCCTTCTACAAAAAAATCCTTCCGGGCATGCTGTTACTTGTGGTTTTTTTTCTAGGACCTTCTCTCCGGCGGAGAGGAACTACTCCATCGGGGATCGAGAGCTACTAGCCATTAAATTAGCACTTGAGGAATGGAGGCATCTGCTGGAGGGATCAAAATTTCCAGTTATCATTTACACCGATCACAAGAACCTCTCCTATCTCCAGTCTGCCCAACGGCTGAATCCTCGCCAGGCCAGGTGGTCTCTGTTCTTTGCCCGATTTAATTTTGAAATTCACTTTCGGCCTGCCGATAAGAACATTAGGGCCGATGCTCTCTCTCGTTCCTCGGATGCCTCGGAAGTAGAGCTCTCTCCGCAACACATCATTCCTCCTGACTGCCTGATCTCCACTTCTCCAGCCTCCATCAGGCAAACTCCTCCAGGGAAGACCTTCGTCTCTCCACGCCAACGCCTCGGAATCCTCAAATGGGGTCACTCCTCCCATCTCGCAGGTCATGCGGGCATCAAGAAATCCGTGCAACTCATCTCTCGTTTCTATTGGTGGCCGACTCTGGAGACGGATGTTGTGGATTTTGTGCGAGCCTGCACTGTCTGTGCCCGGGATAAGACTCCTCGCCAGAAGCCCGCTGGTCTTCTTCATCCTCTGCCTGTCCCCGAACAGCCTTGGTCTCTGATTGGTATGGACTTTATTACAGACTTACCCCCATCCCGTGGCAACACTGTTGTTTGGGTGGTCGTTGATCGATTCTCCAAGATGGCACATTTCATCCCTCTTCCTGGTCTCCCTTCAGCGCCTCAGTTGGCAAAACAATTTTTTGTACACATTTTTCGTCTTCACGGGTTGCCCACGCAGATCGTCTCGGACAGAGGCGTCCAATTCGTGTCAAAATTCTGGAGGGCTCTCTGTAAACAACTCAAGATTAAATTAAACTTTTCTTCTGCCTATCATCCTCAATCCAATGGGCAAGTAGAAAGAATTAACCAGGTCCTGGGTGATTATTTACGGCATTTTGTTTCCTCCCGCCAGGATGACTGGGCAGATCTTCTACCATGGGCCGAATTCTCGTATAACTTCAGAGTCTCTGAATCTTCCTCCAAATCCCCATTTTTTGTGGTGTACGGCCGTCACCCTCTTCCCCCCCTCCCTACTCCCTTGCCCTCTGGTTTGCCCGCTGTGGATGAAATATCTCGTGATCTTTCCACCATATGGAAAGAGACCCAAAATTCTCTCTTACAGGCTTCATCACGCATGAAGAAGTTTGCTGATAAGAAAAGAAGAGCTCCCCCATTTTTTCTCCTGGAGACAAGGTATGGCTCTCCGCTAAATATGTCCGCTTCCGTGTCCCTAGCTACAAATTGGGACCACGCTATCTTGGTCCTTTCAAAATTTTGTGCCAGATTAATCCTGTCTCTTACAAACTTCTTCTTCCCCCTTCTCTTCGTATTCCTAATGCCTTTCACGTTTCTCTTCTTAAACCACTCATCATCAACCGTTTCTCTCCCAAACTTGTTTCTCCCACTCCTGTTTCCGGCTCCTCGGACATCTTCTCCGTAAAGGAGATACTGGCCTCCAAGAAGGTCAGAGGGAAAACTTTTTTTTTGGTCGATTGGGAGGGTTGTGGTCCTGAAGAGAGATCCTGGGAACCTGAGGACAATATCCTAGACAAAAGTCTGCTCCTCAGGTTCTCAGGCTCTAAGAAGAGGGGGAGACCCAAGGGGGGGGGGTACTGTTACGCCGAGCGCTCCGGGTCCCCGCTCCTCCCCGGAGCGCTCGCTACACTCTCGCTCCTGCAGCGCTCCGGTCAGATCCACTGACCCGGTGCGCTGCGATACCGCCTCCAGCCGGGATGCGATTCGCGATGCGGGTGGCGCCCGCTCGCGATGCGCACCCCGGCTCCCGTACCTGACTCGCTCTCCGTCGGTCCTGTCCCGGCGCGCGCGGCCCCGCTCCCTAGGGCGCTCGCGCGCCGGGTCTCTGCGATTTAAAGGGCCACTGCGCCGCTGATTGGCGCAAGTGGTTCTAATTAGTGTGTTCACCTGTGCACTCCCTATGTATACCTCACTTCCCCTGCACTCCCTCGCCGGATCTTGTTGCCATTGTGCCAGTGAAAGCGTTTCCTTGTGTGTTCCTAGCCTGTGTTCCAGACCTCCTGCCGTTGCCCCTGACTACGATCCTTGCTGCCTGCCCCGACCTTCTGCTACGTCCGACCTTGCTTCTGTCTACTCCCTTGTACCGCGCCTATCTTCAGCAGTCAGAGAGGTTGAGCCGTTGCTAGTGGATACGACCTGGTCACTACCGCCGCAGCAAGACCATCCCGCTTTGCGGCGGGCTCTGGTGAAAACCAGTAGTGACTTAGAACCGGTCCACTAGCACGGTCCACGCCAATCCCTCTCTGGCACAGAGGATCCACCTCCTGCCAGCTGGCATCGTGACAGCTATGTAGCACTAATAAGAAGTCCTGGCCAGATATACAAAACAAAAACAATAATACAGTAGTCCCACACAGATGTATATGGCAGGACTAGGTAGAAATAAAGATAAGTGCTATCGTGCAAAAAATGCAAGAGAAGTGCACTGTGACAAATAAATACATATGAGTACATATGAATGGTCTCCTAAAGCAGTGCCAAGCACAATGAGAGATAGCAACAATGAGAGACATAGCTGGGAGGCAGAAAAAGCGGTCCAAGACTGGCATGTAAACAGATATACAGAGACCCCCCCCCCCCCCCCGTTCCCCAGTCACCTACCACACCTCTGTCGTGTTTCGCCATGGGGGCTTTGTCCAGGAGTGCTGCTTTCTGGTCACAGTTTCCAGTTCAGCCAATCTCTGACCTCAGCTTTGTGCCACCTCAGTTAGTCATTGGCTTAGTGGGGGAGTTCGTGCAGGGACAACAAGTCACCTGAACCAGGAAGCGTTGGTGACAAACAGGGACTGGAAGAGGCCAGAACAGGAGTTGTGGTGGATCAGGGCAGGTGGATGTTAAATAATTTTTAGGTTCAAAGAAGCAGACCAGGCTTTGTTTTGTTTTTGTGCACACTCATCATCACTAGTCCTACAGCACCATCTGTTTTATTCCAGCACAGCTGCATCCATTGTGTCATGTGATCACCAACTTGACTCACAGAAAGTAACAGTGGAAGTCGTCTGTCCTGGGTCAGCTGACTTCCTGTGAACTACAGGTAGACATCATCACCCATCAAATTTCTTCTGGCTGTTCATAGACCCCTTCCTGCCCCTCCCCCAAGTTCTATCTGTATACTATCTGTATGAGATCAGGATATAGAGTAGTTATATTCCTCTCCTGAGGCTGTGTTCACATGTATTTGTGCAATTTTCCTGCAACTGTGCAAATCATGTTGTCATTTTTACTGCAATTTTGGAAAATTGCATATAAACCACAGAAAGAATCTGTGAAAAATAAAATAAAATAAAGACTTGTAGGTCAAATCACTTTAGCTTCATGGCAATAAGGATATAAGACAATGTATCAAAACTGGACACAGTGTGAACTGACCCTGAACACTTATGAGTCTAATCAGCTCACCTGGGTGAACTCCAGCACTAGCAGCTTATTTAGATGAGATTTGTGATGAGACTCCACCTCCTCTTTCTACAAAGCCAGATAATTCATTGAAAATGTATGGAGCATTAGGAAATCATTTCAGTGGGGAAATAGTAATCAGTATGGCTGAAAAACAAAGTCTGCCACATTAGCTAGAACAGGTAAACACAAAGCATACACAAAACCCCTACATTACTCTCTACTAATAGCATACAGTGCACTTTATTAGCAACTTTGTTCCCAGAGTGCTTCTTTAAAGTTCCCACAGCCAAATATAAAAATATGTGCCCAGACAACACTTTAAAAATCTATTTTTTCATTTTCTTTTTCAATCGCTTTTAGCTTCAGTACAAAATCTGCAGGAAGTTTTCCTGCTCCTTTAAAATAAAGCTGTTTTATTTCATATGTTATACAATGTAGCTTAAACCCTGTCAAGTCTCTAAATGTGAACAGAGCAAAGACTCTATTACCTTCCGGAACAAAAAAGGTTTTGAGAACAAGGTATGAAGATTCTCCACAGATGATTTCTCTAGGTCCATGAATATTTATGTTCCACATTTTTAAGAACATTTTTGCTTTGAATGTGTCTTTATTCTGTAGGCAAAAAAAATATGGGACTTAGTGTCGTCAGCCATAAGCACATAACAAAGCACGCCGGCTTGACTTACAAGACGTTCCTTCTTTGCTGAGATGGACCCCCTGTAGTGTGTGAGAGGTGACACAGCACCATCCTCTATAATTCATGAATTCTGGGAAATCACCGGGTCTGGAATGAGAACAATTCTATGGAAACTGCTGTAAAATGACAAGCACATTTATCTCTAGACCGCTAACTGGCTACACTCGGTGCTCCTGATACACTCCCAGCTAATTCTAGCATTTAAATATGACACATTCATCATTTATTCATATAGATTCATCTATGAACAACATATGATCTATCATATCAGCTCAATCAAGATGCCTCTTCTGACATCATTTTATTTATTTATTTATTTATTTTTTTATAAAGTAAATAAAAGTTGCAAATACATTAAAGAGGTACTCCGCCGAAAAACATCTTATCCCCTATCCAAAGGATAGAGGATAAGGTGTCTGATCGCGGGGGTCCCGCCGATGGGAAACCCTGCAATCTCTGGCATGGCACCCCAGTCATCCGTGCACTGAGCAAACTCTGCTCCATGTCGGATGACTGGCAACTACAGCTGCCACGCCCCCTCCATTCATGTCTACGCCTCCTCCCATAGACATGAATAGAGGGGCATGGTGTGACCAGGCCCGTCACTACTGGACCGGCAAACCAAGCAATTGCTTGGGGCCCCGAGCTGGCTGGGGGCCCTAAGCAGAGCCGGTGCACATCCAGTAGCGACAGGGCACTTCGGGGGGCCCACACATTTCAATTAAATTACCTTTGTAGGGCGCGGGCCCCTTAAGAAACAAAGCGCAGGGCCGGCACCGGACAGGTCAGGGGCTGATGGGAGTAGAGACGTCACGTGCCCCGCGTAGGCACGCACGTCCACTCCAATCACCTGACCTGTCCTTGCTTACGTCCCTACGCGAACCTCCAGCATCCTCCTCATGCAGTGACGGGGGATTGTATGGTGGTTAGGGGACTACATTGGTGATGAGAGGTGTGTGTGTGTGTGTGTGGGGGGGGGTGGTTATGGGGGTGATAAGAGGTGCAGGGGGGGTGTTATGGGGGTGATGAGAGGTGCAGGGGGGGTGTTATGGGGGTGATGAGAGGTGCAGGGGGGGTGTTATGGGGGTGATGAGAGGTGCAGGGGGGGTGTTATGAGGGTGATAAGAGGTGCAGGGAGGGTGTTATGAGGGTGATAAGAGGTGCAGGGAGGGTGTTATGAGGGTGATAAGAGGTGCAGGGGGGGTGTTATGGGGGTGATAAGAGGTGCAGGGGGGGTGTTATGGGGGTGATAAGAGGTGCAGGGGGGTGTTATGGGGGTGATAAGAGGTGTAGTAGGGGTGTTATGGGGGTGATAAGAGGTGCAGTAGGGGTGTTATGGGGTGATAAGAGGTGCAGGGAGGGGTGTTATGGGGGTCATGAGAGGTGCCCCCCCTGCACCTCTCCTCATTAGCCCCCCCCCCCATCACCCCCCCTGAGTATAGTAGTATTTTATTCAGGGTACAGTGTATGGCAGTATTATATTCAGGGTACAGTGTGGGGCAGTATTTTATTTGGGGAACAGTGTGGGGCAGTATTTTATTTAGTGGGTACAGTGAATAGCAGTATTATATTCAGGGTACAGTGTGTGGCAGTATTATATTCAGGGTACAGTGTGGGGCAGTATTATATTTAGTGGGTACAGTGTATAGCAGTATCATATTCAGGGTACAGTGTATGGCAGTATCATATTCAGGGTACAGTGTATGGCAGTATTATATTCAGGGTACAGTGTGTGGCAGTATTATATTCAGGGTACAGTGTGGAGCAGGATTATATTTAGTGGGTACAGTGTGTAGCAGTATTATATTCAGGGTACAGTGTATAGCAGTTTTATATTCAGGGTACAGTGTGTAACAGTATTATGTTCAGGGTACAGTGTGTGGCAGGATTATATTTAGTGGGTTAAGTGTATAGCAGTATTATATTCAGGGTACAGTGTGGGGCAGTATTATATTCAGGGTACAGTGTGTGGCAGTATTATATTCAGGGTACAGTGTGGGGCAGTATTATATTCAGGGTACAGTGTGGGGCAGTATTATATTCAGGGTACAGTGTGGGGCAGTATTATATTTAGTTGGTACAGTGTGTGGCAGTATTATATTTAGGGTACAGTGTGTGGCAGTATTAATTTTAAATTCGGGTAGAAAAACAGACATGGTGCACATCTACAATCTTGTATAATGATCTGATTGCTTCTCAGCATAATATCAAAAACTAACAGGTTGTTAGTATACATTTTTGATCAAAAAGTACAAGCCCACTCGCCACGTCAAGGCCACCTATCCAGAGCGGGTCCCTAACGTGCCTAGCATAAAATGGCGCAGCAACGGGCGGCGACCACCACCGCCGCGACACCAATGCCCACAGGGGGGAACGACCCACCGGCAGAGCGGCCCCAATGCCACTCAAACCAGTCTATGGGCCGCCTGGTGCTGCGCCATTTTATGCTAGGGACGTTAGGGACCCACTCTAAATAGGTGGCCTTGATGTGGCGAGTGGGCTTGTACTTTTTGATCAAAAATGTATACTAACTACCTGTTAGTTTTTGATATTATGCTGAGAAGCAATCAGATCATTATACAAGATTGTAGATGTGCACCATGTCTGTTTTTCTACCCGAATTCGCAGTATTAATTTTAGTTGGTACAGTGTGTGGCAGTATTATATTCAGGGTACAGTGTATAGCAGTATTATGTTCAGGGTACATTGTGTGGCAGGATTATATTTAGTGGGTACAGTGTATAGCAGTATTATATTCAGGGTAAAATGTGGGGCAGGATTATATTTAGGGTTCACTTTCTGGCAAGGTTATAATGATTACTGTCTTCATGCAGAGGATGAGGATCTGCTGACAGTGAGGAGCCAATGATGTCTGGATATAAGACTCTGCAGAGAAGATGGAGAACGACCCACCGGCAGAGCGGCCCCAATGCCACTCAAACCAGTCTATGGGCCGCCTGGTGCTGCGCCATTTTATGCTAGGGACGTTAGGGACCCACTCTAAATAGGTGGCCTTGATGTGGCGAGTGGGCTTGTACTTTTTGATCAAAAATGTATACTAACAACCTGTTAGTTTTTGATATTATGCTGAGAAGCAATCAGATCATTATACAAGATTGTAGATGTGCACCATGTCTGTTTTTCTACCCGAATTCGCAGTATTAATTTTAGTTGGTACAGTGTGTGGCAGTATTATATTCAGGGTACAGTGTATAGCAGTATTATGTTCAGGGTACATTGTGTGGCAGGATTATATTTAGTGGGTACAGTGTATAGCAGTATTATATTCAGGGTAAAATGTGGGGCAGGATTATATTTAGGGTTCACTTTCTGGCAAGGTTATAATGATTACTGTCTTCATGCAGAGGATGAGGATCTGCTGACAGTGAGGAGCCAATGATGTCTGGATATAAGACTCTGCAGAGAAGATGGAGCTGGGGGAAGACCTGGTCTCTGGACCCGATGAAGAAAATATAACAGAGAAGATGTCACTCAAGGCAGAAGACGTCACTCAGGTCACTGATATCATTGTGTATTCTCCTGACTGTCCCATCAGAGCTGTAGTCACTTGTAAGTTCTGCAGTGATGATGGGTAAAACTGTGTCCAATCTGTGTCTCTCCAGCTGTTACAAAACTTCAACTCCCATTGCCAGAGGCTCTCCAGACATGATGGAAGTTTTAGTTTTCCAACAGCTGGAGAACCACTTCAACCGAGGTGATCGGTGGGGGTCTCAGCAGTCAGACCCCCACCAAAAAAAATGGCCCTGGGGGGGTGGACAGGGGGTATGGGTAGGGAACACTGCTGCACCTAATGTGGGGGGAACACTGCCTGCCTAATGTGGGGGGAACACTGCCTGCCTACTAAGGGGGAACACTGCCTGCCTAATGTGGGGAACACTGCCAACCTAATGCGGGGGGAACTCTACTGCACCTAATGTGCATCGTATCGACGTTCGCTCACGTTGCGCTCCCAGAATTCAAGGGCCGGCGTTACTATATCCTGACGCCGGCCCTAGAGCGTGACGTGCGTGAACATCAAAGGGGGGGGGGGGGGCCTCCATGTCCATTTTGCTTGGGACCCCAAATTCCTTCAAACGGCCCTGGGTGTGATGTCACGAACACGGAAACTCCAAGCTTTCGTGTTCCGGAGGGCACCTCTGCTGGCCCGGAGATCGCGTGGTCCCCAGTGGTCAGACATCTTATCCTCTATCCTTTGGATAGGGGATAAGATATTTCTCGGCGGAGTGCCCCTTTAAAGGGGTACTCCGCCCCTAGACATTTTATCCTCTATCCAAAGGATAGGGGATAAGATGTCAGATCGCCGCAATATAGCATTTAGCACCCACCTATAGGTGGGTGCTGCTTGCTATATTGTGGGGGGTCCCCAGCGGCGGGACCCCGGTGATCTGACATCTTATCCCCTATCCTTTGGATAGGGGATAAGATGTTTAGGGGCGGAGTACCCCTTTAAGGAAAACTTAACAATATTGCCATAGGATGTATGCATTTTCAAGAAATTTTTTAGTTGCGGGTTACTGTCCATATGATAACATATACATAATACTAAAGAAGGAAAAGGCCATAGCACTAAGCAGGAGACTCTGCTATCAAAAAAGAGCTTTTAAAATGTATTTGTTCCCAGAAAAAACATGCAACGTTTCAGCTACATGTTAGCCTTTATGAAGCATTTATCATAGCCATGACAAAGGCTAACATGTAGCTGAAATGTCGCAATTTTTTTCTGGGAACCAATACATTTTAAAAGCTCTTTTTGCGCAAGATACTGGAGTCTCCTGTTTAGTGCTGTGGCCTTTTCTTTCTTTTCTATTGCACCTGGATTGGCAGTCCGGTTGACCACTTGCACAACAGACTGATCCAGTGCTGACTTTCAGTTCCTTATGTTATACATATATCATAAACATAGGTACAATGGACCTGAAACGGTAAATGACAGACTAATATAGAAAGAGAGAGGGCCCTGCCCATGAGGACTTCCAACAATCTACAAGGGGGGGCAGTAGGTGAGGGAGACAGCTGGTCATCTGGGAGAAGTTATGAAAGCAACCATAGGGGCACACAGTGGCAGGAGAGGTTGTACTGTTGTACACTTTCTTGAATAGATGGGTTTCATGTTTCTTTTGGGTTAGAGTCTGATATGTTGGGTTAGTAAGTTTCAGTGTATGAGAGAAGCATGGGAAAACCTTGGAGATAGTTGTGTGAAGTGCAGATGAGGGGAAAGCACAGATGGAGGTCTTGAGAGGATCAGAGATTGCATAAAGAGTATCTTGTAGCAAAAGATCAGGTCAGAGAAGTTTAGAGGGGACAGGTCGTGGATGGCCTTGCATATCATAGTTAACAGTTTAAACTGATTTGTTGGGCAATGGGATATATTAGGTGGGGGGGGGGAAGAGTGCTTGAAGGAAGGTCACAGAGTAGGATGTTGCAGTAGTTGAAGCAGGCGATGCTGAGGACATGGACCAGTAGCTTAGTGTTGTCAAAGTTTAGAAAGGAGCAGATTCAAGGATTGTTTTTGAGGTAAAGGCAGCAGGAGATGGTAAGAGTCTGGATGTGGGGTTTGAAGGATGGAGCAGAATCGAAGGTGACCCCAAGGCAGTTGACTTGTGGGAGGACTAGGGACAGAGTAGCACCATTGACTGTCATTTATAGGGAAGAGATAATGAATTCTGTTTTCTCCATGTTAAGTTTTAGAAAACGGGAGAAGGAAGATATAACTGAGGAACACTCTGGGATCCTGGATAGAAGAGAGGTAACATCCAGATCAGGGAGGAAGATTTTAGTGCCGTCAGCATAGAGGTAGTACTTGAAGCCATGGGATTCGATAATCTGCTAGTGAAAACAGTGCCAATCCATAACTAGAGTACATGCGCCAAGTAAAGGATGTTAGCAGCAGATCATTTTAGTCCTTGCAAGGTAACCCATTTGTGGATGAGATTTGTTTTTCTAGCACATCCCACAGATGCCTGATCCCATTCAGCCTCCAGTGCAATTTCCATTGTATTTGGACACTACAACAGAACCTAGTATTATAGGTCAATGGGGTCCATCTGGTTTCATTGGTGTCAATTGTGTGACAGATCCAGCTCGGGTGACCCAGTACGGGATGGTGTTACCCCGTACCTTCCCTGCCCTGTTAGGCAGTGTCCCTTCGTGTCCCAAGGGCCCACTGCATTGTCTCCCGCATTGTAAATATGTTATGCATTATGCTGTGTATTGTACCTTTAACTAGTTATACCATGTGATTGTTACCCAGGAGGTACCAGTGACCAGCTGACCCCAAGAGTGACCTATGGGCTCCCTGCTAGTCTCCCCCATATAAGCCTTGGGTGGAGCTAGCTTCTCTTTCCTCTCTTGGAGCTTAGAACTCTTTGTGCTGAGGTCCGGTGCAGTCGTACCCAGTGTGTGTGTCCGGAGCAGTGGAGGCCTCAAGTCAAGTCCTGCCGCCACAAGTCAAATACACGTAAGCTAAAGTCACCGTCCTGTCACAAGTCAGTTAAGCCAAGTCATCTACCCAGCGTGGCCTGCGCTAAATTCTCCCGTCTAACTACAAGTCCCAGAAAGCCTGTGAGGTCTCTGTGTCACTGGTCACCTCCTTGGTCCCTGGCTGAACTGTATAGACTTTACCAGCTGTCTAGCCTCAGTAAAGCTACCGTTGTCTGTAACTTGGTGTCGGTGTCTTCATTGCCCCCGTGCCTAGCCCAGGATTCAGCAGTATACCTTCAGGTGGTTATAAAGCTAAACCAAGCCCTGGTGTCACGAATACAAGGGGTTAATGCTATCTGCCCCTAGGGTAACAACATCTGCCCTGCACCTCACACCCTCCAATACCATACAGCATTGCATTTTTCTGCTCTTAAGACTGAACAGAAGAATGCCATTGACAACACAGGTGTGAATTCAGATGAAGTTTGAAGACACCAGTGCTGGCTGCCTAGACAAAAGCTATAGTGAATTTCCTGTTACTGTGGCATCAAGCACAGCCATAAAAATAAAGCAGAACATTTGCTCTAATAATATACAGATGTACATTTCATCAACTGCAGAGCTGGGATTGCACCATACAGTTATAGAATGTTTGAGATATATATACAGTACAGACCAAAAGTTTGGACACACCTTCTCATTCAAAGAGTTTTCTTCATTTTCATGACTATGAAAATTGTAGATTCACACAGAAGGCATCAAAACTATGAACTAACACATGTGGAATTATAGACATATCAAAAAAAGTGTGAAACAACTGAAAATATGTCATATTCTAGGTGGAAAGTGTCCCCAAGTGCAGTCACAAAAACCATCAAGAGCTACAAAGAAACTGGCTCGCATGCGGACCGCCCCAGGGAAGGAAGACCAAGAGTCACCTCTGCTGCGGAGGATAAGTTCATCCGAGTCACCAGCCTCAGAAATCGCAGGTTAACAGCAGCTCAGATTAGAGACCAGGTCAATGTCACACAGAGTTCTAGCAGCAGACACATCTCTAGAACAACTGTTTAGAGGAGACTGTGTGAATCAGGCCTTCATGGTAGAATATCTGCTAGGAAACCACTGCTAAGGACAGGCAACAAGCAGAAGAGACTTGTTTGGGCTAAAGAACACAAGGAATGGGCATTAGACCAGTGGAAATCTGTGCTTTGGTCTGATGAGTCCAAATTTGAAATCTTTGGTTCCAACCACCGTGTCTTTGTGCGACGCAGAAAAGGTGAACGGATGGACTCTACATGCCTGTTTCCCACCGTGAAGCATGGAGGAGGAGGTGTGATGGTGTGGGGGTGCTTTGCTGGTTACCCTGTTGGGGATTTATTAAAAATTGAAGGCATACTGAACCAGTATGTCTACCACAGTATCTTGCAGCGGCATGCCATTCCATCCGGTTTGCATTTAGTTGGACCATCATTTATTTTTCAACAGGACAATGACCACAAATACACCTCCAGGCTGTGTAAGGGCTATTTAACCAAGAAGGAGAGGGATGGGGTGCTGCGCCAGATGACCTGGCCTCCACAGTCACCAGACCTGAACCCAATGAAGGCAAAAGGGCCAACAAGTGCTAAGCATCTCTGGGAACTACTTCAAGACTGTTGGAAGACCATTTCATGTGACTACCTCTTGAAGCTTATCAAGAGAATGCCAAGAGTGTGCAAAGCAGTAATCAAAGCAAAAAGGTGGCTACTTTGAAGAACCTAGAATATGACATATTTTCTGTTGTTTCACATTGTTACGCTATGCGCTCCTGCCTCACACGCTGGCCGTGAGCGCATGGTCCCCTTACCTCCTGCTGCCGACGGGGCTAGGACACGCATTGCGGGACACACCCACATGCGAGCCCCAGTCCGTCACTCTCCGGGTGTTTCCCCTTCCTCTGCTTCCGCCACTCTGCTCCGGCACGTGTGTCCCCGTCCCTTAGGGTGTGCGCGCGCTGGAGCTTTAAGATTTAAAGGGCCAGTACGCTCATTAGTGTAACCACCTGTGTCTTGTTGATAAATTCCTCCACCCTCCTCAGTTCTCTGCCGGATCTTTGTTTCCTTGTGCCCTAGAGAAAGCGTTCCTTTGTATTGCCTTGCTGTGTACCAGATCTCCTGCTCTTGTGACCTTGACCTTGCTTCTCTGCTGTCTGCCTACTGAACTTCTGCTACGTCCCGACTACGCTACTGTGCCACTTGCCCTGACCTACAGCTATCCTGACTAAGAGTTGTCTCATCCCTTCTGTGCTTTGCATCTCCTCAGCCGCCTTTGTGGTTGAGCCGTTGCTGGGGGTTGCTACCTGGGTGTCGCCTGCAGCTGCAATTGCCATCCTGCTTTGCGGCAGGCTCTGGTGAAGACCAGCGGCACCTTAGACTCCGCTCCCTGGCACGGTCCGAGTCATCTGTCACACAGGTCCAGCGGATCCACATACACCGGAGTTCCTGTCTTCAGAAATGTGAGTGTTACACACACTTTTTTGTTATGTCTATAATTCCACATGTGTCAATTCATAGTTTTGATGCCTTCAGTGTGAATCTACAATTTTCATTGTCATGAAAATAAAGAAAACTCTTTGAATGAGAAGGTGTGTCCAAACTTTTGGTCTGTACTGTGTATATATAAATAATTTAAAAAGAACAGTGGCACACCAAGTGTACAAAAGAAAAGGTGGTTTATTCAAAAAGACGTCGGTCATCGGTGAGCCAGCTGAAATGGCGCCTTACACATTTTTTGAATATACCACCTTTTCTTTTGTACACTTAGTGTGCCACTGTTCTTTTTGGATTTTGTAGCTAAGGGGGTCCCTAACCTGGACCTGATACAGTAGAACAAACAGGAAGAAGTGCTCAGATAAGCACCTTCTCACCCTGTTGTCTCCATGATGCATGTGACGGATTGTATAAAAAGTCTATGAAGCCTGCACAAAGAAAAAGTTCTCAACAGAGGGACTGATGGGGTTCTCAGCATCCAGACTCTAATCCAACACCAACTCTTTACAATGTTCCTCAAACCAACGTTCCCCTGTTCAGCCCGCAGAAAGGTGTCAGACCCATACACAACTGACACACTTTTCAGCTGTGGTCGGTGATTCAGCTCAGTAAAGACAGTATAAAACCAATATGTTTTGCAATTGCTTTCATTAGAAAATTTTCAGTATTTCATACTGAAAAAGCCAGTCAAACAACTGCCCCCCACCGGCTGCTTGGTCACATACTAGTCCTGCTGTGTCCATGCGTCATCACCTACATCATGGACACACTTCCTTGATTGACAGCTGTGAGTGCAGGGGTCACAGCTAGAGGAAAAATCCTCCCACTGTCAGCTTATGTCCCGCTACTGTCAGTGAGGACAAGCTGGGAGTTGTAGTTTTGCTAATGCTAGGGGAGATGTGAGCAGACCGCATACAGAGGGAGGGGGTGGAGAACTGCACAGTGAGGCCACGCCCCCTCCCTTTGAGAGGAATTCAGACTAGTGAGCTAAATTAAAAGTGTATTCAAAAAATAAATAAAGGTGCTAGACACACAAAAATGCACATGGTCAGGATTAGGTACTGAGTGATATATTAAAAAAAAAATGTTGTTGGGTCTGTCGGGTATACTTTAAAGAGGTACTCCGGTGGAAAACTTTTTTTTTTTTTAAATCTATACGATTAAAATGATACCCTACTTATATAGGTTTGATTTTGTTGTACTTCTGGAAAAAAAAAAATCATAACTACATGCACGAAAATGTATACGTTTAAAATTGTCATATTCTGACCCCTATAACTTTTTTTTTCCACGTATGGAGTGGCATGAGGGCTCATGTTTTGCGCCATGATCTGAAGTTTTTAGCGGTACCATTTTGTATTATTTGGACTTTTTGATGGCTTTTTATTCATTTTTTCATGATGTAAAAAGTGACCAAAAATATGCTATTTTGGACTTTGGAATTTTTTTGCACGTACGCCATTGACCATGCGGTTTAATTCACGATATATTTTTATAGTTTGGACATTTCCACATGCCACATATTTATTTTTATTTACACTGTTTTTTTTTTTAAATGGGAAAAGGGGGTGATTCAAACTTTTATTAGGGAATGGGTTAAATGATCTTTATTCACTTTTTTTTCCACTTTTTTTTGCAATGTTATAGCTCCCATAGGGGGCTATAACACTGCACACACTGATCTCTTACATTGATCATTGTTATCCCATAGGATAACATTGATCAATGATTCTGCCGCTTGACTGCTCATGCCTGGATCTCAGGCACTGAGCAGTCATTCGGCTATCAGACACACAGGAGGCAGGGAAGGACCCTCCTCGATTTCGCAATGGTGGTCCCGAACAGCCCACTGAGCTAACCGGCAGTAATTTACTTTGACTTTAGACGCCGCGATCAACTTTGAACGCTGTGTCTAAAGGGTTAATAGCATGGCTATTAGCCACGGGTCCCGGCCGTTGTTAAAGGCTGGGCCTGACCTGCTATGACGTGGGGCCACACGATGGCCCCGCGTTATAGAAAGGGAGCGGACTCAGGGCATACAGGTAAGCCCTGAGTCCTTAAGTGGTTAAAGGGGCACTCCACTGGAAAACATTTTTTTTTTTTTTAAATCAACTGGTGTCAGAAAGTGAAACAGATTTGTAAATTACTTTTATTACAAAATCTTAATCCTTCCAGTACTTATCAGCTGCTGAATGCTCCAGAGGAAGTTCTTTTCTTTTTGAATTTCTTTTCTGTCTGACCACAGTGATCTCTGCTGACACCATTTTAGGAACTGCCCAGAGCAGGATAGGTTTCCTATGAGGATTTTCTCCTACTCTAAACAGTTCCTAAAATAGACAGAGGTGTCAGCAGAGAGCACTGTGGTCAGACAGAAAGGAAATTCAAAAAGAAAAGAACTTCCTCTTTAGTATACAACAGCTGATAAGTACTAGAAGGGTTAAGATTTTTTAAAAGACCTAATTTACTAATCATATCATATATTTTGATTTCATTTCATATCTTTCTTGAGAAGGCATGGGATAAAAATATCTAAAGGAAAAATAGCTAGATTAGGCTGCATTCACATCTCGTTTTTGCAATACGGTTGCCGTATCCCGTTTCTGTACAAAAACGTATGTCTCCAAACTGGACCGAAACGTATGCAACCGTATATGCCCCCTCACGTTTTTAAACCGTATACGTTTGAAAACGGATGTCCGTTTGCATACGTTTTAATACGTTTTCCTTGAAAAAAAACGGATATGGTTTTATGTTTGTCAACATTTTAAATAAAGTAATTTTTTTATTGAATTTCCCCCCCCCCCCAAAAAAAAAATTAAAAATAAAAACAGTATTGTGCAAACCGGATGTAACCGTACGCACATACGGTTCAATACGGTTACCATAGAACTCCATTTTAAAATAACCGTATACAGGTTGGATACGGTTTTTGACCGGGACACAAAACCGTAGTAGACTATGGTTTGGTGCACAGTTAAAAACCATATAAACCCGTAAATGATGCAAAACGTACACAACCTGATGCTACGGTTGGCATACAGTTTACAATGAAATGTCTATATATACGGTTTGCAATACGGTTCGATACGATTTTTTCAATGAAACCGGATACGGCAACCGTATTGCAAAAACAAGATGTAAATGCAGCCTTACACAGTTTTGGGCTGCAGAACATTTACCGTATTTTTCGCCGTATAAGACGCACTTTTTCTTCCCCAAAACTGGGGTATGGCGGCGGTCCCTGCGGCCATCAACGGCCGGGACCCGCGGCTAATACAGGACATCCCTGATCGCGGTGATGCCCTGTATTAACCCTTCAGATGCGGCGATCAAAGCTGACCGCTGCATCTTGAGCAAAAGTGACACTAACCCGGCTGCTCAGTCGGGCTGTTCAGGACTGCCGCTGTGAAATCGCGGCATCCCGAACAGCTTACAGGACACCGGGAGGGACCTTACCTGCCTCCTCGGTGTCTGCTCCGTGCCGGGATCCCCTGCATGGCCGGCGCTATCCTTCGTCGTCATCACGTCGTCGTGCACGCCGTCCTGTCATCCAGTAGGAGTGGCATGCGCAGCAACGTGATGGCGGTGACGGAGAGCAAGGATACCGGGCAGCAGAGACGTTCCGGAGCGACGGGGACACCACGGGGACACGGTGACAGCGATGGAGGGCGACATCCAGGGCAGCGGTGACGGGTCCGGAGCGGCGGGGACACGTGAGTACTACCTCCTATACCAGTGGTCTTTAACCTGCGGTCCTCCAGATGTTACAAAACTACAACTCCCAGCATGCCCGGACAGCCAACGGCTGTCCGGGCATGCTGGGAGTTGTAGTTTAGCAACATCTGAAGGTCCGCAGGTTGAAGATCACTGTCCTATACTTTACATTGTATTTGGTTCAGAATCTTTACTTTCTGGATTTTTATCCTTTATAATTGGGTGCGTCTTATATGACGAAAAATACGGTAATATCTATAGCTGGTTAAGGAGTGAATGTCTATGTGAGGCTTTATATCTCTGTATCATAAAAACTGAGCTATGATGGCTATAAAGCTATATTAAGAAATGAATCAGCAAAGACATTTGAACCTAAAACAACATGATAATAAAAGGTGGAGATTCGCTTTAATGTATTTGTACATAGTAAACAGACATATTAAGCCTATCCATCAATGGAACGGTCCTATTCATTAAGACGATCATGGGGGGCTATGTATTAGCTTTTTCACAAGCATGACTTACATGACTATTTCTATCATAGATTTCTCCTCATTTACTCTTTCTTTATTATTTGGCTATTTTGTCTTCTAACTCCTAATTTTCTGGTAAATTGAGTCTGGAGTTTAGGAGCCTTTATACAGTACAATGGGAACAGCTCCATAAAGCAGATATTGATAAAATAATAGATGTTTCCCTGTGATGTCCTTTTAAAGGAATCTTTTCAACAAATTCAGCTGTAAAACACGATAGAGCAGAAAATGTATCTCAAGCAGTTATTAGGGCTATTACTGGTAAAATGTGTCACTAATAATAACCAAAATCCATGTTTTATCTTTTAAGTTCGTGGAAGGAGTCTGGAGGTCTTTGTTATTCAAATGATCGTTCCATTATTCTCCAACGATAATGAATAATACATCACACAAAGGAATAAAGACTGGTTCAGCCCATGTCCAACCATGAGCACGGGGGGATTAAAGGGATACCGAGTAATGTCGTAATTGGAAACAGAACAGACTGAGAATCTAAAGCATAATAGAACGCTGTGTTAAATAATTAAAGAAGATGAAGCAAGGTTATTGTTATTCAATGTTATGTACAGTTATTCATTTATTATTTTTAGCATTCTATATATTTATACATCATTTTAGATATATGGTGGGGAAGATAATCAAAGAATGTCGAATATAAAAAAAAAAGAAAACCTGCCTCTGTTGCCCATAGCAACCACTTACAGCTCAGCTTATATGTTGTAACAGGCTCTGAGCTGTGATTGGTTGCTATAGGAAACCAAAACCGTTTTTTGTTATTAGACTTTTTGATTACCTCCCCCACTGGTTGTTCTAATTTATTATTCCCTGCGCCACGCACGGAATGATAAAGCCAAGCACAGCCCACACCAGCAGTACGCTCGCTGTTATACCAGGTCCTGACTGGCATGAGCTGTGCGAAAATATGTGCGAAAATATGTGCAACTTTTCAACTCCTTCACACACAAAGATGCCAGGATTAAAGTGTGCACTCTCTGCCCCTTAGATTTGCCAGTGCAGAAAAGGCATCTGCACCGGCGAATACATGGTAATATATGCGGCGCACACTGTGCATCACAACAGGCATTCAATAAAGACTGATTTTGACTTTAGGACATGACCCCCTATGATTATAGCCAGAGCAGACCTTCGGCCTGCTGGCGACCTGTGCAATTCTACTGATAACCATCTTATGGTGTACTATAGTCTACCCAAATAATATTATCATTCACCACTCAAATAACATAAACATACAGATGTAGCCAGGTTTTTTTTAGTTAGCACGGTATGCTGTCAGCAAAGCATGCATTGCAAGGAACAAGGACAGGTGTCCCTGCTCCTGTGCATACTTTTCCCAAATTCATAAATTCTGGACAGATTCCGCATGCAGCAGCCTCAGTGCCAAACCCAGGAAAATTGTGCCCCTACCCAGAATTAAAGGAAATCTGTCACCAGTGTCACCTGCACTAACCTGTTGGTGCAGGTGACACTGATGACAACGGTACTTACCTTGTCCCTTTCCATGGTGGGGATCTCCGGTAATCTTCTCCTTTAAGCTTCAGCTCTAGCCCAGCTTGGGGCACGAGCGGAGCTTAGTGACTTCACCACAGCTGCTCCCTGCTGGGTCCCACTGCTAGAGAACAGCAGCGGTGACGTCACTAAGCTCCACCCGTGCCCCAAGCCGGGCCGGAGCTCTAATTTAACGGAGAAGATTACCAGAGATCCCCGCCACAGAATGGGACAAGATAAGTATGGTTTTCATCTGTCGTTACCAACAAGTTAGTGCAGGTGACACTGGTGACAGATTTCCTTTAAACTAGCTATGCTTAATACAGTGAGGCACAGGGTTTAAAGGGGTATTCCAGGATTTTTTTTTTTATTCGACTGTGCTACAGGGGCGGTAAAGTTAGTGTAGTTTATAATATGTTTGTACCTGTGTTTGATGGTGGTCTCACAATTCTTCTATGATTTTTGTCCCAATGTTTATTTTTAACAGCATACAAAATCAGAACCATCTCAGGTTTTCCCAGGTTGCAGTGTGGCCTGAGACATTACATCACTGGTCAGGTGATGAAAGGAAGCCTGTCTTTGCTTCAATGGGTGAGTGACCGATGGGTGGGAAGGAGATCATTCTGCAAGGATCCAGCAACAGCTGAAGGCACCCTGGTTAGAAAAATTGGTCTATTGAGAACAGGTGGGTTTCAATGGTTGGTGTGCCTGATGTGTAGGTGGGAGAAAAGTGATGTACAAACAAGGAATCATGGGACATGTTGTTGGAGGGAACTCCAACAAGAAATAACCATTTCACAAAAAGAAAGCGTTATGGTAATCTCACAACATAGCCCTTTAAATCTAATGCAAGCATGGATCCTTCCTAACATGGCCATTACTGTCTGGCAGGTATGTACTAAAATCACCTTAACCCCTTAAGGACACATGACGTACTGGAACGTCATGTGTCCACTCCCGATCTATAACGCGGGGCCACGGCGTGGCCCCGCGTCATAGCGGTTCGGGCCCGGCCTCTAACAACGGCCGGGACCCGTGGCTAATAGCGCGCGGCATTGATCGCTGTGCCGCGCGCTATTAACCCTTTAGACGCGGCGTTCAAAGTTGAACGCCGCGTCTAAAGTGAAACCGAAAGCATGCCGGCTAGCTCAGTGGGCTGTTCGGGATAGCCGCGGCTAATCGCGGCATCCCGAACAGCTGACAGGACAGCGGGAGGGCCCCTACCTGCCTCCTCGCTGTCCGATCGCCGAATGACTGCTCAGTGCCTGAGATCCAGGCATGAGCAGTCATCCGGCAGAATCATCGATCACTGGTTTCTTATGAGAAACCAGTGATCAATGTAAAAGATCAGTGTGTGCAGTGTTATAGGTCCCTATGGGACCTATAACACTGCAAAAAAAAAGTGCAAAAAAAAAGTGAATAAACATCATTTAACCCCTTCCCTATTAAAAGTTTGAATCACCCCCCTTTTCCCATAAAAGAAAAAACACAGTGTAAATAAAAATAAAAATAAACATATATGGTATCGCCGCGTGCGGAAATGTCCGAATTATAAAAATATATCGTTAATTAAACCGCACGGTCAATGGCGTGCGCGCAAAAAAATTCCAAAGTCCAAAATAGTGCATTTTTGGTCACTTTCTATATCATGAAAAAATGAATAAAAAGCGATCAATAAGTCCTATCAATGCAAAAATGATACCGTTAAAAACTTCAGATCACGGCACAAAAAATGAGCCCTCATACCGCCCCATACACGGAAAAATAAAAAAGTTATAGGGGTCAGAAGATGACAATTTTAAACGTATCAATTTTTCTGCATGAAGTTATGATTTTTTCCAGAAGTGCGACAAATTCAAACCTGTATAAGTAGGGTATCATTTTAATCATATGGACCTACAGAATAAAGGTAAGGTGTCATTTTTACCGAAAAATGTACTACGTAGAAACGGAAGCCCCCAAAAGTTACAAAATGGCGTTTTTTTTTTCAATTTTGTCTCACAATGATTTTTTTTCCCGTTTCACCGTAGATTTTTGGGCACAATGACTGACGTCATTACAAAGTAGAATTGGTGGTGCAAAAAATAAGCCATCATATGGATTTTTAGGTGCAAAATTGAAAGAGTTATGATTTTTTAAAGGCAAGGAGCAAAAAACGAAAATGCAAAAACGGAAAAACCCCCGGTCCTTAAGGGGTTAAAGGGGTACTCTGGTGAAATGTATTTTTTTTAAATCAACTGGTGTCAGGAAGTTAAACAGATTTGTAAATTACTTCTATTAAAAAATCTTTACCCTTTCAGGACTTATCAGCTGCTGTATGCTCCAGAGGAAGTTGTTTAGTTGTTTTCTGTCTGACAACAGTGCTCTCTGCTGACACTCTTTTTATTAGAAAAATACAAAACTTATCAAATACAAAACACAAAGCAAGCTTAACCAGCTATAACATAAATAAGAAATACTCTAGAACCAAAAACAAAACCTCAAACAAAACCCTGCCTAACCGGCCAGCCCAGCTTTACTAAGATACTAAAATACTAAGATATTAAAATATGCCCAAAATATCAAATCAAACACTCACACGCTTACCGAAAATGAACATAAGAAAAATAAATAAAATATCACAACTTGGCTTGTCAAAATATAAACATAAAAGTTATCATTATCCGACTATAACTCAAAACCATCCATACTTGGGAACACGCAACAAGAAAACTAAACAGAAACGTAGCAAGCACACATTATATATTTAAAAAAAAAAATTTTATTTTTACTTTTTATATATATATATTTTTTTTTTACACACATATATATATATATATATATATATATATATATATATATATATATATAATTTTTTTTTTTTTTTATAAATAAAAATAATAATAGTAATAATAATAATCCACACATACATTCACTTACAAAACGTCCAAATTAACTGGATCCTCTATCCGGGACTAATGAAAATACCAAAGAAAACATAAAACAGACCAAATAACTGAAATAAACTAAATAAACCACATATCAACACAACAACTGGTCCGGCTACCATAACGCTATAACATGAAACAATATGAAACAATATAGATATAACACAATATACGTACAAAATTACTAAATATACTATATAAATAAAATATAATATAAACAAAATATATGCACTACAGAAAACACCTACAAAATCAATAGAAAACCATAGGAAAACCCCTACACTAAAACTGTACCCTCATCCACACCACCCCTCCTGTACATGGGTCAGAGTCCATACCATTCTTACAGTTCACAAAGTCCAGTCCTTAACTGACCCATGTCAGGTCCCCCAAAGATGAACACCACCACCCACAAGCACACCCTCCCCACCTAGCACTCCTCCCAACCAACTTATACACAAACTTATACACACTGGGGGAGATTTATCAAAACCTGTGCATAGGAAAAGTTGCTGAGTTGCCCATAGCAACCAATCAGATCGCTTCTTTCATTTTACACAGGCCTCTTTAAAAATGAAAGAAGCAATCTGATTGGTTGCTATGGGCAACTCAGCAACTTTTCCTCTGGACAGGTTTTGATAAATCTCCCCCACTGAACCACAACCCACTTTAGGCCCAAGTTTGGTCGCCTGTAAGCCCTTCATACCATATCAGCTTAAAAACAAAACAAAAAGCTAGTGTGCACATGCATTAGCCCACCACCAGGGAGAAGGATGGCAGACTTGATACATTCAAAATAACTTTACACTCTTTCCCTAACTCCCCCTACAATTCTCCCTAATCCTATCCCTCCATTCAAACTAACCCTGTTCTCAACCTATCACTATCCCTATAACACTGTCCGTAACCAAAATAAAGGTACTCTACCCAAAAGGTCTAGTACCTAGGGCACATCAAAAGAAAACCCTCTCCATAGGAGAGAAGCCCTACTGTTACCAAGACTGCCATACTCCAAAGACCTGATCTTCCCGAGGTCACCGGTGATGTTCCTACAGACCACCTCGGAGAGGATTTTCTGTTGGGACGACACTAAACACCGTGCATTCCATGTGTAGTACCTAACCACTAAACTAACTAAGAATAAAGTGCCCCGATCTCGGCCACCCAGGTTCCTGAATGCCCCATAAGCCCACTCCGGATAGGTAAGGCCGGCAAGTTGACTCCAGCCGATGGAAGCACCCACCCTGTTGCAAACCCCTATATTAAAGGGACAATGAAGCAGGAAATGGTCCATGCTTTCCAGCGTGTCCCCGCACTCTTCTCGGGGACATCCCCGGTCATCAGAGTTCCTACACTTCAAATTATCCCTCACATATAGTTTCCCCTGAAAGCAGCGCCAGGCCAAGTCTCAAAACTTCTGGGGGATCCTTTTCATGTTTAAAAGGTACAACCCCACCCTCAGATCCCGACCTGGGCAGTCCCTGAGCGCCAGAGGCTTGCTTCTGGAAGTGGGCCAACAGAACCCGTTTGTCAAGGACCTGCCTTGACTGGGTCCTGATCTCCCACACTCCCAGACCCCACCGACATATCACTTTCAGAGTCGGGGTAGCATAAGCCGGAAGATATCCATGGGGCGTACGGAGGTCCTTCACTTGCCCTCCTGTCTCCCATTCCTGGAAGAAAGGCCGAAACCATTCCCTGCAGGAGAGTACCCACGGAGAAGCCCTCTCTGACCAGAGGTTTGAGATGTTAGCTTTCAAGAAGGTGTTGGTTAAGAACACAACAGGGTTTACCATAGATAAACCCCCTAGTCTCCTCGTGCGGTACGTAACCTCCCTCTTGACTAGGTTCATCCTGTTTCCCCATAACAGTTGGAAAAACAGGCTGTAGATCCTAGTGTAGTAAGCCTCTGGCAAGATACATACACTGCCCAGATAGATAAACAAGGGGAGCAGGTACGATTTGATCAGGTGTACCCTTTCCCTGAGGGTCAAAGACCAACCCTTCCATTGGTCCACCTTCTGAGCGGCATCCTGGAGCTTACCATCCCAGTTTTTGGTGGGATAATCATCCTGGCCGAATATGATGCCCAAAACTTTTGCTGACTCTTGGGGGGCCCTGGAAGGGTGTCCGGGAGATCAAACGTGGGATCTTCCCCTCCCAGCCAGAGACTCTCACACTTATCCCGGTTGATCTTAGACCCGGATGCCTCCGAGTAGCTGTCAACTTCCGACATCACCACATCGACCTCCTCTCGCGAGGACACGAAAATGGTGACATCGTCAGCGTACGCCACCACTCTCTGGGCGACATCCAGCTCCGCCAGACTCATCCCGACTCCCGCCAACGGCCCACAATCTACCCTCCGGACGAAGGGATCGATCGCAAACACGTATAACAGCGGGCTCAAAGGACAACCCTGACGGACTCCGGACCCCACCACAAAAGAGCGGCCAGACCAACCATTCACCAGCGGGAAACTCTCTGCCCCTGCATACAAGGTCTTAAGCCAATTAACAAAAGTAGTCGGTAAGCCATATCTAAAGAGGACAGACCAGAGGTACTCGTGGTTCACCCGATCAAATGCTTTGGCCTGATCCAGGGACAGCAAGTACCCGTTCCAGAAACCTGCACTACTCTGTTCCACTGCCTCCCTGACACTAAGGACCGCACGTAAGGCGCTTCGGCCTGGAACAGAGCAGTGCTGAGCCCCCGAAAGGAGCCGGGTGTAAACTTCACCAGCCGATTAAACAGTATCTTAGCCAGAAGCTTCCTTTCCTGTATTGAGAAGAGCTATGGGCCTCCAATTCTCAATACGGCTGGGATCTTTACCCTTTGACAGAAGAATCAGGGCTGACCTCCTCATTGACCTTGGCAGAGTGCCCGAGGAGAGACACTCATTGAATACCTCAGTCAAGAGGGGAGCTAAAGACTCCTTAAAGGTCCTGTACCACTCGGATGTTAAGCCATCCGGACCTGGCGACTTCTTAGGGGCAAGCCCCTCGATCGCCAGTCTCACTTCCTCTTCCCTGATTTCTTCTGCCAAAACATCAAGAGAGGGGTCTACCCCTGGCTCAGGAATGGTTTCAGTCAGGAAAACCGACATCTTGTCTCAATCTAGATCCTTCCTCCCCAAGAGGTGCGAGTAGAAGGATCTGACGACCTCCAAGATCCCTGATCTGGACCGATTCAGAGATCCTGTACTATCAATCAGTCCTGAAATGACTTTACTACTCACTGACATCTTACAGTTTCTGTAAGGGTCGGGCGAGCGGTACTTCCCGAAATCCCTCTCAAAAACCAAAGATGCGTGCCTATCGTACTGACACCCCATCAGCAAGGATTTCACTCTGGAGATATCCTCTCGGCTACCTCCAGTCGAGACGAGAAGCTCGAGTTTCCTCCTCAGTCCCTGATACAGGCGATACCTGTTCAGGGACCTGAGGCTCGAGAGCTGGCGTAAGAACCCCGCAACCCGCTTCTTGAATATCTCCCACCACTCTGACTTACTACTACATAGGCCCAGTAAAGGTACCTGACTCTGAAGAAAATCCTCAAAGGACTGTCTTACCTCCGCTTCCTCCAGAAGGGACGAATTCAGCTTCCAGTAACCTTTACCCATCCGGGGGGTCTCTGAAACATTCAAGGAAAACAAAATCATACAGTGATCAGAAAACTCCACCTCAACCACGGACACTGCGGAAGAGACGGCTTCCTCCTTTAAATAAAACCTATCTATTCTAGAACTGCGACGACCTTGATGATAGGTGAAACCCACGTGGCCCGAGGGGTTCCGGATGTGGGCGTCCTCTAGGCGAGCTTCTCTAGCTATGCTAATCAGTGCCACACTATCGCAAGTCAGCGGACCACCGTGACATTATTGAAGTCCCCTCCAAAGATCACCTGCCGACTTGTAAAAAGAAAGGGCTTAATCCTCATAAAGAGATCTTTACGGCCCCGCTTAGTTTGCGGGGCGTAGATGTTAATGAGCCGGAGCCCCTGCCCCTTCATGAGGACATCTAAGATCAGGCACCTCCCCATTTCTAATTCAATAACCCGTCGGCATTCAACAGGAGCCGTAAAAAGGACCGCCACCCCACTATACGGCTCAGCCGCAAGAGACCAGTGGGAGGGACCGCGCCTCCACTCTCTCCTGGCTTTTACCAGAGAGGCTAGATCTGACAACCTGGTCTCCTGTAAAAAGAAAATGTCGGCTTCAACGCGGCCGAGAAAATCAAAGGCTGCAAATCTAGCCGTATCAGACTTTATGCTGGCACAATTAATAGATGCCAGCGTCAATGGGGTGAGGGCCGCCATACAGGGTGATTGAGTTAGACGGCCTTCTATCCCTTACACCTTCTTCCTCTCCTTTCCCCCACCCCCATCTGAGTCAAAGGAAGACCCCTTACCCCTTTTAAGGCTGTGGGATAAATCCATCCCAGGATCGTTACCTTTGGAATCCAGAGTTGCCTTCCCCCTTGAGGAAACCACCTCAGGGGTGGAAGGCTCGGCGCCCCCTTGAGGCTGCACCACTTCCCGCCCCTCTTCCTCCCCCTCAAGAGGAGGAGGTGAGATAGTATCCCCGAGGGCCTCATACCGATTCGAGAGGACGATCAGAGGGTCAGAGACTGAGATGTTCCTTTTCAGGTCTGGGGCTTACTTACTTTTTCCCCTTTTCCTCCTCCTCTTCTTTTTACGGTCACCATTTAGTTTCTGCCCTCCCTCCTCCTCCTCATCCACTGTTTTGTATTGGGAAGAACTGGAGGAGAGGGCAATTTCACCCTCCTCTCTGCGAATTCTCCCGACCTCCTCATCCAACTCAGTCTCACCCAAAACCTCAGATTGCTGAACAGCTGAGCCCGTGCCTGGAGAGGGACCCAGAGTTACCCCTGGCACCTGGGAATTCTCCTGGACCCTCTCCAACCTGCGCTTCTCCTCTCGCCTCAGCTGAGAGGGGGTCTTGTGCTTCTCCCTCACTGATTTTGGTGCCCCTTCTCCATGGCTGGTCCCCTCCCCCACTGAGGCAACCGACAGGCTCTCCCCAGCAGGAGTGGTCGCAGCATAGGAAAAGGAGCGCGGACACCGGCTGAAAGGGTGACCTAAGTCACCACACAAGTTACACCTAATCTGCCCACAGGTGACTGCCAGGTGACCCACCCCACAGCAGAGGGCGCATATCTGCTGAGTGCAGTTTGCACTAAAATGGTTGGGGTCACCACACCTGTGACACAGCTTCGGCTGCCCTTGGTAGAAGACCTGAATCCTGTCGCGTCCAAGGAAGGTGGCTGAAGGGATGTGGGTGACTGTGTTCTGTGTTCCCTGAACGCCTGAGACTGACGGAAAACGTCCAGGCCCCAGACCAGATCCCGTGTTCATCAAAATTCTTTCGGGGGACGTCCGTCACCTCCCCGTACCTGCCCAGCCAGGTCATGATATCGTAGCATGAAAGGGACTCATTACGAGTTAATACGGTCACCTTCTTCAGCATGCTTTGGCGGGATACCGCTTTTACAGCAAAATCACGCCATCCGGGCTCGTTCTTCATCAGCTCATAATTAGACCAGAAAAGATCAAGTCCCTCTGGCCTAACAAAGCTGACGTCAAACTCAGAGGAGCCGAAGGGGTGAATCAGGGCAAAGATGTCCCTAGCCCTGAAACCCATCTGGAGCAGAAGCTCCACCACCTTGCCCCTTTGGGGGCATGCATCATTGCCAGTCCACACCAAACGGGCCACATTCCTGCGGCCAGCCTCCTGCCCGGGTGTATGGAGGGACCATACGATCTCCCCATCTTTTTCTCGGAACGCTCCAAGACCATGTCTCTCCACCCAAAAAGACAGGTCCACCTCCTTTCCCTCTACCTGGAGCGTCCTCTCTCCTCTCCTAAGCGCCTCCAGGAGGTGCCGCTGCAAGTGACCATTTCCAGATTCCAAAGGTAAAGAACTCCCTGAACCTCCCGAACCCCCAGCCGCCACACTTGCATAACTCCTGGCGACTGGGGGGGGGGGGGGGGGGGGGGCAGCCGGACCAGACCCCGACACACCAGAGCCACCAGCACTTACACCACAATCATTCCTCCCATCCATGACACTCCTCCTATTCATACCACTACCACTCCTCTCATCCACAGCACTAGCACTCCTCCCATCTGCACCACTACCACTCCTCCCATCTGCACCACTACCACTCCTCCCATTCACAGCACCACTCCTCCCATCCGCACCACTACCACTCCTCCCATTCACAGCACCACTCCTCTCATCCACAGCACTTCCACTCCTCCCATTCACAGCACTACCACTCCTCTCATCCACAGCACTACTCCTCTCATCCACAGTACTTCCACTCCTCTCATTCACAGCACTACCACTCCTCCCATTCACAGCACTACTCCCCTCATTAACAGTACTTCCACTCCTCCCATTCACAGCCCTACCACTCCTCCCATTCACAGCACTACTCCTCTCATCCACAGCACTTCCACTCCTCCCATTCACAGCCCTACCACTCCTCCCATTCACACCACTACTCCTCTCATCCACAGTACTTCCACTCCTCCCATTCACAGCCCTACCACTCCTCCCATTCACAGCACTACTCCTCTCATTCACAGCACTATCACTCCTCCCATTCACAGCACTACTCCTCTCATCCACAGTACTTCCACTCCTCCCATTCACAGCACTACCACTCCTCCCATTCACAGCACTACTCCTCTCATCCACAGTACTTCCACTCCTCCCATTCACAGCACTACCACTCCTCCCATTCACAGCACTACTCCTCTCATCCACAGTACTTCCACTCCTCCCATTCACAGCACTACCACTCCTCCCATTCACAGCACTACTCCTCTCATCCACAGTACTTCCACTCCTCCCATTCACAGCCCTACCACTCCTCCCATTCACAGCACTACCACTCCTCCCATTCACAGCACTACTCCTCTCATCCACAGTACTTCCACTCCTCCCATTCACAGCCCTACCACTCCTCCCATTCACAGCACTACCACTCCTCCCATTCACAGCCCTACCACTCCTCCCATTCACAGCCCTACCACTCCTCCCATTCACAGCACTACCACTCCTCCCATGCACTACTCCTCTCATCCACAGTACTTCCACTCCTCTCATTCACAGCACTACCACTCCTCCCATTCACAGCACTACTCCCCTCATTAACAGTACTTCCACTCCTCCCATTCACAGCACTACCACTCCTCCCATGCACTACTCCTCTCATCCACAGTACTTCCACTCCTCTCATTCACAGCACTACCACTCCTCCCATTCACAGCACTACTCCTCTCATCCACAGCACTTCCACTCCTCCCATTCACAGCCCTACCACTCCTCCCATTCACAGCACTACTCCTCTCATTCACAGCACTACCACTCCTCCCATTCACAGCCCTACCACTCCTCCCATTCACAGCACTACCACTCCTCCCATGCACTACTCCTCTCATCCACAGTACTTCCACTCCTCCCATTCACAGCACTACCACTCCTCCCATTCACAGCACTACTCCTCTCATCCACAGTACTTCCACTCCTCCCATTCACAGCACTACCACTCCTCCCATTCACAGCACTACTCCTCTCATCCACAGTACTTCCACTCCTCCCATTCACAGCACTACCACTCCTCCCATTCACAGCACTACTCCTCTCATCCACAGTACTTCCACTCCTCCCATTCACAGCACTACCACTCCTCCCATTCACAGCACTACTCCTCTCATCCACAGTACTTCCACTCCTCCCATTCACAGCCCTACCACTCCTCCCATTCACAGCCCTACCACTCCTCCCATTCACAGCACTACCACTCCTCCCATGCACTACTCCTCTCATCCACAGTACTTCCACTCCTCTCATTCACAGCACTACCACTCCTCCCATTCACAGCACTATCACTCCTCCCATTCACAGCACTACTCCTCTCATCCACAGTACTTCCACTCCTCCCATTCACAGCACTACCACTCCTCCCATTCACAGCACTACTCCTCTCATCCACAGTACTTCCACTCCTCCCATTCACAGCACTACCACTCCTCCCATTCACAGCACTACTCCTCTCATCCACAGTACTTCCACTCCTCCCATTCACAGCACTACCACTCCTCCCATTCACAGCACTACTCCTCTCATCCACAGTACTTCCACTCCTCCCATTCACAGCACTACCACTCCTCCCATTCACAGCACTACTCCTCTCATCCACAGTACTTCCACTCCTCCCATTCACAGCCCTACCACTCCTCCCATTCACAGCCCTACCACTCCTCCCATTCACAGCACTACCACTCCTCCCATGCACTACTCCTCTCATCCACAGTACTTCCACTCCTCTCATTCACAGCACTACCACTCCTCCCATTCACAGCACTATCACTCCTCCCATTCACAGCACTACTCCTCTCATCCACAGTACTTCCACTCCTCCCATTCACAGCACTACCACTCCTCCCATTCACAGCACTACTCCTCTCATCCACAGTACTTCCACTCCTCCCATTCACAGCCCTACCACTCCTCCTATTCACAGCACTACTCCTCTCATCCACAGTACTTCCACTCCTCCCATTCACAGCCCTACCACTCCTCCCATTCACAGCACTACTCCTCTCATCCACAGTACTTCCACTCCTCTCATTCACAGCACTACCACTCCTCCTATTCACAGCACTACCACTCCTCCTATCACAGCACTACCACTCCTCTCATCCACACAGGTATTACTAAACCCTTTTAGTGCAGTAACTTTTTCACTCTTACTTTTGGCTGAGCTGGCCGGGATAGACTGTAATGTTGCTGGTGCCGATGTCACTAACTCTGCCTCTGGCATCACATCTCTGCCACTGATGTCACTAGTTCCATCTCCTGACGTCACTTCCATGAGCAGGGCCGCCCCTCCTCCTTCACCATGTGACGTGTAGGAAATCCCCTCCCTCACAGGGGAAGTTTCCATAATGTCAGCACTTGCACTGAACGACCGCATGGACTGTCCAGCTGATGCCCGGACACTCCCCCCCCTCACAGGGGAGTGCCCTGCAGCACCAGCAATGCCCAGGGGACCGCCCCCCACTTCAAGCCTGTCCTGCCCTTCCCTACCGACAGGACAGGAGGGCTTCTCAGCATCTCCCTCCGCCATCTTGGATTTCACACTGTACCCCCCGTGCTGGCCCCGCTCCACCTCAGAAGTGGGGTCTTGCAGACTGGGGGCCCAGCAGCCTGTACCGACTTCTCAGCCGGCCCAGACTGCTGGAAAGGACTAAATACAAAACGGGTGACTTCTCCCACTTTCCTCTTCTTTTTGCTCCTCTGCCCTTTCTTCTTCCCTCCTTCAGGGCCCAGATCATCACCAAAAGAAAAGTTCTGGAAGTGAGTGGGGGATTCCTGCAGGATGATGGCCCTGAGCACCCCGCCATCACTGTCCTCGTTGCTCTCATCAGCAGATGACACAGAAGGCCACCATTTGAGCAGCAGCAAGGTGGTCTTCACTGAGGGGGGGGGGGGGGGGGGTTAGGGGTGACACAGACAGCAGGGGTCCCACCATCCAACACCACACTCTCCACCCTCCCCTCAGCCTCTCTGACAATCTCTGACTGTTCCATCTCCTCCTCACCGCCACTACTCTCCCCATCATCCACCACCTCCTTACCTGGGGATTTCATGGCGGTGAATCTGTCCTTGTTTAGCAATTTTTCTCGGAAGAGTCCACTGCCTTCCAAAAGGACCTTTCTCCTTTCTTCCAACGCCTTAATCTCTGTTTTCTGGGCTTGTATTCTCACCCTCAGCTCGGGTCGTTTTTTCTTGGGACCCCTGTCAGCCAGGTTTTGGGCCAGGCGCAAATTGTTACGCCGAGCGCTCCGGGTCCCCGCTCCTCCCCGGAGCGCTCGCTACACTTCCCTCACTGCAGCGCCCCGGTCGGTTCCACGGACCCGGGGCGCTGCGTTACTACCTCCGGCCGGGATGCGATTCGCGATGCGGGTAGCGCCCGCTCGCGATGCGCACCCCGGCTCCCGTACCTTACTCGCTCCCCGTCAGTTCTGTCCCGGCGCGCGCGGCCCCGCTCCCTAGGGCGCGCGCGCGCCGGGTCTTTGCGATTTAAAGGGCCACTGCACCGCTGATTGGTGCAGTGGTTCCAATTAGTGTTTACACCTGTGCACTTCCCTATATCACCTCACTTCCCCTTCACTCCCTCGCCGGATCTTGTTGCCCTAGTGCCAGTGAAAGCGTTCCTTGTGTGTTCCTTGCCTGTGATTCCAGACCTTCTGCCGTTGCCCCTGACTACGATCCTTGCTGCCTGCCCCGACCTTCTGCTACGTCCGACCTTGCTTCTGTCTACTCCCTTGTACCGCGCCTATCTTCAGCAGCCAGAGAGGTTGAGCCGTTGCTAGGGGATACGACCTGGTCACTACCGCCGCAGCAAGACCATCCCGCTTTGCGGCGGGCTCTGGTGAAAACCAGTAGTGACTTAGAACCGATCCTCTAGCACGGTCCACGCCAATCCCTCTCTGGCACAGAGGATCCACTACCTGCCAGCCGGCATCGTGACAGTAGATCCGGCCATGGATCCCGCTGAAGTTCCTCTGCCAGTTGTCGCTGACCTCACCACGGTGGTCGCCCAGCAGTCACAACAGATTGCGCAACAAGGCCAACAGCTGTCTCAACTGACTGTTATGCTACAACAGTTACTACCACAGCTCCAGCAATCATCTCCTCCGCCAGCTCCTGTACCTCCTCCGCAGCGAGTGGCCGCTTCTGGAATACGACTATCCTTGCCGGATAAATTTGATGGGGACTCTAAGTTTTGCCGTGGCTTTCTTTCCCAATGTTCATTACACTTGGAGATGATGTCGGACCAGTTCCCCACTGAAAGGTCTAAGGTGGCTTTCGTAGTCAGCCTGCTGTCTGGAAAAGCCCTGGCTTGGGCCACACCGCTCTGGGACCGCAATGACCCCGTCACTGCCTCTGTACACTCCTTCTTCTCGGAAATTCGAAGTGTCTTTGAGGAACCTGCCCGAGCCTCTTCTGCTGAGACTGCCCTGTTGAACCTGGTCCAGGGTAATTCTTCCGTTGGCGAGTATGCCGTACAGTTCCGTACCCTTGCTTCAGAATTATCCTGGAATAATGAGGCACTCTGCGCGACCTTTAAAAAAGGCCTATCCAGCAACATTAAAGATGTTCTGGCCGCACGAGAAATCCCTGCTAACCTACATGAACTCATCCATCTTGCCACTCGCATTGACATGCGTTTTTCCGAACGGCGTCAGGAGCTCCGCCAGGATATGGACTCTGTTCGCACGAGGCGTTTCTTCTCCCCGGCTCCTCTCTCCTCTGGTCCCCTGCAATCTGTTCCTGTGCCTCCCGCCGTGGAGGCTATGCAGGTCGACCGGTCTCGCCTGACACCCCAAGAGAGGACACGACGCCGCATGGAGAATCTCTGCCTGTACTGTGCTAGTACCGAACACTTCCTGAAGGATTGTCCTATCCGTCCTCCCCGCCTGGAAAGACGTCCGCTGACTCCGCACAAAGGTGAGACAGTCCTTGATGTCTACTCTGCTTCTCCACGTCTTACTGTGCCTGTGCGGATGTCTGCCTCTGCCTTCTCCTTCTCTGCTGTGGCCTTCTTGGACTCTGGATCTGCAGGAAATTTCATCTTAGCCTCTCTCGTCAACAGGTTCAACATCCCGGTGACCAGTCTCGCCAGACCCCTCTACATCAATTGTGTAAACAATGAAAGATTGGACTGTACTATACGTTTCCGCACGGAGCCCCTTCTAATGTGCATCGGATCTCATCACGAGAGGATTGAACTGTTGGTCCTCCCCAATTGCACTTCTGAAATCCTTCTTGGACTTCCCTGGCTTCAACTCCATTCCCCAATCCTGGATTGGTCCACTGGGGAGATCAAGAGTTGGGGGCCCTCTTGTTCCAAGGACTGCTTAAAACCGGTTCCCAGTAAACCTTGCCGTGTCCCTGTGCTTCCTCATGTAACCGGTCTCCCTAAGGCCTATATGGACTTTGCGGACGTTTTTTGCAAAAAACAAGCTGAGACTCTACCTCCTCACAGGCCTTATGATTGTCCCATTGACCTCCTCCCGGGCACTACTCCACCCCGGGGCAGAATCTATCCTCTGTCCGTCCCAGAGACTCTTGCCATGTCTGAATACGTCCAAGAAAATTTAAAAAAGGGCTTTATCCGTAAATCCTCCTCTCCTGCCGGAGCCGGATTTTTCTTTGTGTCCAAAAAAGATGGCTCTCTACGTCCTTGCATTGACTACCGCGGTCTTAATAAAATCACGGTTAAGAACCGCTACCCCCTACCCCTCATCTCTGAACTCTTTGATCGTCTCCAAGGTGCCCATATTTTTACCAAACTGGACTTAAGAGGTGCTTATAATCTCATCCGCATCAGAGAGGGGGATGAATGGAAAACGGCATTTAACACCAGAGATGGACACTTTGAGTATCTGGTCATGCCCTTTGGTCTATGCAACGCCCCTGCCGTCTTCCAAGACTTTGTTAATGAAATTTTTCGTGATCTACTATACTCCTGTGTTGTTGTATATCTGGACGATATCCTGATTTTTTCTGCCAATCTTGAAGAACACCGCCAGCATGTCCGTATGGTTCTTCAGAGACTTCGTGATAATCAACTCTATGCCAAAATAGAGAAATGTCTGTTTGAATGCCAATCTCTTCCTTTTCTAGGATACTTGGTCTCTGGCCAGGGACTACAAATGGACCCAGATAAACTCTCTGCCGTCTTAGATTGGCCACGCCCCTCCGGACTCCGTGCCATCCAACGTTTTTTGGGGTTCGCCAATTATTACAGGCAATTTATTCCACATTTTTCTACCATTGTGGCTCCTATTGTGGCTTTAACAAAAAAAAATGCCGATCCCAAGTCTTGGCCTCCTCAAGCGGAAGACGCCTTTAAACGACTCAAGTCTGCCTTTTCTTCGGCTCCCGTGCTCTCCAGACCTGACCCATCTAAACCCTTCCTATTGGAGGTTGATGCCTCCTCAGTGGGAGCTGGAGCTGTCCTTCTACAAAAAAACTCTTCCGGGCATGCTGTTACTTGTGGTTTTTTTTCCAGGACCTTCTCTCCGGCGGAGAGGAACTACTCCATCGGGGATCGAGAGCTTCTAGCCATTAAATTAGCACTTGAGGAATGGAGGCATCTGCTGGAGGGATCAAGATTTCCAGTTATTATTTACACCGATCACAAGAACCTCTCCTACCTCCAGTCTGCCCAACGGCTGAATCCTCGTCAGGCCAGGTGGTCTCTGTTCTTTGCCCGATTTAATTTTGAAATTCACTTTCGGCCTGCTGATAAAAACATTAGGGCCGATGCTCTCTCTCGTTCCTCAGATGCCTCTGAAATTGAACTCTCTCCTCAACACATCATTCCTCCTGACTGCCTGATTTCCACTTCTCCAGCCTCCATCAGGCAAACTCCTCCAGGAAAGACCTTTGTTTCTCCACGCCAACGCCTTGGGATCCTCAAATGGGGTCACTCCTCCCATCTCGCAGGTCATGCGGGCATCAAGAAATCTGTGCAACTCATCTCTCGCTTCTATTGGTGGCCGACTCTAGAGACTGATGTGGTGGACTTTGTGCGAGCCTGCACTATCTGTGCCCGGGATAAGACTCCTCGCCAGAAGCCCGCTGGTTTTCTTCATCCTCTACCTGTCCCCGAACAACCTTGGTCTCTGATTGGTATGGATTTTATTACTGACTTACCCCCATCCCATGGCAACACTGTTATTTGGGTGGTCGTTGATCGATTCTCCAAAATGGCACATTTCATCCCTCTTCCTGGTCTTCCTTCAGCGCCTCAGTTGGCTAAACAATTTTTTGTACACATTTTTCGTCTTCACGGGTTGCCTACACAGATCGTCTCGGATAGAGGCGTCCAATTTGTGTCTAAATTCTGGAGGGCTCTCTGTAAACAACTCAAGATTAAATTAAATTTTTCTTCTGCATACCATCCTCAATCCAATGGACAAGTAGAGAGAATTAACCAGATCTTGGGTGACTATTTACGACATTTTGTTTCCTCCCGCCAGGATGACTGGGCAGATCTTCTACCTTGGGCCGAATTCTCGTATAATTTCAGAATCTCTGAATCTTCCTCCAAATCTCCGTTTTTCGTGGTGTACGGCCGTCACCCTCTTCCCCCCCTCCCTACCCCCTTGCCCTCTGGTCTGCCCGCTGTGGATGAAATTTCTCGTGATCTTTCCACCATATGGAAAGAGACCCAAAATTCTCTCTTACAGGCTTCTTCTCGCATGAAGAGATTCGCAGATAAGAAAAGAAGAGCTCCTCCCATTTTTTCCCCTGGAGACAAGGTATGGCTCTCCGCTAAATATGTCCGTTTCCGTGTCCCGAGCTATAAGTTGGGACCACGCTATCTTGGTCCTTTTAAAGTTTTGTGTCAAATTAATCCTGTCTCTTACAAACTTCTTCTTCCTCCTTCTCTTCGTATCCCTAATGCCTTTCACGTCTCTCTTCTTAAACCTCTCATCCTCAACCGTTTTTCTCCTAAATCTGTTCCTCCCACTCCTGTTTCCGGCTCCTCGGACATCTTCTCTGTCAAAGAGATTTTGGCCTCTAAAAAGGTCAGGGGAAGAACTTTTTTTTTAGTGGATTGGGAGGGTTGTGGTCCAGAAGAGAGGTCCTGGGAACCTGAGGACAATATCCTGGACAAAAGTCTGATCCTCAGGTTCTCAGGCCCCAAGAAGAGGGGGAGACCCAAGGGGGGGGGTACTGTTACGCCGAGCGCTCCGGGTCCCCGCTCCTCCCCGGAGCGCTCGCTACACTTCCCTCACTGCAGCGCCCCGGTCGGTTCCACGGACCCGGGGCGCTGCGTTACTACCTCCGGCCGGGATGCGATTCGCGATGCGGGTAGCGCCCGCTCGCGATGCGCACCCCGGCTCCCGTACCTTACTCGCTCCCCGTCAGTTCTGTCCCGGCGCGCGCGGCCCCGCTCCCTAGGGCGCGCGCGCGCCGGGTCTTTGCGATTTAAAGGGCCACTGCACCGCTGATTGGTGCAGTGGTTCCAATTAGTGTTTACACCTGTGCACTTCCCTATATCACCTCACTTCCCCTTCACTCCCTCGCCGGATCTTGTTGCCCTAGTGCCAGTGAAAGCGTTCCTTGTGTGTTCCTTGCCTGTGATTCCAGACCTTCTGCCGTTGCCCCTGACTACGATCCTTGCTGCCTGCCCCGACCTTCTGCTACGTCCGACCTTGCTTCTGTCTACTCCCTTGTACCGCGCCTATCTTCAGCAGCCAGAGAGGTTGAGCCGTTGCTAGGGGATACGACCTGGTCACTACCGCCGCAGCAAGACCATCCCGCTTTGCGGCGGGCTCTGGTGAAAACCAGTAGTGACTTAGAACCGATCCTCTAGCACGGTCCACGCCAATCCCTCTCTGGCACAGAGGATCCACTACCTGCCAGCCGGCATCGTGACACAAATCCTCCCTGGCTGCCTTTAGTTCTTTCCCACAGCGGTCGTACTCTGTAAACCGAGCCGTGATCCTGGAGCAATATATTTCCGTGGACTCTTTCGGGTCTCGGGTGCCCCACATCTCAACATTCTGCAGGCTTTTCTTGGCCTTCCTGCCACTAGTGGCCTTTCCACTACTCGCCGTTGCCTGGGGGGCAGGGACCACATTACTGCGGTCCCTGCTAGATTTTCTCACACAGGCCGGAAGACTGGCTGTAGTTGGCTTCTCTCCACCCCCCGCCAGCCTGGAACGGGAAGTGGAGCCCCGAGATTCCCGGGGCTCCATGCAGGGAGGCTCTCCCCAGGAGACTGCCACCCTCCTGGGAAAAGCTGTTAGAACACCTGCCTCTGTAGTCTGCTTGGAAGTCCTGGAGAGCTCAAACAGGGACACACCCGCACGCTTCTCACACTGAACTAGTGTGTTTCACAGGAAGTGCTCTCTGCTGACACCTCTGTCCATGTCAGGAACTGTCCAGAGCAGGAGCAAATCCCCATAGCAAACCTATCCTTATCTGGACAGTTTCTGACATGGACAAAGGTGTCAGCAGAGAGCACTGGGCAGCTAAGGGTAAAAGCGCTGGTATCATGAGGAGTAGATAAAAGCGCTATGCACACTGTAGCTTGGCTAGCGTGGGGCGGGGTTAAGATATACTCTGTGTCAATCAGGGAACAGGAGTCAATCTATCCAATAGTGTGAGTGCAGCAAACGTGGATCTAACTAGCTAGAACCTAAAACGTTTATGTGATGGCACAATAAATGGGAGCACTATATAGGCTAGAGCATAGCTGGCATGAGGCAGAGTTAGACTATGATGACTGTCAATCATAAGGCAGGAGCGCCGGGTATGTAACAATGTAACTGACACTGGATACAGATGACAGATGCATATTAATACAATGGTAAGGTATATATATCAATGTAAGTGGGAGCGCTATATGTGTTAGAGCGTAGATAGCATGGGGCGGAGTTAAACTACGATGGCTGTCAATCAAGGAGCGAGAACGCCGGGTATGTAACAGTGTAACTGACGCTGGATGCGGCATACAGATGGCAGATGCATACTGATACAATAGTAAGATATCTATCTATGAGCCTAGGGTTGAAGGCATGGTGAAGGCCGCTATCAAAGTTAATAGGTCAGCTGATTTGTGGGTTACCAACTAGGTTATCCCCATGGTAACCTGTAAATCAGATAACTGATAGGGCCCTCCACCATGCTTTCAATGAATATATATATATATATATATATATAATTCCGTGGCGGAATTCCGTGAGCGGAATTCTGCAGTGTGAACTTAACATTAGTGTGAATGGGTCTTCCGCGAGACTCGTTCACACTGTGGAATTTCAGCGGCGGACAATTCCGCCACTGAAATTGTTCCACGCAAAGAAAGAACATGTTCATTCTTTGCGCGGAAGTCCGCGAGCACTGCATAGCCGTCAATGGTGAAGGCGCAGTGCCGCACAGTCCTTCCGCCGCCGCCGGCTGCCAGTCTGAATCTCCGCTTGCTGAATTCAGCGAGCTGAGATTCCGTTCACACTCTGTAGTGTGAATATACCCTAATAGTGTATACACAGTGAATGCATTTATTCAGCACCATGGACAGAAACCAATATTCATATTACACAATTTGCCTATAAGGGCTGTCACGAACCGACACGAGCGGGTGGTAGGGTTATCTATAAAATCACTATTTGTCTAGACTAGACTGAAAATAATCATAATCACTGCCACCACCTGTCAGTTTCAAGCCGACAGGAAGCTATCAATCCAATCTGGATATGCTACAATTCCCAAATATAATCTACTATCCCCAGTAGTATATGAAAAACAGGAAAAAGATTAATCCAAATCTATAATGTAGCCGAACAGGTAAGTAAATTATAAGACTATAACTTAGCTCTCTTCAAGGACGATGTGCGTCTGTTTTACCAGACATAAGGCGGTACTTAATAAATGAATGATTTATTATGAAAGAAAAATATTCACAATACATATAAAGATAGATATTAAGAAGACAAAGCTTCACCACACAGAAAATAAAATAAATGGGTAAAAACTAGAATCCTTACTTACAAAAAGTTACAGAGTTCTATTCCATGGGGGTCTGGTAGGAAATGGCGTCTGGCATCCAAAATTAGATCTTATCCCCCATGCAAGCGCACCCTAGCCCCCCCCAGGTCTGTCGTTTTATACCCTGCTATGGACAGGTGATCACTCTATGTTCAGCCCCTGAGCGGGACAAGAGAGATAGATGTTGTGATACCTTTGTGCCCAAAGAATAGGGAATGTCCTCTATCTTCTATCATGGGCCAGGCACCCACATACTCTGCTGCTGGACATCTTATTTCCTATCCTCTGCTGGGACCCCGCATGATCTCCGCGCAGCACCCTGTGTTGTGAACACTACACCCCTCGTGACATCACACCACACCCCCTATATTCATGTCTATGGGAGATCATGATATATGGGGCATCATGACCACTGCTCTCGGAACCCGACGTTTGTTTTAAACTCCGGGTGCTGCGCGGAGATTGTGGGAGTTCCAGAGTACCCCTTTAAGTTCTTTTTTTTGTAAATTGCAGGTGGCTTTTATGGGACTTTTACTTGGGAGAGCCTTTTTGCCATAAAGCAAAACTTGCTGGAAGGATGCAGTTATGGCTGATCTTTTTTTTTGTACCCTTCTCCTAATTGGTGGCTCCACACAGTCCTGCCCTGGAGCTCTACAGGTAGTGCTTCCCACCTTATAACAAAGCTCAGATATGAATTGGCAAAGCCCTGATAGGCATTATCAGCTGTGAGAACTTATATACACAGGTCTGTGTCTTTCTAATCATCCAATCATCTAAATTTACCTCAGGTGACTCCAATCAAGGTGTAGGAACATCTCATAGATGATCAAGAGAAATGGGAGGAGCCAAAGTTAAAAGTGTCATGGAAAAGGGTCTGAATACTTCAAGGGGTACTCCGGTGGAAAACTTATATTTTTTTTTTTTTAAATCAACTGGTGCCAGAAAGTTAAACAAATTTGTTAATTACTTCTATTAAAAAATCTTAATCCTTCCAGTACTTATTAGCTGCTGAATACTACAGAGGAAATTATTTTCTTTTTGGAAGACAGAGCTGTCTGCTGACAACATGACCACAGTACTCTCTGCTGACATCTCTGTCCATTTTAGGAACTGTCCAGAGCAGCATATGTTTGCTATGGGGATTTTCTCCCACTCTGGACGGTTCTTAAAAAGATGCCAGCAGAGAGCACAAATCCTCTGTAGTATTCAGTAGCTAATAAGTACTGCAAGGATTAAGATTTTTTTTTATTTTTTAATAACTTTCTGGCACCAGTTGATAAAAAAATAAAAAAATAAAAAAAAATAAAGGTTTTCCACCGGAGTACCCCTTTAATGTCAATGCAAAATTTTAGTTTTTTATTTTCAAAAATGTAAAAGATTCTGTTTTCAGTTTATAGTTATAAGGTATTGAATGCAGAATTGCAGAATGATAGGTGTGTGTGTGTGTGTGTGTGTGTGGGGGGGGGGTTACATGATTTTTTATTTTAATTTAGCACAAGGCCGCAAGGTAACAGAATTTGTAATTTGTTAGGCTCCGCCTCCAAGCAGATAATTAGCATACAGTACTTCAATTAACTAATGCAACCAAAGCATTTTATGCCTTCACTGGAATATCCCATAGTGTTTTTTTTCCAACCAGGGTGCCTACAGCTGTTGCCTACAGCTGTTGCAAAACTACAACTCCTAGCATGCTGGGAGATGTAGTTTTGCAACAGCTGGATGCACACTGGTTGGTAAACACTAATCTATACTGGAAAAACATCATCTTTATCAGTGTTTCTTAACAAGAGTGCCTCCAGCTGTTGCAAAACTACAATAAAAATACAAAAAAAATACAATAAAATAAAATACAATAAAACTCCCAGCATCCCCGTTCCTCCAGATGTTAAAAAACTACAACTTTCAGCATGCCCATACCTTCAGCTGTTGGAAAACTACAACTCGCAGCATGCCTGGACCTCCAGATGTTTCAAAACTACAACCCTCAGCATGCCTGTACCCTAATATGTTGCAAAACTACAACTATCAGCATGCCTAGACCTCCAGATGTTACAAAACTACAACTTTCAGCATTCCCATACCTTTAGCTATTGGAAAACTACAATTTGCAGCATGCCCAGACCTCTAGATATTTCAAAACTACAACCCTCAGCATGCCCGGACCATAAAGGGGTTATCCAGGAATAGAAGTGAATATCCATTGAAGCGAATGGACCCAAGTTGTAATACTACACACAACCTGGGGACAGACATGGAACTGTTTTCGGAAGAAATTACCTCTGTTTTTCTATTCTTGGATAACCCCTTTAACACATTGCCAAACTACAACTCCCAGCATTCCTGGACCTCCAGATGTTACAAAACTACAACTTTCAGCATGCCCAGACCTTCAGATGTTACAAAACTACAACCCTCAGCATGCCCATACCTTCAGAAGTTGGGAGATGCTGGGAGTTGTAGTTATGCAACATCTGGAGGGCCACACTTTGGAGGCCACTGTTATCTAATATGCATTAAATATAATGTAAGTGATCTGAAGGTATTCAGGGTCCCTGACCAGCTGTTTGGGGAATACTGGTTTAGCCCATATCTGTTGGTGCAGGAGTCACAATAAGGACCTAGCTGGTACCTAGAACTTGCTGTGATCCATAGTGTACACCAGTTTTTTCCAACCAGTGTGCGTCCAGCTGTTACCTTTGGCTGTTCGGGCATGCTGGGAGTTGTAGTTTTGCAGCAGCTAGAGGCACCCGGTTGGGAAACACTATCCCACCACCAAATATGTACTCACAGGCTGGTCTAAATGTTAGCAGGTGAGCGCCACCCAGTGGAGAAAAGCAATATTTCAGTGGCTTGCAAGGCTACTCGTGCAGTATTTTATAATAATACATATGTGAAATATCATGCAAGAATTATGGAAAAATTGTGACGCCGACGAGTACTTATGTATTGTGCCAATGCTTTAAGGAGATACACGAATGTCACACTGTAATATCATCATCAACCCTGTATGTCATGAAAGGTCAGAACACTTACACTGTAGAAAAATGTAACCTATTGAAGCATGGATTCCCGCTTCTACTTTACATTTATCATTTTACTTTTCAAACACATTAAAGAGGAGCTGTTGGCTGTCCAGTCAGGTTGGCTTTAGTGATGAATCAAAGAGGTAGCGGACCGGCACTTGCTCTGCTGGAGGGGTTAAATGCACACAGCTAATAGCTGACCTCTATGAAACAGCCTATAACTTGGATCCAGTGGTGCGTAGTCCCAAGTACAATGCAGTAAAATGTCAAATGTAGGAGAAAAGAAGACAGCACTCACCATCCAGTAGAAAACTTCTTTACTGTAGAGTAGGCATAAAGACAACGTGCAAGGCAACGTTAAAGAGCAGAGGCAGGGGTGATGACGAGACAGTGCCTCGGCTTGTGGAAGCACGCTAAGCGTGCGAAACAGCACTGTCCCGTCATCACCCCTGCCTCTGCTCTTTAACGTTGCCTTGCACGTTGTCTTTATGCCTAATCTACAGTAAAGAAGTTTTCTACTGGATGGTGAGTGCTGTCTTCTTTTCTCCTACATTTGATATTTCAGGTTGGCTTTAGTATTTACCTATATTCCCGGAGTCACCTCACTCCTACTGAGCCTCTTCTGTTTTTTGTAAGTTGTTCTGCTCCTCCATTAAAGAAGTACTCCGGAGGGGGAAAAAAAATGTGAAAACTGGGGCAGTGGAGTACCCCTTTAAGCCTGCCCTTAATTAAAAGCTGCTGTATGCTCCAGAGGAAGTTGTGTAGTTCTTTCCAGTCTGACCACAGTGCTTTCTGCTGCCACTTCGGTCTGCGCCTCTCTTGCTCTGGACAGTTCCTGACCCGGACAGAGGTGTCAGCAGAGAGCACTGTGGTCAGACTAGAAAGAACTACACAACTTTCTCTGGAGCATACAGCAGCTGATAAGTACTGGAAGGATTAAGATTTTGTAATAGAATTTACAAATCTGTACAACTTGCTGGCACTGTTTTATTTGAAATTTTTTTTTTCCTCTGGAGTACCTCTTTAAGGACCTTGAACGAGCAGTGTGATCTGCCATCAGCATGTTATAGAGTGGGAGGAGCTAAACAGATTTTAACTGTTGCTCATTCTGGACAAAGGAGTCCAGTAGGCGGTCCTATCAGTGATTGACAGCATTCTCTACATGCTTATACAGGAAAGGCTGTCAATCATAGACTAGGACCACACACTGGACTCATAAGCCCAGAAACAGCAGGGAATTTAATAAATAATGTAACATTTATTTAATCTTTTATAACAAAACTATCAGAACAAATGATGCTATGGCAATAAATTGACATATAGAAGGTTACAGATTCCTGACACTGTTCAATCAGCCACCATAAGCAGAGATCTTATGTGACGCTCCACGCAAGAAGGCAGCAAGACCTTTCAGTATCATGGAAATACCATAAGTTTTTAAATAAAAAAAAATGTTATATGTTGGCAAGCCATTAACCTTTCGAATATACTTCATTAAAATGTTATCTCTTTTTTTTTAATAGAAATCATGGTATAGGACCACTAGGGGTTCTTATACCATCCAGAACATAATCTTGTCCGGCTGTATCATTGTCTTTATCACAGCTGAAGCACAGGCATGGACAAAGTCCAGTAAGTGAGGGCAGGACTAGCACTTCTCTGTGCTCACTCCTGTCCCATCAGACTGTAGCATGAAAACAGAGAGGAGGGGGTTAAAGAGCAACCTGTAGTGATTGGATGAAGAGACCAAGCACAGCAGACTCAGGGAGGAAGTAAATGCATGGTGAGTGAGAGCGGGCTCTGTGCTTGCCTCTGGACATGCTCCTTTCTGAGAAGTGGATGTAAGAATAAGTGAGCAGTAGAACGGAATACAGAAGCTAGACACATAAAAAAGACATGTAAAGAATCTGTATGGCCAAATGAGGGACATATCTAAGCATTATTTTTATTCTGTGATATGGCAGCCATCATGATAGGGCTAGTCATCATGATTTGGGGCTTTTCTTTCCATTTTCATAGTCCCTTTCTAGTGCAGAGATATAAACCTTTTTATTAAGATGTAAACAAGGTTTAAGTGCTTAGGGGTTGCATGGAAAAAGCCCAGGTAAGTCCAACTCATCTCAATACCTCTGTGCCCAATATCAAATAAAGACAAGGTGAATGCAGTGGGCATGAACAAGAGGAGATGACCTGGCTAAGCCTGGACTCTTGCTTGCTTGCTTGCTGCGCTTTAAAGGGGTTATCCATTTTTTTTAAAGAAAAAAAAAACTGTAAAAGGCCCTTTAAATTAACCCCTTAAGGACCGGAGGTTTTTCCGTTTTTGCATTTTCGTTTTTTGCTCCTTGCCTTTAAAAAATCATAACTCTTTCAAATTTACACCTAAAAATCCATATGATGGCTTATTTTTTGCGCCACCAATTCTACTTTGTAATGACGTCAGTCATTTTGCCCAAAAATCTATGGTGAAGCGGGAAAAAAAATCATTGTGCGACAAAATTGAAAAAAAAAAACGCTGTTTTGTAACTTTTGGGGGCTTCCGTTTCTACGTAGTACATTTTTCGGTAAAAATGACACCTGATATGTATTCTGTAGGTCCATACGATTAAAATGATATCCTACTTATATAGGTTTGATTTTGTCGGACTTCTGGAAAAAATCATAACTACATGCAGGAAAATTAATACGTTTAAAATTGTCATCTTCTGACCCCTATAACTTTTTTATTTTTCCGTGTATGGGGCGGTATGAGGGCTCATTTTTTGCGCCGTGATCTGAAGTTTTTAACGGTACCATTTTTGCATTGATAGGACTTATTGATCACTTTTTATTCATTTTTAAATGATATAAAAAGTGACCAAAAATGCACTATTTTGGACTTTGGAATTTTTTTGCGCGCACGCCATTGACCGAGCGGTTTAATTAATGATATATTTTTATAATTCGGACATTTCCGCACGCGGTGATACCACATATGTTTATTTTTATTTTTATTTACACTGTGTTTTTTTTTTATTGGAAAAGGGGGGTGATTCAAACTTTTAATAGGGGAGGAGTTAAATGATCTTTATTCACTTTTTTTTTTCACTTTTTTTTTGCAGTGTTATAGGTCCCATAGGGACCTATAACACTGCACACACTGATCTTCTATGTTGATCACTGGTTTCTCATAAGAAACCAGTGATCAACGATTCTGCCGCATGACTGCTCATGCCTGGATCTCAGGCACTGAGCAGTCATTCGGCGATCGGACAGCGAGGAGGCAGGAAGGGGCCCTCCCGCTGTCCTGTCAGCTGTTCGGGATGCCGCGATTAGCCGCGGCTATCCCGAACAGCCCGACTGAGCTAGCCGGGAACTTTCACTTTCACTTTTAGCCGCGCGGCTCAGCTTTGAGCACGCGGCTAAAGGGTTAATAGCGCGCGGTGCCGCGATCGGCGCTGCGCGCTATTAGAGGCGGGTCCCGGCTTCACTATGACGCCGGGCCCGCCATGATATGACGCGGGGTTACTGTGTAACCCCGCGTTATATCAGAATAGCAGGACCAATGACGTACCGGTACGTCATTGGTCCTTAAGGGGTTAAAGGCCCTCATTAATACAATAAACTGTCTCGTACTTACCTCTTCAATCCTAAACCAATCCCCTGTTTAGCCTCCAGGTGGCACACCGGCCTTACTTTAGTAGCCGACATCACATGATCGCTGCAGCCAATCAGCACCACCAAGAGAGCCATGTTGCCAGAGGTACAGAGCCTGACCACTGATTGGTTATGGTGGTCACGTGACATCCGCTTCTAAAGTAGGATCGGGGTACACACCGGAGTCTTAATGAGGGTTCAGCACAGAATTGCAGAGTCAGTTTGATGTATTAATACGTTTTTGGTCCTTTTAAAGTTTATTTTTCCCACTGGATGGAATGAAGGCTTTCTTTTTCCATATACTGACAGAAAGCAGAGACCTTGAAAATAGCAAGTAATTAAAGCATAATAACTAGTCCCAATGTGTGCTAGATGGCCGGACATGACCCAGGAAGTGTTGGGAAGGGTCATGACCCAGGAAGTGTTGAGAAGAGTCTAGAGCAGTGGTCTTCAACCTGTGGACCTCCAGATGTTACAAAACTACAACTCCCAGCATGCCCGGACAGCCAACGGCTGTCCGGGCATGCTGGGAGTTGTAGTTTTGCAACATCTGGAGGTCCGCAGGTTGGAGACCACTGGTCTAGAGGTTTTTCTTGAGCAACCTTGTCCTGGTTGAGATCTATTGTGCAATTTGGATTCCCGGTCCCAAGTGAAGTAGACTATGGAATATACTAGGAGGAGCTTATGTGGGAATTTGATTCAGGGTACATTCACACCTAGCAAATCTGCAGCGGATTTCCTGCAGCTGATATTTCACTTGCGGATTTTTGGCTGTACATTTCCGCCGAATTTCTGCAGCGGTAAATCAGCAAACAGGTTATGTTGCTACCTATTGACTTCAATGGGTAGCAACATAATCTGCTTTCAGAATTCCACAGCCCAAAAGCTGCATGCAGAATTTCAGTTGCAGGAAATCCGCTGCAGATTTGCTAGGGGTGGTGTGACTCTACCCTAAAAGTGTCACCTAGATTTTGAATGTGTAACCTAGATTTTGTTTCCTGATTAGAGCCAGATACTGAAACATTTTCTTTTATATCTGTTTCATTCTTTTATATTTTTTCTTATATTCTTTTCAAATTTTTTTGTGCATTATTATGGGGTTATCATTTTGCCTTAAAGGGGTACTCCAGCACTAAACATCTTATGCCCTATAAAAAGGATAGGGGATAACATCCCGCCGCTGGGCACCCCCGCGATCTCTCCTGCAGCACCCCCGTTTTTCAGCTGCACAAAGCGAGGATCACTCTGTGGCTGATGACGGGCGCCCATCACGCCCCCTACCATAGACTTGCATTGAGGGGGTGGGGTGTGACTTCACGAGGGGCAGAGCTGTAACGTCACAATACTCTGTCCCCTGCACCGCCTGTTATCGCCACAGAGCAATCCTTGCGATCTTATCCCTTATCCTTTTTATAGGGGATAAGATGTTTAACACCGGAGTACCCCTTTAAAGGGTAGCTGCCACCATCACTTTTTATTTTATTTCTGTCCCTGCCTATTACCCATCTATCCCTAACCCCCTCCCTGCCTTTAATTTTTTTACATATTAAAAATGCTTTTTTGTCTGCCTGGTAGCGTGCTCACTACCAGGCAGACTTCCCCAGCAGGCACCACGTCACTGATGCCTGCTGGGGCCGGCACTTCCGCCCGTAGTTCACCTATACAGGGTGCCTCCAGCTGTTTCCCTACTGCAACTCCCAGCTTGCCCTGACATCTATTGGCTGTAAGGGCATGCTGGGAGTTGTAGTGGGGAAACAACTGGAGGCACCCTGTATAGGTGAACACCGGAGCACATACCGCTCCCCGCTGCACAGCCCGCAACCCCCCCCCCCCCCCGTCGTGCCGCTCAACTCACTCCCCCTCTCCCTTATGGTGCTTTCACCCAATAGATTGATACTGACTTGAGAAAGGACCGAAGATTGTTCCAAGTCGCTATGGTTCTGTCAAAGTTTTGTAGCTTTCTCCGCCAGGGCATGAACTTCCACCGTGCGGGTGAGCAAAATGACTGGATAAGACTTGAAATGATAAATTTGATCTGGGCCTTCCCTTAAAGCTTCTCCACACACCACACACCTTTACCACACTGGAGCTCATAAACAACTGGACTCTGAACTAGGGCAACTCCTCCCCCTACTACACTATATGGTCAAGAATTTAGGGGTTCCCATTGGGCATACAGGGTCACATGGGATTGCATTGCTCCAGTCTTAAAGGTACAAAACACATATAGAAATAGCAGAAATAAAAATAACACAAAATACTTAGGAAATATATTAACCATTTGATAAAGTGCTTCAACATAATAATAGGGTTAACCATCCCTTCAGTGGGCCAAACATCTGTGCCGCAGGTCTGCCCGAGGAAGCCCAAAGCCACAGGACAGCCTTTGGTGCTGGGATACCACATATGGGTGTCATCAAGAGGGTCCCATTTTTGGCACTCACCTATGTTAGGTAGATCAGAAGCATTTTTTTAAGAAGACTTCTGATATTCTATGACTTATTTGTTTATGCGCACATACTCACATACTATATACATTCTAAACAAGTGCAGTTTTTTTCTTACCAGGTTCCATCCAAAAAGATAAAGTAGCAATAATACAAAACACAGGTAGCAAAGACTCCTTTCCAGTATAGTAGATACAGTTTACTTCTTTATTGTGCACCTTTGGTTTTGTTTTTTTCCTGTTCCCAATTAAAGCAACTTTTAGTCTTTTTATTGTTTAGGGCACATTTTCCCTTCAAAGCCACTTCAAAAACAGCCATGATGAATGAAAAGTGACATGGACGAATTAGTATACCTGGCCTGTCTGCAATATGTTACCTAACAACCTGTGATTCCTTAGATCTTAAGATCTAAGAACCTGGACTATATTTAAAAGTGTGATGTCCATAGCAATTCTCTCCATTCCTGAACAGAGATGAAAGAGGGATGAAACATTTGATCAATGCATTTAAAAGAAGCTCCGTGGGTTTGATTTCTGTCATTTCTGGCTTTATAAGGTAAAAACGAGCACTTGTTCTAAGTGTGGTTGTTGTTGTGCCATAACTATAAAGCCGGAAGGACACTGAGTTTTCAGCACCTGCACCATGTGACACAGGATCATTCCCTTCTGTATGTTGGATCCAGTCTTGGTTATGGTGAAAAAATAAGCGAGTTACATTCACACTATATAACTGAACTATATGTGAAAACAAGATAAGAACAAAGCTTCTCTCTTTAGGATATGACCAGTCACAGATTATAAAGACCATACCCTATGGCAGGGTGTCAAAACTGGGACCACTCTTCCCTACTGCCACCCAGCTATGCTGTCTGTATAGTTGACACCACTTTTCTTTATAAACTGGTTTGATTCTGGGTAAAGAAACATTCCAGGTTGATGGTTTTTGCCCATATCTTGCACATAACCCATGGCTGGCAATGGGATTCCGCTGCACAGTGCACACTACGAAATTTTAGCGTCAGAGCTGAAAATTGATCTTGATCGCTCTTTCAGCAGAATATCCCACGGAATACATAGCAATCTATGGGGACTGGCAACATCTGTAATTTAACCGGGGCTGGTCCCCCTGGGATTGAAAATTCCTCAGTCTGAACCTAGCCTCAGTGTACTAAATGTGAAAAGCCCTTCAATTAGAACTACAAGCTTTCTACTAGAAAGAGCTTCAATAACCTGTGTAATGTGGACTGCAGAACTTCTTTGCACAGAGCCCCATCCCGGACAAAGGGCGTAAAGGTACGTCCTTACGTCTTGGTACTGGCATTAACCCAAAGTTGAGTGGGGCATCTAAAATGAAGGTTAATGGTGCTGGTTAGCTCAGTGGAGCTTATCGGGACATCAGCGACGACATTGTGAGTACCGATCAGCGGTGGGAGGGCCCATATCTGCCTCCTCGCCGTCCGGAGGACATGCAGGCTGGAGCAGCAGAGCACCAATTACACTGATCAATGCTTTGCTATGGCATAGCACTGATCAGTGTATGCAATCAAAGGATTGCTTGGTATAGCCTCCTATGGGGACAAAAAAAAAGTATAAAAAATAGTTAATAAAAGTGAATTATCTATTTCCCAAATTAAAGTTTGAATCACCCCCCTTTTCCCATTTAAAAAAAATAATGTAATAAAAAATAAACATAATAATATGTGGTACTGCCGCGTGCGTAAATATCCGAACTATTAAAATATAAGGTTAGTTCAACTGCACGGTCAACGGTGTACATTTAAAAAAAACACCAAATTCCAAAATTGTGCATTTTTGATAACCTCATATACCATTAAAAAAACTAATAAAAAGTGATGAAAAAGTCCCATCAAAATAGAAATAGTGCCAACCTGCAGATCACGGTGCAAAAAATGAGCCCTCATATAGCCCCGCATGCAGAAAAATAAAAAATGTATAGGGGTCAGAACATGACAATTTTTAACATATTAAGTTTGGTGTAGTTATAATTTTTTTTAAGTAGTAAAACAAAAGAAAAGCTACATCAATTTGGTATCCTTGTAATCGTATGGACCTACAGAATAAAGAAAAGGTATAATAAAATAATTTTTACTGAAAATTGCACTGTGTAGAAACGGAAGCCCCCCAGAGTTACAAAATGGCAGGTTTCTTTTTCAATTTCACCCCACAAATATATTTTTTGGGGTTTTGCGGTAGATTTTGTTATTAAATGATTGATGTCATTACCAAGTACAATTGGTGGCGCAAAAAACAAGCCCTTATATGGGTATGTAGGTGCAAAATTGAAAGTGTTATGATTTTTTAGAAGGGGAGTAGGAAAAAATGAAGGTGCAAAAACGAAAATTGTCCTGGCCCTTAAAGGAGTACTCCGCTGGAGGTAGTTTTGAAACATCTGGAGGTCTGCAGGTTGAAGACCACTGTATCAGACATTGACAAGCGGTAATGATGAAGGTGGGGGGGGGCTGATGACATGTGGTGATGATGACAAGGGGATGATGAAGGGGGGGTGTGGGATGATGACAAGGGGATGATGAAGGGGGGTGGGGATGATGACAAGGGGATGATGAAGGGGGGAGGGGATGATAACAAGGGGATGATGAAGGGGGGGTGGGATGATGACAAGGGGATGATGAAGGGGGGTGTCACGATGCCGGCTGGCAGGTAGTGGATCCTCTGTGCCAGAGAGGGATTGGCGTGGACCGTGCTAGTGGATCGGTTCTAAGTCACTACTGGTTTTCACCAGAGCCCGCCGCAAAGCGGGATGGTCTCGCTGCGGCGGTAGTGACCAGGTCGTATCCACTAGCAACGGCTCAACCTCTCTGACTGCTGAAGATAGGCGCGGTACAAGGGAGTAGACAGAAGCAAGGTCGGACGTAGCAGAAGGTCGGGGCAGGCAGCAAGGATCGTAGTCGGGGGCAACGGCAGGAGGTCTGGAACACAGGCTAGGAACACACAAGGAAACGCTTTCACTGGCACAATGGCAACAAGATCCGGCGAGGGAGTGAAGGGGAAGTGAGGTATAAATAGGGAGTGCACAGGTGAACACACTAATTGGAACCACTGCGCCAATCAGCGGCGCAGTGGCCCTTTAAATCGCAGAGACCCGGCGCGCGCGCGCCCTAGGGAGCGGGGCCGCGCGCGCCGGGACAGGACAGACGGAGAGCGAGTCAGGTACGGGAGCCGGGATGCGCATCGCGAGCGGGCGCTACCCGCATCGCGAATCGCATCCCGGCTGGAGACGGTATCGCAGCGCACCGGGTCAGTGGAGCTGCCCGGAGCGCTGCGGTAGCGAGAGAGAAGCGAGCGCTCCGGGGAGGAGCGGGGACCCGGAGCGCTCGGCGTAACAGTACCCCCCCCCCTTGGGTCTCCCCCTCTTCTTAGAGCCTGAGAACCTGAGGAGCAGACTTTTGTCTAGGATGTTGTCCTCAGGTTCCCAGGATCTCTCTTCAGGTCCACAGCCCTCCCAATCCACCAAAAAGAACCTTTTTCCTCTGACCGTCTTGGAGGCCAGTATCTCTTTCACTGAGAAGACGTCAGAAGAACCGGAGACAGGAGTGGGAGAAACTAATTTGGGAGAGAAACGGTTGATGATGAGTGGTTTAAGAAGAGAGACATGAAAGGCATTAGGAATACGGAGAGAAGGAGGAAGAAGAAGTTTGTAAGAGACGGGATTAATTTGGCACAAGACTTTGAAAGGACCAAGATAGCGTGGACCCAGTTTGTAACTGGGGACACGAAAGCGGACATATTTAGCGGAGAGCCATACCTTGTCTCCGGGAGCAAAAATGGGGGGAGCTCTTCTTTTCTTATCGGCAAACTTTTTCATGCGAGATGAAGCCTGTAAAAGAGAATCTTGGGTCTCTTTCCATATGGTGGAAAGATCACGAGTCACTTCATCTACAGCGGGCAAACCAGAGGGCAAGGGAGTAGGGAGGGGGGGAAGAGGGTGACGGCCGTACACCACGAAAAATGGGGATTTGGAGGAAGATTCAGAGACTCTAAAGTTATACGAGAATTCGGCCCATGGTAGAAGATCTGCCCAATCATCCTGGCGGGAGGAAACAAAATGTCGTAAATAATCACCCAGGACCTGGTTAATTCTTTCTACTTGTCCATTGGATTGAGGATGATATGCAGAAGAAAAGTTTAATTTAATCTTGAGTTGTTTACAGAGAGCCCTCCAGAATTTTGACACGAATTGGACGCCTCTATCCGAGACTATCTGTGTGGGCAACCCGTGAAGACGAAAAATGTGTACAAAAAATTGTTTAGCCAACTGAGGCGCTGAAGGAAGACCAGGAAGAGGGATGAAATGTGCCATCTTGGAGAATCGATCAACGACCACCCAAACAACAGTGTTGCCACGGGATGGGGGTAGGTCTGTAATAAAATCCATACCAATCAGAGACCAAGGCTGTTCAGGGACAGGCAGAGGATGAAGAAAACCAGCGGGCTTCTGGCGAGGAGTCTTATCCCGGGCACAGACAGTGCAGGCTCGCACAAAGTCCACGACATCCGTCTCCAGAGTCGGCCACCAATAGAAGCGAGAGATGAGTTGCACAGATTTCTTGATGCCTGCATGACCTGCGAGATGGGAGGAGTGACCCCATTTGAGGATTCCGAGGCGTTGGCGTGGAGAGACGAAGGTCTTTCCTGGAGGAGTTTGCCTGATGGAGGCTGGAGAAGTGGAAATCAGGCAGTCAGGAGGAATGATGTGTTGCGGAGAGAGTTCAACTTCCGAGGCATCCGAGGAACGAGAGAGAGCATCGGCCCTAATGTTCTTATCGGCAGGCCGAAAGTGAATTTCAAAGTTAAATCGGGCAAAGAACAGAGACCACCTGGCCTGGCGAGGATTCAGCCGTTGGGCAGATTGGAGATAGGAGAGGTTCTTGTGATCGGTGTAAATAATAACTGGAAATCTTGATCCCTCCAGCAGATGCCTCCATTCCTCAAGTGCTAATTTAATGGCTAGAAGCTCTCGATCCCCGATGGAGTAGTTCCTCTCCGCCGGAGAGAAGGTCCTAGAAAAAAAACCACAAGTAACAGCATGCCCGGAAGAATTTTTTTTGTAGAAGGACCGCTCCAGCTCCTACAGAGGAGGCATCAACCTCCAATAGGAAGGGTTTAGATGGGTCAGGTCTGGAGAGCACGGGAGCCGAAGAAAAGGCAGACTTGAGCCGTTTAAAGGCGTCTTCCGCTTGAGGAGGCCAAGACTTGGGATTGGCATTTTTTTTGGTTAAAGCCACGATAGGGGCCACAACGGTAGAAAAATGTGGAATAAATTGCCTGTAATAATTGGCGAACCCCAAAAAACGTTGGATAGCACGGGGTCCGGAGGGGCGTGGCCAATCTAAGACGGCAGAGAGTTTGTCTGGATCCATTTGTAGTCCCTGGCCAGAGACCAAGTATCCTAGGAAAGGAAGAGATTGGCATTCAAACAGACATTTCTCTATCTTGGCATAAAGTTGATTGTCACGAAGTCTCTGAAGAACCATACGGACATGCTGGCGGTGTTCTTCTAGATTGGCAGAAAAAATCAGGATATCGTCCAGATATACAACAACACAGGAGTATAAGAGATCACGAAAAATTTCATTAACAAAGTCTTGGAAGACGGCAGGGGCGTTGCACAGGCCAAAGGGCATGACCAGATACTCAAAGTGTCCATCTCTAGTGTTAAATGCCGTTTTCCATTCATCCCCCTCTCTGATGCGGATGAGATTATAAGCACCTCTTAAGTCCAGTTTGGTAAAGATGTGGGCACCTTGGAGGCGATCAAAGAGTTCAGAGATGAGGGGTAGGGGGTAGCGGTTCTTTACCGTGATTTTATTAAGACCGCGGTAGTCAATGAAAGGACGTAGAGAGCCATCTTTTTTGGACACAAAGAAAAATCCGGCTCCGGCAGGAGAGGAGGATTTACGGATAAAGCCTTTTTTTAAATTTTCCTGGATGTACTCCAACATAGCAAGAGTCTCTGGGGCGGACAGAGGATAGATTCTGCCCCGGGGTGGAGTAGTGCCCGGGAGGAGGTCAATAGGACAATCATAAGGCCTGTGAGGAGGTAGAGTCTCAGCTTGTTTTTTGCAAAAAACATCCGCAAAGTCCATATAGGCCTTAGGGAGACCGGTTACAGGGGGAACCACAGAGTCACGGCAAGGGGTACTGGGAACCGGTTTTAGGCAGTCCTTGAAACAAGAGGGCCCCCAACTCTTGATCTCCCCAGAGGACCAATCCAGGGTTGGGGAATGGAGTTGAAGCCAGGGTAGTCCAAGGAGGATTTCGGAAGTGCAATTGGGGAGGACCAAAAATTCAATCTTCTCGTGATGAGGTCCGATGCACATTAGAAGGGGCTCCGTGCGGAAACGTATGGTACAGTCCAATCTTTCATTGTTTACACAATTGATGTAGAGGGGTCTGGCGAGACTGGTCACTGGGATGTTGAACCTGTTGACGAGTGAGGCCAAAATAAAATTTCCTGCAGATCCGGAATCCAAGAAGGCCATAGTAGAGAAGGAGAAGGCAGAGGCAGATATCCGCACAGGCACAGTAAGACGTGGAGAAGCAGAGTAGACATCAAGGACTGTCTCACCTTTGTGCGGAGTCAGCGTACGTCTTTCCAGGCGGGGAGGACGGATAGGACAATCCTTCAGGAAGTGTTCGGTACTGGCACAGTACAGGCAGAGATTCTCCATGCGGCGTCGTGTCCTCTCTTGAGGTGTCAGGCGAGACCGGTCGACCTGCATAGCCTCCACGGCGGGAGGCACAGGAACGGATTGCAGGGGACCAGAGGAGAGAGGAGCCGGGGAGAAAAAACGCCTTGTGCGAACAAAGTCCATATCCTGGCGGAGCTCCTGACGCCTTTCGGAAAAACGCATGTCAATGCGAGTGGCAAGATGGATGAGTTCATGTAGGTTAGCAGGGATTTCTCGTGCGGCCAGAACATCTCTAATGTTGCTGGATAGGCCTTTTTTAAAGGTCGCGCAGAGGGCCTCATTATTCCAGGATAATTCTGAAGCAAGAGTACGGAATTGTACGGCGTACTCGCCAACGGAAGAATTACCCTGGACCAGGTTCAACAGGGCAGTCTCAGCAGAAGAGGCTCGGGCAGGTTCCTCAAAGACACTTCGAATTTCCGAGAAGAAGGAGTGTATAGAGGCAGTGACGGGGTCATTGCGGTCCCAGAGCGGTGTGGCCCATGACAGAGCTTTTCCAGACAGAAGGCTGACTACGAAAGCCACCTTAGACCTTTCAGTAGGGAACTGGTCCGACATCATCTCCAAGTGCAGGGAACATTGGGAAAGAAAGCCACGGCAGAATTTAGAGTCCCCATCAAATTTATCCGGCAAGGATAGTCGTAGACCAGAAGCGGCCACTCGCTGCGGAGGAGGTGCAGGAGCTGGCGGAGGAGATGATTGCTGAAGCTGTGGTAGTAGCTGCTGTAGCATCACGGTCAGTTGAGACAGCTGTTGGCCTTGTTGCGCTATCTGTTGTGACTGCTGGGCGACCACCGTGGTGAGGTCGGCGACAACTGGCAGAGGAACTTCAGCGGGATCCAGCGCCGGATCTACTGTCACGATGCCGGCTGGCAGGTAGTGGATCCTCTGTGCCAGAGAGGGATTGGCGTGGACCGTGCTAGTGGATCGGTTCTAAGTCACTACTGGTTTTCACCAGAGCCCGCCGCAAAGCGGGATGGTCTCGCTGCGGCGGTAGTGACCAGGTCGTATCCACTAGCAACGGCTCAACCTCTCTGACTGCTGAAGATAGGCGCGGTACAAGGGAGTAGACAGAAGCAAGGTCGGACGTAGCAGAAGGTCGGGGCAGGCAGCAAGGATCGTAGTCGGGGGCAACGGCAGGAGGTCTGGAACACAGGCTAGGAACACACAAGGAAACGCTTTCACTGGCACAATGGCAACAAGATCCGGCGAGGGAGTGAAGGGGAAGTGAGGTATAAATAGGGAGTGCACAGGTGAACACACTAATTGGAACCACTGCGCCAATCAGCGGCGCAGTGGCCCTTTAAATCACAGAGACCCGGCGCGCGCGCGCCCTAGGGAGCGGGGCCGCGCGCGCCGGGACAGGACAGACGGAGAGCGAGTCAGGTACGGGAGCCGGGATGCGCATCGCGAGCGGGCGCTACCCGCATCGCGAATCGCATCCCGGCTGGAGACGGTATCGCAGCGCACCGGGTCAGTGGAGCTGCCCGGAGCGCTGCGGTAGCGAGAGAGAAGCGAGCGCTCCGGGGAGGAGCGGGGACCCGGAGCGCTCGGCGTAACAGGGGGGTGTGGGATGATGACAATGGGATGATGAAGAGGGGGTGTGGGATGATGACAAGGGGATGATGAAGAGGGGGTGTGGGATGATGACAAGGGGATGATGAAGGGGGGGTGGGATGATGACAAGGGGATGATGAAGGGGGTGTGGGATGATGACAAGGGGATGATGAAGGGGGGGGGGGATGATGACAAGGGGATGATGACAGGCGGTGATGATGAGGGTGTTAATGACGGGGGTCTGGATGATGACAGGGGGGATGATGTATTTCCCACCCTAGGCTTATACTCGAGTCAATAACTTTTCCTGGGATTTTGGGGTGAAATTAGGGGCCTCGGCTTATATTCAAGTCGGCTTATACTCGAGTATATACGGTATATGTTTTCCAGTGGAGTACCCATTTAAGGTCAAAATGGGCTTCGTCCTTCAGGGGGTATTTACATCTACTCTCTGAGTAGTCTTCACAATATTTAGCTGGGAGAATTTCATATTTCCTTTAATGACATTACTATAATCCCTCATCAAAACACGTACAAATATAGATTTATTTCAATATAAGATGTAGGTCTGTAAGTATACTGGGAGCAGGGCCGACATTTGACCAGTGGGTCGTCTGCGGGACCGACTATCTTTTTTTTAAATAAAACAACTGTGGCTCTGGCCGCTTTACCATCCCTCCAGATGGGTCTGGAGGAGGACTAAGGGGTCATTGTTTTTAATGGGATTCTGTTCGTTCTTGGAAGGAATTCCACCAGACTGCATCTCTGGCAGCTCCTGCTGCATGAAGACACTACGCTGGCTGAATGTCCGCAGTGTGGAGGAGCCCTTAGGGAGGGAGAAGGAGAAAGATTGGTTTAGGGGAGCCTTAGGGGTCTGGGGGAGGACAGTATCGGGGTGGGATCCTGCCAAACAGAAGAAACAGTGTGTGGTAGTATCATTTTTCAGGGAGCATGATGCCTGGCAGGGTTAATTGTAGGGGGCACAGTGTTTGGAAGGGTTATAATGATTATTGTCTTTATACATAGAATGAGGATCTGCTGACAAAATGAGAATCCAATGATGTCCGTGCATCAAATTCTGCAGAGAACAATGAGCTGTAGTCACTTGTTGTTTCTGCAGTAATGATGGGATGGGTGAAACTGTATCCCAATCTGTGGCCCTCCAACTGTTACAAAACTACAACTCCCATCATGCTGAAGCTCTCCAGGCATGATGAGAGTTGTATCTTTGTGGCAGGTGGAGAGCCACTTGAACTGAGTCTAAGCAGCCCCCCCCCAAAAAAAAAGAAAAATAGAAAAGGCTGCATAGTTTATTATGCCCGGGCCTATTTTTGGTCCTAGTCCAGCCCTGGCTGGGAGTTGTAGTTCTGCAGCAGCTGAAGACACACTGGTTGGAAAGACTGGTCGATATAAGTCTAGAGCAATTTGAAGTCCCCCCCCCTTATTATTTTCTGGCCTCTGTGACTACCATGGACAATTTCAATTATATCAGTATATTATGACATTCCCATTAAAGCGATTCCCTTTTGTATTCTGTCCCGGATCTCTAGACGTACGTTTTTGTCTACGCACTGCAGCTATCATTGATCTTCATTGTGTCTCCAGCCTCTGCCAATATGTTTCTAATGCCCCCCGCTGCTTTCCGTCTTCAGGTCCTGGACACTGAAAATTTCCGACTATAACTTTTCCTGCTATTTCTTTTGGATACCGAATATTAAAGGAATTCTGGAACCTCCAGTTCTGTATTAAAGGGGTACTCTGGTGGAAAACATTTTTTTTTTTTTTAATCAACTGGTGCCAGAAAGTTAAACAGATTTGTAAATTACTTCTATTAAAAAATCTTTATCCTTCCAGTACTTATTAGCGGCTGTATATCACAGATAAAGTTCTTTTGTTTTTGGATCTTTTTTTTCTGCCCACGGTGCTCTCTGCTGACACCTCTGTGTGTGTCAGGAACTGTCCAAAGCAGCATAGGTTTGCTATGGGGATTTGCTCCTGTTCTGGACAGTTCCTGATAAGGACAGAAGAGTCAGCAGGGAGCACTGTGGACAAAAAAAAATAAAAAAATAAAATAAACTTTTTTTACCTAACTCAGTGTTTCACGACCGGTGTGCCTCCAGCTGTTGCAAACTACAACTCCCAGCAGTCACCTTACACCATGCACCATACATGCTGGGAGTTGTAGTTTTGCAACAGCTGGAGGCACACTGGTTTTGAAACACTGAGTAAGGTCACAAACTCCGTGATACATAACCAGTGTGCCTACAGCTGTTGCAAAACTAAAACTCTCAGCATGTACAGTCTGTCAGCGCATGCTGGGAGTTGTAGTTTTGCAACAGCTGGATGTCCCCCCCAATGTGAATGTACAGGGTACACTCACATGGGCGGAGGATTACAGTAAGTATCTGGCTGCAAGTTTGAGCTGCAGCAAATTTTCTGCAACAGCTCAAACTGCCAGCGAGAAACTACTGTGAACCCCCGCCCGTGCGACTGTACCCTAAAAACACTACACTACAATAACAAAAAATAAAATAAAAAGTAAAAAACACTACATATACACATACCCATACACAGCCCCCCTCCCCTCCCCAATAAAAATGAAAAACGTCTGGTATGCCACGGTTTCCAAAACGGAGCCTCCAGCTGTTGCAAAACAACAACTCCCAGTATTGTCGGACAGCCGTTGACTGTCCAGGCATGCTGGGAGTTTTGCAACAGCTGGAGGCACCCTGTTTGGGAATCACTGGCGTAGAATACCCCTATGTCCACCCCTATGCAATCCCTAATTTATGCCTCAAATGCGCATGGCGCTCTCACTTTGGAGCCCTGTCGTATTTCAAGGCAACAGTTAAGGGTCACATATGGGGTATCGCCGTACTCGGGAGAAATTGGGCTTCAAATTTTGGGGGGTATTTTCTGCTTTAACCCTTTTTAAAAATGTAAAGTTTTTGGGAAAAGAAGCATTTTAGGTAAAAAAAAAATTCTTTTTTTTACATATGCAATAATCGTGAAACGCCTGTGGGGTATTAAGGTTCACTTAACCCCTTGTTACATTCCCCGAGGGCTCTAGTTTCCAAAATGGTATGCCATGTGGGGTTATTTTGCGGTCCTGGCACCATAGGGGTTTCCTAAATGCGGCATGCCCCCAGAGCAAAATTTGCTTTCAAAAAGCCAAATGTGACTCCTTCTCTTCTGAGACCTGTAGTGCGCCAACAGAGCACTTTTCACCCCCATATGGGGTGTTTTCTGAATCGGGAGAAATTGGGCTTCAAATTTTGGGGGGTATTTTCTGCTTTAACACTTTGTATAAATGTAAATTTTTTGGGAAACCAAGCATTTTAGGTAAATTCTTTTTTACATATGCAAAAGTCGTGAAACACCTGTAGGGTATTAAGGTTCACTTTACCCCTTGTTACGTTCCCCGAGGGGGTCTAGTTTCCAAAATGGTATGCCATGTGTTTTTTTTTGCTGTCCTGGAACCATAGGGGCTTCCTAAATGCGGCATGCCCCCAGAGCAAAATTTCCTTCAAAAAAGCCAAATGTGACTCCTTCTCTTCTGAGACCTGTAGTGCGCCAGCATAGCACTTTTCACCCCCATATGGGGTGTTTTCTGAATCGGGAGAAATTGGGCTTCAAATTTTGGGGGGTATTTTCTGCTATTACCCTTTTTAAAAATGTAAAACTTTAGGGAAACCAAGCATTTTAAGTAAAAAATTCTTTTTATTTTTTTTTACATATGCAAAAGTCGTGAATCACCTGTGGGGTATTAAGGTTCACATTATCCCTTGTTACGTTCCCCGAGGGGTCTAGTTTCCAAAATGGTATGCCATGTTGGGTTTTTTGCTGTTCTGGCACCATAGGGGCTTCCTAAAGGTGACATGCCCCCCAAAAACCATTTGACGCTCCTTCCCTTCTGAGCCCTCTACTGCGCCCGCTGAACACTTTACATAGACATATGAGGTATGTGCTTACTCTAGAGAAATTGGGTTTCAAATACAAGTAAAAATTTTCTCCTTTTTACCCCTTGCAAAAATAAAAAAATTGGGTCTACAAAAACATGCGAGTGTAAAAAATGAAGATTGTGAATTGTCTCCTTCACTTTACTGCTATTCCTGTGAAACCCGTAAAGGGTTAAAACGCTTACTGAATGTCATTTTGAATACTTTCGGGGGTGCAGTTTTTATAATGGGGTCATTTATGGGGTATTTCTAATATGAAGACCCTTCAAATCCACTTCAAACCTGAACTGGTCCCTGAAAAAAAGCGAGTTTCAAAATTTTGTGAAAAATTGGAAAATTGCTGCGGAACTTTGAAGCCCTCTGGTGTCTTCCAAAAGTAAAAACTCATCAATTTTATGATGCAAATATAAATTAGACATATTGTATATGTGAATAAAAAAAAATTATTTGGAATATCCATTTTCCTTACAAGCAGAGAGCTTCAAAGTTAGAAAAATGCAAAATTTTCAAATTTTTCATAAAATTTTGGGATTTTTCACCAAGAAAGGATGCAAGTTACCAAAAAATTTTACCACTACGTTAAAGTAGAATATGTCACGAAAAAACAATCTCAGAATCAGAATGATAACTAAAAGCATTCCAGAGTTATTAATGTTTAAAGTGACAGTGGTCAGATTTGCAAAAAATGGCCGAGTCCTTAAGGTGAAAAAGGGCTCAGTCCTTAAGGGCTTAAAGACTTCTCATTGCAGAGAAAATGCCTATATCCCCTGTGTTCCTGGTTTTCTCTATTACAGTGTTTCCCAATCCAGGGTGCCTCCAGCTGTTGCAAAACTACAACTCCCAGCCTGCCCGGACAGCCTTCGGCTGTCCGGGCAGGCTGGAAGTTGTAGTTTTGCAACAGCTGGAGGCACCCTGGTTGGAAAACACTGCTCTATTAGCAGGTATAGATTCAGCATTGGTTGCTATGGGAAAGCTGCTTGTATCTTTTCTGCCTCATACTCTTATTCCTTGTGGTTATTCCTCAATATATTAGTTCTCATCCTTTACAGAATAAATGGTGGAAATATTGATATATAGAAATCTATTAATAAAAAGTTACGAGCAGGGAATGAATTAGATGACAGATATTTAACACTTCCTGTTGCTGACTGAGATATTTCGGAGCTCCCGAATTCTGTGGTTTGATGTATTCACTGTAATGTGCTGACTGCAGATGAATCAGAGACAACATCCACGCTGCATCACTGCGGAGCTCCTCTTAATGTTGATTCATTTGTTTTTCAAAGTCTTAGCAGCCAACCATCTATAATCCCCAGACAAGAGGATTCTAGGCTTGTTGTTGCCTGAGCCAAAAGAGTGAAATGCTGCTGCCCCCCTGACCCCCCCATCCAAACCTTTATTCCCCAAATTGCAGATGGTAAAGTGTAAGGATGGACTATATATCTGCCACAATGATGCCCCCTACAGTCAGGAAACTGTGTCAACTGAGACAAAGTGAACAGCTCACTCACTGATAATACGCTTTCCTTTGGAATAAATACTATGGAACCAATAACAATGTTTTTTGGGGGGATTACGGTGTCCATTTTAGGACATCGTCAGTCATCAGCCGTAACTCCGTCCCGCATCAGGTGAAACAGCGTCCCACCTCCTCCCTTGGACCAATCGAAAATATGCAGAATATCTGCAACCTGTGTTCCTTCTCTTAGAGATAGAATCTATGCTTTTTGGAACAGGGTAAACTCTTTATTTATGTTGCAAAAAACCCACCCCCAATCTTTTTATTGATAACTCTGTTAGTAGGACAATGTACAGGTTAATAGATAGAAAAGATGTGCTAAAAGGCCTCTAATTTACCTCTATGTAACATCTGATCTATCCACCCCTCTGGGTGAAAACCATTGGTGGAAATACCTCCTGATGTAAGGAAATTGATGTTGTAAGTGTAACACTCACATTTCAGAAGACAGGAACTCCGGTGGATGTGGATCCACTGGACCTGTGTGGCAGATGACTCAGACCATACCAGGAAGCGGAGTCTAAGGTGCCGCTGGTTTTCACGAGAGCCCGTCGCAAAGTGGGATCGACTTGCTGCGGCACCCAGGTCGCTACCCCTGGCACGGCTCGACCCCACAGGCGGCTGAGGAGATGCGAGGCACAGGAGGGATAAGACAGCTCATAGTCAGGATAGCAGAAGGTCAAGGCAGGCGGCAAAGTAGCATAGTCAGGATGTAGCAGGAGGTCAGTAGGCAGGCGGCAGAGGAGCAAGGTCAAGTCACAGAGCAAAGGATCAGATACACGGTAAGGCAACTCTCAGGAATGGTTTCTCTCAGGCACAAGGCAACATAGATCCGGCAGGGAAGTGAGGAGGGTGGAGGAATTTATCAATGAGCCACAGGTGAATTACACTAATGAGCGCATTGGCCCTTTAAATCTTAAACCTCCGGTGCGCGCGCGCCCTAGGGGACGAGGGACTCGCGCGCCGGAGCAGAGAGGCAGATACTGGGGCAGGAGAAGCAGCAGGTGAGTGATGGACTGGGGCTCACATGCAGGCACGTCCTGCGATGCGAGTCCCAGCCCCGCCGGCGGCAGCAGGTAACGGGACCATGCGCTCGCGGCCAGCGTGTACGGACGGAGCGCAAAACGTAACAGTGAGCATATTCTTACACCATTGACTGCACCATTGACCATTCTTACACCATTGACTGCACAATTAAAGGGGTTTTCCAGGAATAGAAAAACAGAACTAATTTCTTTCAAAAATGGCTCCCGTCTGTCTCCAGGTTGGGTGTGGTTCTGGAGACAGGCAGAGAGTGGTTTTTGAAAGAAGTGATCTCTGTTTTTCGATTCCTGGATGACCACTTTAAGTAAATTTCACCCAGGTAATTGGTGCTTAAAGGGGTACTCCGACTCTAATACATCTTATCCCCCATCCTTGTCTGGTCATGGGGGTCCTGCAGCTGGGGACCCCCCCCCCCCCCCCACAATCTGTCATTCAGCACCCACCTTTGCAAGCTCTCCACAGCGCTGGAGGCTCCGAGTGTGTAGTGTGACGACCACGGGGTCGGAGAATTGTGATGTCACAACTCCGCCCCTGTGTGATGTCACGCCCCACCCCCTCAATGCAAGTCGATGGGAGGGGGCATGACGGCCTAACAGATATTGTTTGATAGTAGATAACAGATATTGTTTGAGTAGTAGGGTAAAGTTCCTGTAGGTATCAGTGGTGGCCATTGTATACCCTCAGATGTGGACCAACTGTGCTATCTTATCGATTTAGGACCAAATTTGGGAGTGGAGAGGAGTCGGTATCCTCTAGGTTTTCACCCTTTATCCTACTTCACGATTCGGAAGCTGGAATTCTTCTGCAGGAGGATACCAGGTTAGTTCCCCAAGAGTGGTCCTGGTATAGGTCTGGTTAAGCAGGGCAAACAGCTCTGGTGCCAGACACTGAGGGCACAAATAGTGGTAAGGCTGGTGCAACGGGTCTGCAGAAGGGACATGCACAGACATTTTGGGAGGCAGGAGCTGATCTAAAAAACGGGTAATTTATATATGCTCACATAATGAAATCAAACATCAAAAGGGCAGGGGCTCAATCCCCCTTTCTAGTCAACCTGTGCACATCCCTGGTCTGCAGCCTGGTGGTAATTGCAGCAAATGCTAAACAGTCAAGAGTGTTAAACAGTCAGTAGCAGAAAGCAGCTCCAGTAGTTGGCGCTGGTCAACAGCAGAATATCCATCCCAGTAAGAGAAAGCAACTAGAAGTTGTAGCAGAGCTGAAGATGTCCTGGAAGCAACAGGATAAATAGCTGTTGAAATACAGGCACAGATTCAGTGTTCACAGCTTGGGTCATGCACAGGAGAGGCAATGTCAAGTGAACAGGCACAGGTCAGATACAGGATAGCAGATCAAGAACACGCACCATAAGAAAGCTTTGTCCATGTAATATACAGTAAGACAGGGATTGGTGGAGGACACATTAGAGACGCATGCACAGGTCGTCTAAAGTTGCAGCCAGTGCAAGGTTGTGGAAAAGAAAGCTGCAGCCATGGAAAAGAAAGCAGAAGAGAGGCCAGAGGAGCAAGCCAGGACCAGCAGGTTTGAAGGCGAAGAAGCGATCGCAGCCCAGTGGTGATAAGTGTCAGGGCAAGACACACGCCGATGGATGCCAACCGCCGGCTTTATGGTTTAGCAATAATCTGTTTTCTTGCTATATTGCTACATAGGTAGCTACCTCCCATTGGATGTGGAGTACTCTGGCTAACACCTACCCACCTGATGTACCCAGCTGGGGACAGTAAAAATCACTTATTTGTTTTTATCTCTTTCAACCTGTTAAGGACAAAGGGCGTACAGGTATGCCCTTACGTCCAGGTACCTAAGGACCAAGGTTGTACCTGTACACACTGAATCCTTAAGCGGCTTTGAACCGGCGCAGGAGCTGCACTCGCTTCAGACCAGTGAGTGTCGACTGCTATCAGTAGCCTCACACTCACTGCTTATGCCAGGAAGCGGCGTGCGGGATCATAATGTTTATGATCCCGCACGGTAAACGGCGTAAACGTAAAAAAAAAACAAAAAAAAAACACAAAAAATACTGATGTTTACTCACATCATATATTGGAAAAAAAGTAATAAAAAGCGATCAAGAAATCCCATCAAAACAAAAATGGTACCGATAAAAACGACAGATCAAAGCACAAAAAATGATCCCTTAAACCTCAGAAAAGGACAATTTTATGCATACCAATTTTGTTACAAAAAGTTAGCATTTTTTTTAAATAGTACAATAATAGGAAAACTATATAAATTGGGTATCGTTTTAATTGCATTAACCTGCAAAAAAACAGGTAATGTATTTTTTTTTCCATAATAAATTTTTATTAAAGTTTTACCAAACAATGGTCAACATACAACATCATGTCAAAAGGTAACATAGAAATAAGGATGGAGAGGCATATTTCAATACACAGCCAGGAAGGCAAAATAATGCAGTAAGAGCATACATATCAGGTCTCAGTGGCTGTCATAGGGCTTGCTGTGTGAGAGCAACAATGAAGCCTCCCTGCAGAGGGGAATAAACATGAAAACTAATTCAGGCGATCTAAGTAAAACAATCCCACAAATATGGAGAAACTAGGGAATGCACTTCCCATGTTACGGTGTACAGATTATCATAGGAGAAAAGGCACAGAAAGAGTAGAGGAGAGGAGAGGGGGAGGAGAAAGGAGAAAGAGAGGACTAGCAGATGGAGTAAGTGGGGGGGGGGGGGGGTAGAGGAAGAATAGACGGAATAGCACAGGACGGCAGGCGCCGGCGGGCCCCCCAGGGGGAAGGGCATCGAAGATGACACATGGCGGCCAACACGCCCGAGAAGCAAATGAGTGGATCAATGAGTATTTTGCGGTGAGAGGTGTAGAGATCTTAATTCAGGAGAGGAAACAAAGGAGGTCCAAGGCTCTCAGATCAAACGGTGTTTCACAAATTGATGTTTGGAGTCAGCCATAAGTTCCTCCATGCGGTGGATATGTGAAAGTTCTTGAGCCCATGAGGAGAAGGAGGGGGGCGAGGTCGTTTTCCATAAGCGCGGTATTACCGACCTGGCTGCTAGAAGCATGAATCTAATTAGACGGGCGTTCCATTTTGGGACCAATGGGGGTAAGATGTAGAGGAGCAGAGGGGCCGGGGTCAGCGTAAGGCGTATTGTAGTCAGTTTATGTATCACATCAATGACACTATTCCAAAAGGGCATCAATATGGGGCATTGAACCCAGATGTGCGACATCGTGCCGCCACCAGGAGTCCTCCACATTCGGGTAAATGCGGGACAACACAGCTGGCATTCTGTACCACCTCGATAACACCTTGTAGTTCGTCTCAAGAGCATTCCAGTCCCCATCCGAGAATGAACTATCAGTCTCATTTTCCCAGCCTTTCAGGTAGGGCAGGGGCTCATTAGGATGAGCCTCTAATAGAAGAGCATATATTTGTCTCACTGGGTGAGTCTCGCCGGTGGGAGAGCAGCAGAGTTTCTCGAACGGGGAGGGAGAGCGGGTCAACTGGAGCGAAGCGGAGCAAGAGGTAAAAAAATGTTTAAGTTGCATGTATTGGATGTGATGAGTCGGCGTGAGAGACGGCAGAGCAACAATGTTGCATAGTGGTTTCAAGCCCGTGGCATCTAGGAAGGCGGAGAATGAAATGCCCTCAGAGCTATGGGGACCCAGGAAGGAGGAGGAGGACAGGGCAGGCGGGAAGGACTGGTTATTGAAAAATGGGGCAAGAGGTCCATTAGGAGAGAATAGAATATTACCGACCGGGAGTAGGCGTTTGACATTCACAATGGAGAGAGTTACTGGGGGAACCATGGGGGCCAGGCCAGCCGGGACTGCTCGCAAGGGCAGCCAGAGTACAGATTTGGGGTCAAGTGGAGAGACATGTCTTTCCAGGGAGACCCATTGCTTAGTGGTCTGGTCAGTGCTGCAGTCAAGAACTCTTGTCAGGACAGCCGCTAGAAAATAATACAGACAATCCGGCATACCCAGGCCCCCGTTGTCTTTACGTCTAGTCAGGACGCGCCGGGATATTCTCGGGTGTTTGCGGGCCCAGACAAAGCTAGAGAGGAGCGAAGCAATCCCTCCAAAGAATGACCTGGGGGGACATATCGGCGTGCAGGAGAAGAGGTAGAGGAGTCTCGGCAGCACATTCATTTTTATTATATTAATCCTCCCAAGCCAGGAGAAATCTTTCCGCTCCCATATAGCCAAGTCCGTTTTAATGAGATGCAAAAGGGGAGGGAAATTGAGTCGAAAGGTGTCTGTTACGCCGAGCGCTCCGGGTCCCCGTTCCTCCCCGGAGCGCTCGCCTCATCCTCGTTGTTGCAGCGCCCCGGTCAGATCCACTGACCGGGTGCGCTGCGGTCCCGCCTCCAGCCGGGATGCGATTCGCGATGCGGGTGGCGCCCGCTCGCGATGCGCACCCCGGTCCCCGTACCTGACTTGCTCTCCGTCGGTCCTGTCCCGGCGCGCGCGGCCCCGCTCCCTAGGGCGCGCGCGCGCCGGGTCTCTGCGATTTAAAGGGCCAGTGCACCAATGATGGTGCCTGGCCCAATCTTCCCAATTAGCTTATTAGTTTCCACCTGTGCACTCCCTACTTATACCTCACTTCCCCTGCACTCCCTTGCCGGATCTTGTTGCCCTTGTGCCTAGTGAAAGCGTTCCCTTGTTTGTTCCTAGCCCGTGTTCCAGACCTCCTGCCGTTGCCCCTGACTACGATCCTTGCTGCCTGCCCCGACCTTCTGCTACGTCCGACCTTGCCTTTGTCTACTCCCTTGTACCGCGCCTATCTTCAGCGGTCAGAGAGGTTGAGCCGTTGCTAGTGGATACGACCTGGTCACTACCGCCGCAGCAAGACCATCCCGCTTTGCGGCGGGCTCTGGTGAAAACCTGTAGTGACTTAGAACCGGTCCACTAGCACGGTCCTCGCCAATCCCTCTCTGGCACAGAGGATCCACCTCCTACCAGCCGGGATCGTGACAGTAGATCCGGCCATGGATTCCGCTGAGGTGCCGCTGTCAAGTCTTGCCGACATTTTCACGATGATCACCCAACAAAATCACCAGCTGGCATACTTGTCCTCCGTGGAACAGCAACTGAACTCACAGTTACAGCAGCTGCTGCCACTGACACTGCAGCTGCAACTGCAACAACCATCTCCTCCGCCGTCTCCTGCAACTCCTCCGCAGCGTCCGGCCATGGATTCCGCTGAGGTGCCGCTTTCAAGTCTTGCCGACATTTCCACGATGATCACCCAACAAAATCACCAGCTGGCATACTTGTCCACCGTGACACAGCAACTGGAGTCACAGTTACAGCAGCTGCAACTGCAACAACCATCTCCTCCGCCGGCTCCTGCAACTCCTCCGCAGCAACCGGCCGCTCCTAACCCCTGCTTGTCTCTGCCGGACAAATTTGATGAGGACTCTAGACTCTGCCGTGGTCTCCTTTCTGGAAAGGCCTTGTCTGGGGCCACACCACTCTGGGACCGCAATGATCCTGCCACAGCCACAGTCCAGTCCTTCTTCGCTGAGGTCCGTGGTGTCTTCGAGGAGCCTGCCCGAGCTTCTTCTGCCGAGACTGCCCTGCTGAACCTGGCCCAGGGTGTTTCTTCCGTTGGCGAGTACGCCATTCAGTTCCGTGCTCTTGCTTCCGAGTTGTCCTGGAATAGTGAGGCTCTCTGCGCGACCTTTAAAAAAGGCCTATCCAGCAACATTATAGATGTTCTGGCCGCACGAGAGACTCCTGCTAACCTACATGAACTCATTCATCTTGCCACTCGCATTGACATGCGTTTTTCCGGATGGCGTCTGGAGCTCCGCCTGGATATGGACTTTGTTCGCACGAGGCGTTTTTTCTCCCCGGCTCCTCTCTCCTCTGGTCCTCTGCAAACCGTTCCTGTGCCTCCCGCCGTGGAGGCTATGCAAGTTGACCGGTCTCGCTTGACACCTCAAGAGAGGACACGACGCCGCATGGAGAATCTTTGCCTGTACTATGCCGGTACCGAACACTTCCTGAAGGATTGTCCTATCCGTCCTCCCCGCCTGGAAAGACGTACGCTGACTCCGCACAAAGGTGACACAGTTCTTGATGTCAACTCTGCTTCTCCACGCCTTACTGTGCCTGTGCGGATATCTTCCTCTACCTTCTCCTTCTCTACTATGGCCTTCTTGGATTCCGGATCTGCAGGAAATTTTTTTTTGGCCTCTCTTATCAACAGGTTCAACGTCCCTGTGACCAGTCTCGCCAGACCCCTCTACATCAATTGTGTTTACAATGAAAAATTGGACTGTCTCGTGCGTTACCGCACGGAACCCCTCCTAATGTGCATCGGACCTCATCACGGAAAAATTGAGTTTTTTTTCCTCAGGTTCTTTGGCCCCAAGAAGAGGGGGAGACCCAAGGGGGGGGGTACTGTTACGCCGAGCGCTCCGGGTCCCCGTTCCTCCCCGGAGCGCTCGCCTCATCCTCGTTGTTGCAGCGCCCCGGTCAGATCCACTGACCGGGTGCGCTGCGGTCCCGCCTCCAGCCGGGATGCGATTCGCGATGCGGGTGGCGCCCGCTCGCGATGCGCACCCCGGTCCCCGTACCTGACTTGCTCTCCGTCGGTCCTGTCCCGGCGCGCGCGGCCCCGCTCCCTAGGGCGCGCGCGCGCCGGGTCTCTGCGATTTAAAGGGCCAGTGCACCAATGATGGTGCCTGGCCCAATCTTCCCAATTAGCTTATTAGTTTCCACCTGTGCACTCCCTACTTATACCTCACTTCCCCTGCACTCCCTTGCCGGATCTTGTTGCCCTTGTGCCTAGTGAAAGCGTTCCCTTGTTTGTTCCTAGCCCGTGTTCCAGACCTCCTGCCGTTGCCCCTGACTACGATCCTTGCTGCCTGCCCCGACCTTCTGCTACGTCCGACCTTGCCTTTGTCTACTCCCTTGTACCGCGCCTATCTTCAGCGGTCAGAGAGGTTGAGCCGTTGCTAGTGGATACGACCTGGTCACTACCGCCGCAGCAAGACCATCCCGCTTTGCGGCGGGCTCTGGTGAAAACCTGTAGTGACTTAGAACCGGTCCACTAGCACGGTCCTCGCCAATCCCTCTCTGGCACAGAGGATCCACCTCCTACCAGCCGGGATCGTGACAGTGTCCTTGGGGTCATTAGGTACTTGGATCCAAAGATAGGTAAGAGAGGTGGGGCACCACTTGAAGGGGTAGTTGGCTTGCAATTGTCGGACGGTCTCTGGGGAGAGGGAGACGTTAGGCGCTTCACTTTTAGAGGAGTTTAATTTGTAGTTCGAGTGGAGAGCAAAGGTGCGTATGGTCGCAAGTAGGGCAGGCAGGGAAGTGTGCGGGGAGGAGAGGAATAACAGAAGATCGTCCGCAAAGGCCGAGCATTTATGATTGTGAGTGGCAGCGGGAAAGCCCTTGATGTCCACATTACCACGAATCGCTAAATGTTCCATGCAGAGCACGAACAAGAGGGGTGATAAGGGACACCCCTGCCTAGTACCATTACAAATGCGGAAGGGGTGTGATAGTTGACCATTAACTCTGACCTGGGCTTGCGGGTCTGAGTAAAGGGCCACAATGCGAGCGAGCATCTGCGATCCCAAGCCTATCTGAGAAAGGGTTGCCCTCCGGAAGCCCCAGTCCACCCGATCAAAAGCTTTCTCGGCGTCTAAAGAGAGCAGGCATAAGGGTGTCTTAGTCCTGCGCGCCTGATGTACAATTGAGAAAGTGCGCAGGGTGTTATCCCTTGCTTCTCTGCCCCGTATGAAGCCAACTTGATGGTTGTGGACTAGGGTCCCCATGTATGGGGCCAATCTGTTCAAGATCAGTTTTGCAAAGAGCTTCGTGTCTGTGTTCAACAGTGATATGGGGCGGTAGTTTTGGCATAGGGATGGGTCTTTATCTCCCTTGGGGATCACTGTTATAAAAGCCCGCAGGAAGGATTGAGGAGGAGCGGTGGAGTCAGCGATAGCGTTGAAGGCAGAGAGAAGGGGTGAAGACAGTTCTGACCCAAGGAATTTATAAAATTTGGCTGTGTAGCCATCTGGTCCCGGGCTTTTGCCCGCCGGGAGAGATGTGATCATGGAGCTTAATTCCTCAGGTGAGAACGGTGCTTCCAGGGCCGATACAGCATCCGGCGGCAGTCACGGCAGTGCCGTTGTGTTAATATAGGAAGAAAGAGAGGAATGGTTTGAAGGAGAGGACGATGGGAGGCTGTATAGCTTAGCGTAATAGGAGCGAAAGATGTCAAGAATGTTCGAAGTGAGATGGGTGAGGGATCCTGACGAATCCCTGATACAAGGGACAAAAAGGGAGGCCCTCTTTTGTCTGAGAGCCCTGGCTAATATTTTACCAGGCTTATTCCCCCATTTATAAAAGGACCTTCCCACAATCTGTTTATAATATCTGTGTTTCACGTTCAGGATGGTTAGGATTTCCTGACGGACTCGAATAATGTCACGGAGGGTGTGTTCAAGTTGAGTTTGCTTGTGTTGGGATTCCAGGGCATGTAGTTCCGTTTGAAGGGAGGGCAGTTTAAGTGACGCCTATCTCTTCAGCCTCGCCCCATGTTTCACCAACATCCAGCGGAGCAAGCATTTCAATGCCTCCCATTTAATAAGTGGAGAGGAAGCATCTGAGACGTGGTCCGCGAGGAAATTGGCAATCGATTCTTTCAGTTCCTGGGCACAGAGGGAGTCCAGAAGGAGACTCTCATTAAGCCACCAGGTGGCATGGGGTTTGGCGAAAGAGGGGAGCGTAAAGGTAAGCCTCACAGGAGCATGGTCTGAGAGGGTTATAGATCCAATGGACGTGTGGGTGATCGATGAGAGAAGATTATGGGGGCAGAAGATGTAATCGATCCGGGAATATGAGTTGCGCGGATGGGAAAAGAAGGTGTAATCTCTGCCATTAGAGTGTAGGGTGCGCCGCGTATCGGCGAGTTGCAATTCGTGAAGTTTAGAACGAATGAGACTCAGTCTGCTGTTGGGGAGGAGGGAGCGGCCAGAAGAGGTGTCTAGCGTGGGGAATAGCGGGAGATTTAGGTCTCCGCAGAGTAGAATTTGACCCGTCGCAAAGGAGGCGAGAGCCTCCAGGGCATTCAAGAGGAATGTGTTTTGATGACGATTAGGTATATGGAGGCGATGGTAAGTTTATGACCAGAGAGGTCACAGTTAGCAAATAGATATCTGGCATTAGGGTCAGAGACCGAGTCCAGAATTTTTAATGGAAGGGATTTATGGAAAGCTACGGAGACGCGCATCAGGGTTCGTGCTGTGCAGCCAGGTCGAGTAATATCTGGTGGGAAGGGTGGGAAGGTGATCCGTTTTGAAGTGTGTCTCCTGTAGGGCAAGTATATGTCTGCGTTGCTTATGTTGGGAGTACAGAATTTGAGCACGCTTTTTGGGCATGTTGAACCCTTTGACATTCAGTGTAGTGACATTAATGTCAGCTGCTATGTGTGCGTGAGGGAAGAAGAATAAACTTACCAACCCCCCAGGAGTCCGCCCACACCGCCATCCATCGAGGTCGCCCTGTCAGAGGATTACTCCATCTAGGAAGGAAGAAAGGAGAAGAGAGGGGTAAGTAGGTGAAAAGGGGAAGCAGAAAAAGCAGCCGTAAGAGAACGGATACAAAGGGACTATGTGTGGAAGCCATAAGGGCTAAGGTAAGGTGCAACCAGGACCAGCTTGGACACTCAACTAGTGGGTAGCCGGGAAGTGGCGCTAGATGCCCACTTGTGGGGGAACTAAAACGAACTGTAACCGGATAACAAGAGTACGGCAGGTGGCCCACAATGTACTATAGGAATTTCCCCTCAGAACAGAGGAGGGGAAATGCAGTGAAAACCAAGGAGGGTTTGAGAGCCAATGACACCTACGTGGCATGGGAAACGTAGCGAAGTGTAACAGGTAATGGAATACAATGACTAGCGTGTAAGAACAACTTGTAAGGTGCAATATACTACTTCAGGGGCGACCTTAAACGGAGAGAAAGTCAGCCCCCAAGAACAGTCAACAGGAGAAGCAGTGCACAGTGACCATGTGAAACATCACACGGTGGGAGAAGAACCAGATGACTAGCAGGATGTCTCAGTCTCAGGTCGTGCGGCCTCTCCTCTGGGGGAGAGGTGCCAAGTCCTTGTCTTTTCCGGTACGCCTCAAGGCTTGGCAAATCTCAGCCGAGTGACGCGCTGACACTGTAACAGGGGAGAACAGCTGTTCCCATTTCTGGAGGTTCACAGGAGGTAACTTGAAAGCTGCCAAGAATTCAGGGAGGTCATCCGGCTTGCGAAGGGTGGCCACTGTTGAACCATATCGAGCCATTAGGGAGAACTGGGAACCCCAGCGGTATACATTCTTTGCGTTCTGGAGAATAGAGAGCAGGGGCTTCAGCGTGGCCCGCAGGCGGAGGGTGCGGAGCGACAGATCAGGGAACAGGAAAACTTCAGCCACTTTGCACTGTATCGACTTCAGGTTACGCGATTTTCTCATAATGTCCTCCTTCAAAGTGTAATGATGGACCCTGCATATGACATCCCTCGGTTTGAGCGGGTCTGGGGACTTCGCTTTTAGAGCGCGATGGGCTCGATCCAACTCCAGGGGGGGGGGTCAGGGGGTCTTTGGAGTATACTATTGAACAATTTTTGAAGGGTAGCAGGGATCTCTTGGGGGGTTACAGATTCAGGCAGTCCCTTAATGCGTATGTTATTTTGCCTGTTTCTGTTATCCATGTTGTCCATATGGTCAACCATTTGAGCTTTCTGGGCAAGAAGAGAGGTGGTAGCATCCTGCAGGGTGTCGACCTCCGACGAAATGGATGAGCGAAAAGATTCTAGAGCAGTCATTCTGGTTGACAATTGGGCCACTTCAGCCTTGACAGGTTCCAGATCTTGGCGCCAAGTTTTTTTAATTTCCTCGGCCATGGAGAGCATATCCATTTTGGTCGGGATCAGAGCTAACAACGCCTGCAGTTCTGAATGATTTTTCAGCGTGTTGGCAGCAGCCTCAGGACTGGGCAATGCAGGCGCTGTCTTTCTATTAGTGAGTTGAGCAGCAGAGGGTTGTGAGGGAGGACCGGTGGACCACCTGAGGCATCATGATGCGACCTCTTGGTGCCGGCAGGGTCCTGTGAGTCATCAGAGGAAGAGCAAGCACCACTGTATGCCGCCCTGCGGGCGAGACTTGGAGGGCGTGCGGAATAATTTCCTTTTAGCAGGAGGGCTGTCACCCCAGTATTCCGGGACATCACTATTGTCCGTGGAGTCATCATCGCAGGGCGAGGCATCTGAGTCCATATGTTGAGAATATGGGGGGTTAGCTGCATCTGGGCACGACAGAGGAGGACCATATGGAGCAGGAGTGGGATAAGATTTCTGTGCGGCAGCAGTCCCCTTCTTGATAAGTGACATTGGTGGTGTGGCGTTTGCTGTAAGGGGTTCTCCCTCCTCCAAGGTGGCAGCAGGTGAGGAGGGAGTTAATGCAATGTCCATTGCGGCAGCCGGGGTTGTGGCTGACCCACAGCTTAAAGGTGGGGGGATGGGGGAGAGCGGACTCGCCATATTGTGTACAGCAGGGCCGTTTGTTACCTCCATAGACGTTGCTGTCTGCGCCCTGGATGTAGGCCTAACGGTCACGGGGCTAGCTGGGACTGCCAGCGCCACTGTCTGAAGCCTCTGCAGCGGCAGGAACTCGGTCCAGGAGACTTCAGCAGGGAACCCCAGAGGTACCGCAGCAGGGGAGCAGGGTTGCAGATCCCGGGCGTGTGAGGCGCTCACTCCAGCAGCAGAGGATGAGTCAGCGGCTTGAGCTGTGGGGATGGGCGGTGCTTCAGGCGCACAGTGTGAGGGTGCGCAGCTAGGCCACGGTCGCGGCGGGGAACTCAGAGGTGCCGGCAGGCTCTTGAAGAAGGCTGCCGCTCCCGCTGTGCTTTTTGTGGCGGTGGCGGTTTCCCATGCCAGGGAGAATCCTCCTTTTAGCAGGGCCGGTGCCGGAGCTCTCTTTATGTGCGTGCGGTCGCCAGCGTGTCAAACCACGCCCCCCCGATGTTTTTTTTTTTTTTGCATAAAGGGCACTGTGTAAGAACCGAACCCCCCCCCCAAAATTAGCACAATTGTAGTTTTCTTATAAATTTCCCCCCACAAATAATAATTTTATTGTTGCATCGTAGATTTCAAAAAGAGAGGAGAAAAAAAATGAAAATGCAAAAATAAAAATTGTCCCAGTCTTTAAAGGGACACTCTTCCCCTAGACATCTTATCCCCTATTCAAAGTATAGGGAAGAAGATGTCTGGGCGGGACCCCCCGTGGCAGAACCCCCAGCGGTAGGACCCCCGCGATCTCTGTGCAGCAGACACATGCCACCACGAGGGGGCTTGGCCATGACGTCATGAACCCCGGGTGTTGCATGGAGATTGCAGGGGTCCCAGCAGCACCCGGCATTTGTTTAGAATGCTGGATGTGGCGCCGGGGGCTCATGACATCACGGCCACGCCCCATCATGACGTCACGTCTCTACTGCACAGAGATCGCGGGGGTCCCGCTATCTCTGTGCAGATAGGGGATAAGATGTCTAGGTGCGGAGAACCCCTTCAAGGCCAAAATGGGCTTGGTACTTAAGGGGTTAATGTTATCTGAGTTTGCATTATAGCGGGATGGTCCCAGTGACTATCAGCCGCCGGGACCCATGGCTAATGCCAGGCATTACCGATCGGGCTGATGCCTGGCATTAGCTCTTTAGACAACACAATCAAAGTTGATTGCGACGTCTAAAATGTAAAAAAAATAATACTGGCTGCTCAGCTGAGCTGATCGGGACCAACGCGGTGAGACCGCGATGTCCTGATCAGCTAAGAGGATGGCCGTTTAACCCCTTAAGGACTCAGCCCATTTTGGCCTTAAGGACTCAGACAATTTAATTTTTACGTTTAAATTTTTTCCTCCTCGCCTTCTAAAAATCATAACTCTTTTATATTTTCATCCACAGACTAGTATGAGGGCTTGTTTTTTGCGCGACCAGTTGTCCTTTGTAATGACATCACTCATTATATCATAAAATGTATGGCGCAACCAAAAAACACTATTTTTGTGGGGAAATTAAAACGAAAAACGCAATTTTGCTAATTTTGGAAGGTTTTGTTTTCACGCTGTACAATTTCTGGTAAAAATGACATGTGTTCTTTATTCTGAGGGTCAATACGATTAAAATGATACCCATTATTATATACTTTTATATTATTGTTGCGCTTAAAAAAAATCACAAACTTTTTAACCAAATTAGTACATTTATAATCCCTTTATTTTGATGACCTATAACTTTTTTATTTTTCCGTATAAGCGGCGGTATGGGGGCTCATTTTTTGCGCCATGATCTGTAATTTTTTTTGATACCACATTTGTATATAAAAAACTTTTAATACATTTTTTATAATTTTTTTTTAATAAAATGTATTAAAAAAGTAGGAATTTTGGACTTTTTAATTTTTTTTTCGTTCACGCCGTTCACCGTACGGGATCATTAACATTTTATTGTAATAGTTCGGACATTTACGCACGCGACGATACCAAATATGTCTATAAAAAATGTTTTTTACGCTTTTTGGGGGTAAAATAGGAAAAAACGGACGTTTTACTTTTTTATTGGGGGAGGGGATTTTTCACTTTTTTTTTACTTTTACTTTTACATTTTTTTACATTTTTTTTTACACTTGAATAGTCCCCATAGGGGACTATTCATAGCAATACCATGATTGCTAATACTGATCTGTTCTATGTATAGGACATAGAACAGATCAGTATTATCGGTCATCTCCTGCTCTGGTCTGCTCGATCACAGACCAGAGCAGGAGACGCCGGGAGCCGCACGGAGGAAGGAGAGGGGACCTCCGTGCGGCGTTATGAATGATCGGATCCCCGCAGCAGCGCTGCGGGCGATCCGATCGTTCATTTTAATCGCGAACTGCCGCAGATGCCGGGATCTGTATTGATCCCGGCACCTGAGGGGTTAATGGCGGACGCCCGCGAGATCGCGGGCGTCGGCCATTGCCGGCGGGTCCCTGGCTGCGATCAGCAGCCGGGATCAGCCGCGCATGACACGGGCATCGCTCCGATGCCCGCGGTTATGCTTAGGACGTAAATGTACGTCCTGGTGCGTTAAGTACCACCTCACCAGGACGTACATTTACGTCCTGCGTCCTTAAGGGGTTAATCGGCTCTCCTATGCTCCAGTCAGCCATGGCAGGCTGGAGCAATAGAGCGCAGATAACACTGATCAATGCTGTGCTATGGCATAGCATTAAACATCCTCTTAGCAATCTAAGGACGGCATGTAATAGTCTCCTATGGGGACTAAAAAAATAGTGTAAAAAAAAAGTTTATAAATGTGATATAAAAACTACAGATCACGGCGCAAAAAATTAGAGCACATCCCTATATACGGAAAAGTAAAAAAGTTAAAGGGCTCAGAAGAGGACAATTGTAACCATACTAATTTTCGTACATAATGTTATAATTTTTTTTTAAAGAAGTAAAACAAAATTAAACCTAAATAATTTGGGTATCCTTGTAACCATAGAGACCTACAGAATAAAAGATAATGTATAATTTTTACCAGAAAGTGCACTGCATAGAAACTGAACCCCCCAAAATTTACAAAATTGCATTTTTTTTATTTTGCCCCACAAATATATATTATTTATTAAATATATACTTATTACAAAGTTGGTGGCACAAAAAACAAGCCCTCATATGGGTCTGTAGGTGGAAAATTGAAAGCGTTATGATTTTTAGAAGGTGAGGAGAAAAGTGCAAAATGGAAAAACCCTGATTTTTTTTTCTCTCCAATAGATTTCTATGAGAGAAATGCAAACATTTTTGTGAAAAGAAAATCATAGTCTCAACATGCTGCAATTCTGCAAAAATTCCACTGATCCACTAAATGTAGTGTGGAGCACAAATATTCGTAAATGCGAATTTTTATCGTGAATATCGGCAATTTGCGATTTTGCAAATATTTAGAATATAGTGCTATATATTTGTGATGACGAATATTCGTATTTTTTTGTTTTTTTCACATGCTAATTTTTATGCAAATTTTCCAATGCGAATTTTCCATGCGAAAAAGTGAATGAACAAATTTCGCTAACATAGGGCAAATAATCATCAATATATTTGTGAAATATCGCGAATTAAAATATGGCCCCTGCTGCTCATTACTAGCCAAATGTAGAAAAACGCCAAAAAAACGGCAAGTGGATTTGGTACTTCATAAATCCCTACTGAATTGCAGCGAACATCTGGCAATGGCATTTTTTCACGGGCATTTTTGTTTAAAAAAAAATAACAAAGCCTTGAGGTGCATTCCCAAGGCGTTATTGCTGTCCGCTTAAGGGTCTATTCACACGTACAGTATTCTGCACAGATTTGATGCGCAGGATTTGAATCTGTGTTCTGTCATTTAGTTTACATTGAAATCTGCAGCAGAAAATCCAGCACATCAAATCTGCAACGGATATTGTACGTGTGAATAGACCCTAAGAATAGGGTCACACGGATGGATTTGCGGTGTATTTTATGCTGCGGATTTGCCTATGATGGACCCTACAGTGTTGCCTTCAGCTAAGCCTGCTCATGGCGGAAATCCGCTGCTACGAGCAGACACACTGCGATGTGCGAGTCGCCCCACACATGCGCAGTGTACTCGCACACATCGTGACCACTCTCCCTGCTCCCTGAGCTAGGCCGAGAGCAGCCGCGATGTGTGCGAGTACACTGCGCATGTGTGGGACGACTCGCACATCGCAGTGTGTCTGCTCGTAGCCGCGGATTTCCGCCATGAGCATGCACAGCTGGAGGTACACTGTAGGGTCCCTCGTCGGCAGATCCACAGCGTAAAATATGCTGCGTATTTGTCGGTATGACCTTACCCTAACACAGGAAAACGTATATGTTAACAGATGCTAATAGTGGATGCCACACAGCATAATCCCATTAAAGGAGTACTCTAGTGCAGAGTATTCCTGCTCCGTTCTGCCCGGGCTGCAAAATAAATGAAAATGAACCATCACTCACCTCCCTGGGTTCCCGCGGAGCGCCACTACAGCTGATCGGTCCTCCGGTCCATCCTCTTCATACTTCCGGGTGTAACGAAGCGTCACATGGCGCTCAGCCTATCGCCGGCCGCCGCGATGTTCAGCCTCGGCCGGCGATAGGCTGAGCGCCATGTGACGCTTCGTTACACCCGGAAGTATGAAGGAGATGGACCGGAGGACCGAACAGCTGTAGTGGCGCTCCGCAGGAACCCAGGGGGGTGAGTGATGGTTCATTTTCATTTATTTTGCAGCCCGGGCAGAACGGAGCAGGAATACTCTGCACTAGAGTACTCCTTTAACTTACGTTATGTATATATATATACAATTTTTTTTTGCGTACACAATAGCAAGATTAAACGGACTGTAACCGAAATAAAAAAGCATTGTGAACGCAGCCTTAAATGGTCACTCTCATTAAAACAAATATATGCTATTGCACTCCTTACGGTAAATAAAAAATATTTCTAATATACTTTATTTTAAAAAAATGAAGTTTTCTATGTTTTATTTGTGCTTAACCCCTTAACGACGCAGGACGTATATTTACGTCCTGCGCCGCCTCCCGCGATATGAAGCGGGATCGCGCCGCGATCCTGCATCATATCGCGGCGGTCCCGGCGCTCATCAACGGCCGGGACCCGCGGCTAATACCACACATCGCCGATCGCGGCGATGTGCGGTATTAACCCTTTAGAAGCGGCGGTCAAAGCTGACCGCCGCTTCTAAAGTGAAACTAAAAGTATCCCGGCTGCTCAGTCGGGCTGTTCGGGACCGCCGCGGTGAAAACAGCCCTTACCTGCCTCCTCGGTGTCCGATCGACGAATGACTGCTCCGTGCCTGAGATCCAGGCAGGAGCAGTCAAGCGCCGATAATGCTGATCACAGGCGTGTTAATGGACGCCAGTGATCAGCATAGGAGATCAGTGTGTGCAGTGTTATAGGTCCCTATGGGACCTATAACACTGCAAAAAAAATGTTAAAAAAAGTGTTAATAAAGGTCATTTAACCCCTTCCCTAATAAAAGTTTGAATCACCCCCCTTTTCCCATAAAAAAAAACCAACCAACAGCATATGGCAGTTAAGTGTGAGAGGAGCTATGATTGGATGAGGCTGGACACCCCCCCCCCCCTCAGCACTCCATGCTGCACTTCCTGTGTTTCAGCTTCAGTCCTAAGTCTGTGTATGAGTTGGGGGAAAATGTGCTCTAGAGCTTTTTTAAGCACAAGTGAAACATAGAAAACTTCATTTTTTTTAAACAAAGTATATTAGAAATCTTTTTTATTTACCATAAGGAGTGCAATAGCAAAAATTTGTTTTAATGAGAGTGACCATTTAATGATTAGAAAACCAGAGATAATTTCTTACAAAAACAGAGCCACACTGGTACTCAGGTTGTGTGTGGTATTGCAGTTCTGTTAGAGTGAATGGAGATGTGCTGTAATACCACACACAACCTGAGGACAGAGGTGCTGCTGTTTCTGAATCCTCCTGACATGTGATTCCAGTAGTGGGCGCTGTTAGCTGGGCACACGATGACACTGCTTTTTCAGAAGCATTACATAAAAGTATTCTATAGGTTATAAACCAGTTATTGGGCACTATATGGCACATTGTAGCCTTAACATTAGGTTCTCTATGGTTTCCAATGTCCAATGTAACCAGCAGCTCCCCCTGGAGGAGGCATCAGCATTTACAGGACAATAAACCCCTCCCCCAGACGGCTCTTCTCTCTGCATCCGCCCGCAGCCATGACAACGCTGCAAACACAACTTGGTAACGGCCGGGGCGGGGGACGTGTTCCGCTAGAAATAAAGACCTGGGCCGGAGACTCGTCCTAATCCTAGGCCGGACCCCCCTACAATACCGTCCATTAATCCGCCCCCCCGCCTGAACACTGCTGTCCCCTACACTCAGCTGTATCACTGACCCCCAATCGGGCGCGCTACGCATGCTGGGATATGTAGTTTGTTACTCGCCGGCGCAGAAAGGAAACTGTAGGCGCGGAACTACAAGCCCCAAGACCCCAGTCACCTTGCAGGGATTCTCCATCCTTATCCCCTGTACATTTATCCCTATTGTAGTGGATACACTGGCTCATCGACCCGAATAGTGATCAGAGGCAGGTGAGTGATGGGATGTGATGGGATTGGGATGGGGGTATATAGGCATCTTCATGTATCCTGTGGTGAGAAGGGAGATCGTGCAGGGCCGGGGTGCTCAGTGATGTGTCTGTTACATTCTTTGTATTGTAGCAGTACATTATTCAGCCTAGAAAATGATTATGCAGTATGTGGGCTTTGGAGGCACTACAAATCCCAGCACACCCTACCCTTGCCTGCCCTATTACAGTGTCACAAAAAGTGCACAAGCAATTGCATAATCTTTATGGTATATAACATGTATAAATGTTACAAGACTACAATTCCCAGCATGCCCGGACCTCCAGAAGTTGCAACACTATAATGCTTAGTACGCCCGCTGGTATGCTGGGAGTTGTAGTTTAGCAACATCTGGAGGGCTGCAGTTTGCAGACCTGTAATATAATACGCAAAAAATATAATGTAAGTGACCTGAAGCTATAGTGCTGTGTTCCCCGCTCTGTGGTTCTCCAGCTGTTTGGGGCTCATGGTTTTGCAACAGCTGGAGAACCACAGATGGGGGAATTCTGGTTTAAACCCATATCTGTGGGTGCAGGAGTCATAATAAGGCAGTGTTTCCCAACCAGGGTGCCTCCAGCTGTTGGAAAACTACAATTCCAATCATGCTCGGACAGCCGAAGGCATGATGGCGATTGTAGTTTTCCAACAGCTGGAGGCACCCTGGATGGGAAACACTGCAATAAGGACTCACAGACGTGGCCGTACTACAGATCCATAATATGGTACCTAGTGTTTGCTGTGGCTCCAGTGTACACCTGTGTTTTCCAACCAGTGTGCCTACAGCTGTTGCAAAACTACAATTCCCAGTATGCCCGGACAGCCTTTGGCTGGAGGCACCTTGGTTGGGAAACATTGATGTACACCAAGCATGTCAAACTCAAAGGCTAACATGGGCCAAAAAAAAAAACAAGGTTTAAGTTTATGTGGGCCACATAAAAAAAAAAAAAAAAAAAACATGCCCCCACCCCCTCTGCACAACACCTCATGCCCCCTCTGCACAACACCTCATGCCCCCTCTGCACAACACCTCATGCCCCCTCTGCACAACACCTCATGCCCCCTCTGCACAACACCTCATGCCCCCTCTGCACAACACCTCATGCCCCCTCTGCACAAGACCCCATGACCCCCCTTTGCACAAGACCCCATGACCCCCCTTTGCACAAGACCCCATGACCCCTCCTTTGCACAAGACCCCATGACCCCGTTTGCACAAGACCCCATGCCCCCTGCTCAAGACTGTGCTGTACAGTTCCCCCACATTAGGTTGGCAGTACAGTTCCCCCACATTAGGGTTGGCAGTACAGCTCCCCCACATTAGGGTTGGCAGTACAGTTCTCCCACATTAGGCTGGCAGTACAGTTCCCCCACAGACATACAGCCTCCAGCCATATACAGTGTATGGCTGGAGGCTGTATGTCTGTGTACTGCCTCACTTCAGTGTTCTGACCACCGCTCCTCCTGTCCGGGGTCACGATCTACTGCTATGGCCTATAGGCCATAGCAGTAGGTCCCGGGACCGGAGGAGTGTTGGTCGGAACACCGCAGATGACGTGCTGGTGAGTGGTGACATACCATACCTGCGCGTCCTCCTTGCTGCTTCGCTCCGCTCTTCTCCTATAGGTGCACACACGGGATGTCAGTGACGTCCCTGCGTGCGCTACCTCCCAGCGGCCCGTTTTTAAAGTTAACGCGGGGCCGCAGAGAGGTAACCGGGGCATCCTTGTGTCCTGAAAAGATTTTTCGGAACACAGGGATGCCAGGTGGCAAAGATATTCATTGTGGGCTGCATGTTTGACACCCATGATGTACACTGTCATATGGGGACATACAGATGGGATTTTTTAATTGTATATGTGCCAAAAAAAAAAAAAAAAAAACAATAAGTACATCCCATGTTGTATTATGAAGATATTCTCCCCTAGAAGTAGTGCTGCCAGGAGGGAATGTGTTGGCATACAGAGGATCCTCACACAGAGAGACCCCATGTGCCACCCTGCATTGTCTGTACCCATGTGCACTGCTTCTTACAAGGCTGATACCGGTAAGGCTATGTTCACATGGTGGATTTTTTTTGCAGAATGTCCGGCCGGAAAATTTCCAGCAGGGCATACCGGCGCTAGGACCGAGCGGAAAGAGCAGAAAGAATTGCCATGTTTAAATTCCCGTGCCACATGTTTCCAGTGTGGAAATTCAGCCATGTGCACAGTCCAGCAGAATCCCATTGGCTGCAGTGGAATTTGTGAGCTGAATTTTTCTTCCGGATTTCGCTCGGAAATTCTGCCGTGTGAACGAGGCCTAAGGGAGCATGCACACTACGTTTTGGCAACACAGTTCCCGTATTAGGTTTTTGATGAAAAGCGGATTCCTCAAAACCGTACCAAACTGTATCAAAACGGGTGTACAAATTTTAACCTGGATACGGTTAAAAACCGTATACTGTTTGAAAAATGATGTCCGGTTGCATCCATTTTTGTAACAAAAAACCATATACGTTTTTAACTTTTTATTCCATTATGAATAAAGTTTCATTTGTTTCATTGAAATTAAAGAAAAAATACTGTGCAGAGTCAAAAACCGTATGGTGCGTTTCCCATTGACTCCCATGTTAAAAAAACAAAACGTATACAGTTTTTCTCCCGGACCAAAAACTGTGGTAGGCTACGGTTTTGGGTACGGGAAAAAAAATGACCAAACCGTACAAGACGCAAAACGGATGCAACTGGATGTATCGTTTGGCATACGATTTTTAATGGAGAGTCAATGCATACGGTTTTCAATACGGTTCCATACGGTTTTCTAATTGAAAATGTAAACGTGGTGTGAATGCAGCCTAACAAGACATGTACACGTGTGCCCATCATGTGACCGCATTATTGTATTTATTAAATGACAGAAAGCAGAGGTCTTGAAAACTGTGAGGAATTACTATAGAAAGTATTGGAATGTAGCAGAATGTATCAGAATATCTTTTATTTGTAAACAGTCTGTCATCTGTATTTGTTCTTATGAGCTGCAGGCACCTTTGGATAGCTTTTAGGGTATAAAAGTAAAATGTATCTTTCTGGAGAGGATGGTGGTTGCCAAACTTACTAAAGGGGTACTCTGGCGCTAGGACATCTTATCCCCTATCCAAAGGATAGGGGATAAGATGCCTCATCGCGGGGTCCCGCTGCTGGGGACCCCCATGATCTTACATGCAGCACCCCGTTAGAATCAGTCCCCGGAGCACGTTCGCTCCGGGTCTGATTACTGGCGATCACGGGGGCCGGAGCATTGTGACGGCACGGCCCCACCCCCTGTGTGACAACACGCTCCGCCCCCTCAATGCAAGACTATGTGAGGGGGCGTGACAGCTGTCACACCCCCTCACATAGTCTTGCATTGAGGGGGCGGAACGTGTTGTCACACGGGAGCGGGGCCGTGACGTCACAATGCTGCGGCCCCTGTGATCGCCCCCGTGGAATTCTACATGGAAATTCCATTGTGTGAACATAGCCTTTTAGTTTTTGATATTATGCTGAGAAGCAATTAGATCATTGTGCAAGATTGTAGATGTGCGACCATGTCTGTCTTCTACCTGAATTCACATTGTGTTTTCTATCCCCTCTTTTTTTTGTTTGAACATGTTGTCTGCACTCTTCCCCACTCCCTCAGCCCAACCCTATATAAGTAGTAGTTAGCTACACATGGGCCTTTTCTTTCCTGGCAGCCTCCCAGTCTGACTGGGAGAGCATGGTAAGTGAGCTGTAGCATCCTGTTCACACTGGTGTGGTGCTCTGCGGCGTCTGTTGCTGCCATGGCACCGTGTCTGCAGGTAGGTGTGACCCATGGACTGGTTTGAGTGGCATTGGGGCCGCTCTGCCAGTGGGTCGTTCCCCCTGTGGGCACTGGTGTTGCGGTGGTGGTCGCCGCCCAGGGCTACGCCATTTTATGTTAGGGACCCAATCTAAATAGGTGGCCTTGACGTGGCGAGTGGGCTTGTACTTTTTGATCAAAACGTATATACTAACAACCTGTTCGTTTTTGAAATTATGCTGAGAAGCAATTAGATCATTGTGCAAGATTGTAGATGTGCGACCATGTCTGTCTTCTACCTGAATTCACATAGCCTAAGAGTATGTTCACATGGCGGAATGTCCATGGGGAATTCCACCAGAATATTCAGATGCAGCTGTGTTCGTTTTTCATGGGATTCTGCTGCACTGTGCGCACGGGGAAATTTCCGCGGCAGATGTTTCTGCCATGGAAATCCCGATTCTGTCTCTTTTTTTTTTTTTTTTCAGATTTTGCTCGGAAATGCTTTACAGGCTATGAGACAGAGCATTTCCAAGTGGGTCTAGTGCCCGCCGAAACTTTGAACTGTGCGGAAGGTCTGCCCGTGTTTTCCAGGTGGTCATTTTGCACATTTTCCTACCGTATGAACATACCTTAAAGGCCACTCAGATGTCTACTCAAACAATACAGTGGTCCCTCAACATACGATGGTAATCCGTTCCAAATGGACCATCGTTGAAACCATCGCATGTTGAGGGATCCGTGCAATGTAAAGTATAGGACAGTGGTCTTCAACCTGCGGACCTCCAGATGTTGCAAAACTACAACACCCAGCATGCCCGGACAGCCGTTGGCTGTCCGGGCATGCTGGGAGTTGTAGTTTTGCAACATCTGGAGGTCCGGAGGTTGAAGACCACTGTTAGAGGAAGTTGTACTCACCTGTCCCCGCCGCTCCTCACCATCACCGCTGCCCGGGATGTTGCCGTCCAGCGCTGTTGCCGCGTCCCCGAGGTCCGGCAAGGCCTCTGCTTCCCCGGCATCCGTGTGCTCCGTCGTCGCCATCACGTTGTTACGCACGCTGCTCCTATTGGATGACGGGACAGCGTGCGCAGCGACGTGATGATGTCGATGGAGGGGATCCCGAAGAGGACGCTCCGGAGCCCCAAGGACAGGTAAGAGACATCACCGGAGCACACGGGGCACCGTAAACGGCTATCCGGTAACAGCTGAAGCAGTCTGCGCTGCCGGATAGCCATTTATGCGATGGCCCCGACATACAAAAGCATCGTATGTTGATGCTGCCTTCAACATGCGATGGCCTCTGAGAGGCCATCGCATGTTGAAATTATGGTATGTCGGGGCCATCGTAGGTCGGGGGGTCACTGTATTGATTACATGTTGGGTGAAAGGTGGCAACTTTGCCACGATTCAAAACTCTTGCCCACGGTTTCTATACATACAATGATCCCTGTGATCTGACAGTAGATTTATTTTGTATCCATTCATGTCTAATGCTGAACAGACTCTCACATGGTACCTGTTGTTTTTCAGCTGTAGTCATAGCATCTTCACTTCCGTGTAGTAAGAATAAGAGCTAACAATGTACTTTTGCGCGGACGACAGAGGCGTATCTGAGAAGTTCTTATGATCTTTTCATCATGTAATACAATTTTCTTTTTCCCTTTAGTATTTCGGATAGATCTCACTTCAGCTGACATCAGTCACTTAAAGAAGGGAAAGAAACCTCCTTATTTTGCCCTTTCATCTTGGACTCCTACACATCCCATACATACGTCATCTAATTGAGGAAATGGAGGGAAAAATAGCATTCGGCTTTTAGCTTTACAAAAACAAGTTATAGGAGTGCACTTAAGAGGAATACGTCGTATGCAGTTATTCTTATAAGAAAGCAGAGTGTTTACTTGCTTGCTTTTTCTGTAACTATTCTTTAGGAAGCCTTGTAGAATAATAAAGCACTTTTCGGGCATGTCCTTTGTGTTATACTACCGCCTGTCTGTGACATCCTCGTTTGGTGCCTTCAGGTGGATTTCACCTCCTACATGTACGTTATGTTTCTTCTGGTGATATTTGTATTGCATGGTCAGATATTAAAGGGGTATTCCAGGAATATTTTTTATTTGACTATGCTACAGTGGCTGTAAGGTTAGTATAGTTCATAATATAATGTCGGTACCTGTGTGTGACTGTTTCTTATGTGATTTTCACCACAATATTTATTTTTAACAGCATACAAAATGACTGCTGTCTCAGATTTTTCCCAGATTGCAATGCGTTCGAGACCTGACATCACTAGTCAGCTGATGACAGGGAGCCTGTCTGCTTCAATCTGCAACTAATGCAGAAGCTGTAGGCACCCTGATTGAAAACCACAGGTCTTTTGAATGGATGCAGCTCATTTATGTTTCAATGGGTGGGGTGGCTGATGTGTGGGAGGGAGGAAGATAAAATTATGGGATTTGTAGTCATAAAAAGAAAACTGAAAAGGAAATACCAGTTCACAAAAAGCTATCCACAGTGTTATGGTAATCTCTCAACATATCCATTTAGCCCCAAGACAAGTGCAAATCCTTCCTAAGCAAGTTACTGTCTGCCAGGTACGTACTAAAATCACCTTATGGTGGATAACCCCCTTTAACAGCCTAGAAGGCTGCTGTAGGAGAAGGAAGTCAGCAAATACATGCTTGAGGATCAGATATACACAACCTGGTAAAGGAGCATAGCCCCAGATATGTCCAGTAAGTTACCACAACTGAGCATGTGTGAGCCTGGGCTTACAGCGCCCGAGTAGTTAAAGGAGTACTATCCGTGCAGGAAAATGTATCTGTTTAATCGAGCGCGCGCGGGGGGGGGGGGATTTGGGGGTGTCTGACTGCTGTTTTCCGAAATGGCACCCCAGCAAGAACGAAGCGTGTCGACCACGCATGAATCACCAGCCGACACCCCCCCTCCATGTATATGTACCTCCATGTATCTCTATGTACCTCCATGTCTACAACTCTCCCATAGAGATTATAGTTCTCTTTAAATGGGTACTCTGCTGCTCAGCATTTGGAACAAATGCTCAGCAGCGGGGTACCCCTTTGAAAGCAGTGCCCTCTACTTTATTGGCAAAGTCTAGTTTACAACATACCGCTATTAGTCAAAACAGGCATCCTTTCCTCTTCTGTTGAGCAAAGCAGGAGAGGCTGTGGACCAAGTGTTGTCCAACCAAGTGGGCATTACTGGGGCTGGCACACTTATTTGCAAATGTCTACAAAGTACCACAATGGCTGCAATCTTTGTATGACCACTGGCATAAGTGCTGCCCCCTTCAACACAGCAGTGTTGAGGGGGCCGAACTTTAAGAGGCACTGTCATAATGAAATACTTTTTATATTTTGTGGTACTACTGATAAGATTACTTTTTTAATTAAACATTTATTTAAAAAAAAAATTACAAAAAAATAAATAGCCACCACTAGGGGTCATCTATCCTTATGCAGACAGACTACTCAGTATTTTGCAACATACTGGATACCTGCCGTAAAGTGTCTTGGTATGCAGTGTAGGAGATCACCATTGCACCACTACAGCCTTCAGTTGTTCCTAAACTACAACTCCCATGATGGGAGTTGTAGTTTTGCAACAGCTGGGGTACATTCTTTGTGTATTCTCCAGCTGTGTGCCTCCAGCTCTTGCAAAACTACAGACAAAGGATATGTGGGCATGCTGGGAGTTGTAGTTTTGCAACAGCTAAAGGAAACACTGCTCTAACACAGTTCTCTACAAACACTGCAGCTCCAGCTGTTGCAAAACTCCCAGCATGCTTGAACAGCCAAAGCTTTCTCTGAATGACAAAGAAGCTGATCAGACATTCAGGAGTCTGTGAAAGCTGAATGACACACATAGTTATAGCTATGTTGATTAGTATCCAGCTTTACTGGGAACAGATAGAAGACATATGCATAAAAACTACTGTGCAGTGATTGGTAGACTGCCAGGCTGCTCCTAGACTTGGAGCAGATGAGTGATCACAGTGAGGGAGAGCGATGGGCACGCCCCCTCCACAAGGATAGAACAAAAAGCAAGTGAGCAACATATAAATGCTATTTGTTAGGGATATATAGGTCCTAGACACATAAAAATTATATGTGCATGATCTGGATTAGTTACTGAATAACATATCACTTCTTTTGGAAGTATGATAGCTATGCTTTAATTGGGCACATTTACACATAATGTAGGGACATGTCAAAAATTTTCAGTGGTTGGGGTCTCCGTGCAGATTCCCCCCTCCCCCCCAGATCAGCAGAATGAGTGGGGATAAGCAAGTGTACGTTACTCCCCAGCTCTCAGTGATCGTTGTCTTACTGCATAGACTTATAATGAAGGAGACAGACAAAGATTGCTGTGAGTCGGGGAGTAAAGTGCGCATTGTTTATCCTGCTCGTTCTCCTGATTGGTGGGGGTGTCAGCACTGAGACCCTGACTGATCATAACTTTTTACATGTTCCTACGACTTGTCAAAAGTTTTTTCACAGGGACACTTTGTGAGTAACAAAAAATAAACCCTTTTCCTGTGGCTGCTCCCCCCATGACGTGGTCTGGAGAAAAAATGTAATCCCCCCCCCACACACTCCTTTTGGTTAGAACTGTAGCCACTGATTGGGGATTTGCGATTAATTTAACCACTTTCTGTGTATAGGTGTGGGATCTACATTGAATCTGCAACCAAATCCACATGTAATTCATACGTTTTTTGCTGCATAGTTGTGGCAGATTTGCATGAAAAAAATTCTGCCCATGAAATCGCCCAAATGGGGTGTGTTCAGTCTGAGTGTCTAGGGCAGCTGGAGCTGTAAATAAGGCCCTGGTTGCAGCCAATACCGGCCCCCTGGATACAGGTACCAAAACTTCTAGTATATTAGAACTTTTTTTAGGTATGTAATTAGATTCCATATATTCATCTTGATGTAATGTTCTGTCAGTCCAGGCGGTATAATTTATCCATATTACGGTAGGAGCCTTTGCTCGCGCTCACATGATTGCACATTCATTTTTTGTGCTCCTCTGCAATCAACTATCAGTATAAGGAAAAAATATCGTTTTTGGAGAGATGGAGGAGGGGCAGAATGCTGAGGAGGATGTTTTTCGAGAAATTGCCATCTTTCATGGTGAAATGTTTGGCTTTTTCTCCTTCTCAGTGGCCAGTTTTTTGAATAAGCTGAGTTAATATTCGCAAAAATGAATAATTTACAGAAATGTTTATTGGCACCTAATCGGAATGAAGATGAATAAAAACATTACAAAATACAGTATGATACATGACAAGATCCAGTTCAGTAAATGGTGCCGTCAGCAGCTATCATACTCTTATTTCTACTTTAAAAGTGTTGTCTAGTGCTACAAAAAAAATATTGTTTAAGGGGTACTCCATCCAGAGACATCTTATCACCTATCCAAAGGTGATCCACGTGATTTCCTTGCCGCACCCGGCATTCTAAACAGTATTTTTAGACCGCTGGATTTCCGCAGCCGGAGACATGGCTCGACGTCACGTTTCCGGACGCAGAAACCCAGCGTTCTAAACATACTGTTTAGAATGCCGGGTGATGCACTGAGATCACGGGGGATCCCAGTGGCAGGACCCCCGGGATCAGACATCCTATCCTCTATCCTTTGGCTAGGGGATAAGATGTCTCTGGGAGGGGTACCCCTTTAACCTTTTGGGGATGCAGGGCATATGCATTCACCCTGCATCCCCGATCCTTAAAGGGGTACTCTGCCCCTAGACATCTTATCCCCTATCCAAAGGATAGGGGATAGGATTTCAGATCGCGGGGGTCCCGCCACTGGGGACACCCGGGATCTCGGCTGCAGCACCCCGCTTTCATTACGGCACAGAGCAAAATCGCTCTGTTCCTAATGACGGGCAATACAGGGGCCAGAGCATTGTGACTTAACGGCTCCACCCCTCATGATGGCACGGCCGCCCTGCCCCCTTAATGCAAGTCTATGGGAGGGGGGCGCGATGGCCGCCAAGCCCCCTCCCATAGACTTGTATTGAGAGGGTGGAGCCATGATGTCATGAGGGGTGGAGCCGTGATGTCACGATGCTCCGGCACCTGTATTGCCCGTGATTATGCACAGAGCGAGTTTGCTCTGTGTAGTAGTGAAAGCGGAGTGCTGCAGCAGAGATCCCGGGGGTCCCCAGTGGCGGGACCCCTGCGATCTGACATCTTATCACCCTATCCTTTAGATAGAGGATAAGATGTCTAGGGGCGGAGTACCCCTTTAAGGACCCAGGGCATACCTGTACGCCTGTGGGAATTCCGGTCCCCCGACGCTCGCTAGGCTGGGATTAGACCGGGATGGATGCCTGCTGAAATCATTCAGCAGGCATCCCGTGCCAACACCTGGGGGGAGACCCATGGTAGTCCGGGCAGAGCGGGGGACCTGTGCTGGGAGTGGCGGAGGTCCCGTACTTATAGCAGGCGGCAATCGGCGGCGGGCGGCTCCTCTGCGTGCGGCAGCGGCGATCCTGCAACTGACCCGGTGAGTTGTTGCCTAGCAACATTTGGAGGGCCACAGTTTGGAGACCACTATACAGTGGTCTCTAATCTGTAACCCTCCAGATGTTGCAAAACTACAACTCCCAGCATGCCCAGACAGCCATTTGGGCATGCTGGGATTTGTAGTTTTGCAACAGCTGGAGGGCTACAGTTTGGAGATCACTGTACAGGGTACATTCCCACGGGCGGGTTTACAGTGAGTTTCCTGCTCCAAGTTTGAGCTGTGGCAAATTTTCCGCTGCAGCTCAAATTCCTAGCGGGAAATTCACCGTAAACCTGCCTGTGTGAGTGTAGCCTAAAAACACTACACTACACTACACCTACACAAAATAAAGGGTAACACACTACATATACACACGTACACTTTCCCCCCAATCAAAATGTAGAAACGTCTCGTACGTCAGTGTTTCCAAAACAGAGCCTCCAGCTGTTGCAAAACAACAACTCCCAGCATTGCTGGACAGCCACTGACTGTCCAGGCATGCTGGGATTTTAGCAACAGTGAGCATTTATACCCCACTGGTGTCTGACAGAGTTTTGGAACAGTCGTCCGTGAAAAAAATGATGTTACACATTTTCGGGGCATTTTCTCCTAAAAATGTAAAATTTTGTGAAAAATGTTAATTTCATTTAAGCATCTGACTTTAAATGGTCACTCTCATTAAAACGAATTTTTGCTATTGCACTCCTTATGGTAAATAAAAAAGATTTCTAATATACTTTGGTTAAACATAGTCAAACGTAGCAGAAGGTCAAGGCAGGCGGCAAAGGTTCGTAGTCCAAAAACGTAGCAGAAAGGTCTGGATACACGGGAATGGCAAAACAGGCAATGGGAACGCTTTTTATTTGTGCTTAAAAAAAGCTCAAGAGCACATTTCCCCCATCTTATACACAGATTTAGGACCGAAGCCCAAGCACAGGAAGTGCAGCCTGGAGGGCAGGGGGGGGGGGGGGGGGGTTGTCCAACCAACAGCATATGGCAGTTAAGTGTGAGAGGAGCTATGATTGGATGAGGCTGGACACACCCCCCTCAGCACTCCGGGCTGCACTTCCTGTGTTTGGGCTTCGGTCCTAAGTCTGTGTAGAAGATGGGGGAAATGTGCTCTTGAGCTTTTTTTTTTCTTTCAATAGTTTTTTACTGAATTAAGCAAAAATAAAAAGCGTTCCCATTGCCTGTTTTGCCATTCCCGTGTATCCAGACTTTCCTGCTACGTTTATTGACTACGAACCTTTGCCGCCTGCCTTGACCTTCTACTACATTTGACTACGCTACAGCCTCATCCTACTGTACCTTGTCTTGCCCATTTATCTGTGTAGTCGAGCCATGTCGGCGGTAGCGACCTGGGTGTCACCTGCCGCAGCAAGCCCATCCTGCCTTGCGGCACCTTAGACTCCACTCCCCAATACGGTCTGAGTCATTAGCCACACAGGTAGAGGATCCACTTCCAGCTCCGTGACAGCCTCCACCCAGGTGCGTGACATCACTCCATAGATTAATGCAGTGGAGGAGTCAATGCAGTGAAGCATCTGGCTAATTACAGCTTATAACTAGAGATGAGCGAACTTACAGTAAATTCGATTTGTCACGAACTTCTCGGCTCGGCAGTTGATGACTTTTCCTGCATAAATTAGTTCAGCTTTCAGGTGCTCCCATGGGCTGGAAAAGGTGGATACAGTCAAAGGTGACTCTTTCCTAGGACTGTATCCACATTTTCCAGCCCACTGGAGCACCTGAAAGCTGAACTAATTCATGCAGGAAAAGTCATCAACTGCCGAGCCGAGAAGTTCGTAACGAATCGAATTTACTGTAAGTTCGCTCATCTCTACTTATAACGTGTGATCACAACGGGTCTCAGGTCTGAGATCCCGTACGAGCTATACTTTCGTCGTGTCTGGACGACATGTCAATTTTATTTATTTTTTAACAAATGACAGTGATGCTTTATGAGCAACTGCATTTATTTAGTCTTAAGAAGAGACATCTAAGGGGAGGACATGATTCATTTATATAAGTATATTAAAGGGGCTCTGTCATTAAAACTATTTTTTGATATTGCACTCCTTATGGAGTAATGTACTAATGTACTTTGTTTTAAACTAAATGTGAAGTTTTATTTGTGTTTAAAAAAAGCTGCCACTAGGGGTCATCCTACTTGTCCAGAGCACATTTCCTCCTATATCTTGCACAGACTCCTGTTGGCCTGGCAGATGTCCAAATTCAGGAAATGCAGTCGGGAGGGTGTGTAATGCCCCTTCCCAGTCTGTGAATCTGAGACTGAGCAGAAAATACAGAGCAATATCAAGGTAGAAAACTAACAAATAATACAAATAAAGGCAGGGGGTGATTTATCATCATGGGGCAGTAAACTGGGAGGATTATAAAATGTAATAAGATCGTGACAGGTACTCTTAAAGTATATGTAAGTGGGCTGTACAAGAAGTATGGTGAAAAGCTATTCAGGGTAAAATATTCTTAAAAGGGGCAGTCTTTTATCTGGAGACAAATCTTTATCCTATGATCCTTTACCTTTATGCTTTCACATATGACAGATGCCATTGAGTGGAATCAATGATAGCTATATGGCAGGGGTGTCTACATATCTACAATGCAAAGGCTTCAAAATGGGATTAGACAATTTCTTAAAACAAAATAACATTAATACTTTTGATGTATGTAATATGTAAATGTATAGAATTGCATGTTAATTCAGTCTGACCGGAAGTGAAATTTTTATGGACAAATTGGCTCATGTTTTTATTTTATTTTTATTTTGTTTTTATATTCTTCTCTGGATCCATAAGCGGAAACAATCTTATACAGTACCCGCAATTCTTTTTTTTTCCATGTCCTCTTCCATTCACTTTGATGGGATTTAAGCTGCAGTAACCCAGCACTTAGACTACACACTGTATGGCCCAGTCTGCTTTCTTTATATATGTGTTATATGTGTCAAATAGCTGACCGGTGGGTGTTCTGGGTGTCGGATCCCCAGAAATCACTGTTAGGCATAGAGAGCATTGCCTAGGCTGCATACAGTTTTATTCACTTCTCAGCTAAGGGCAGGACAAGCTCTGTACAGAATTTTAGCCTCTGAATGTAAACAAAGCGTTCTTATAAGTTGACTCTCAATATCTTGAAAATATTGATGAGTTTAACCACAAACCATAAGAAAAGTTGGTATATAAAACTAGTAAGGGTAGGGTGACAAGTAGTGCATCTGCAGCGTATTTGATGTTGCGGATGTGCTTCTGACTGCCCCTAGAGTTAGCCTCCTATTTTGCCAGTGTGTCCTGGTTTTTCTGTTGGTAGCAGCAATACGCCGCTACGAACAGACACAGACTGAGCTGCGAGTTGCATGCGTGCATGTGCAGTGTACTCAGACATTGCGGTTGCTCCCTCTGCTAGGCCAAGCGGCCGTGATGTCTGTGAGTACATTGCGCATGGCGCACAACTCGCTGCTCAGTCTGTGCCTGTTTATAGCGGTATATTGCTGCTAAGAGCAGACGAACCAATGCACACACATATATGGCCAATTCAAATGATAGGCCATCATTTTTATATATTGGTTAACCACTTTAGTCTTAGTGATGGTGGTATTATAGGTTGTTACTATCCTATTGTATTTCTTATGAAAATGGTATTTCTTTCCCATCTCAAAATAAATCTCTTACTTTTTTTTTTTTTTTATTCCCCATAGGAGGTTCACAAAAATGAATTTGGCTGAGATGTGCGATAATGCTAAAAAAGGCAGAGAATACGCTCTTCTTGGAAATTATGACTCCTCTATGGTTTATTATCAGGGAGTAATTCAACAAATTCAGAAACACTTCCAGAGCATTAGGGATCCAGTGGTGAAGGTCAAGTGGCAACAAGTGAGTAGTTTGATTATGTATTGTGACGCACTGTTACATTCCCTTGTGTGCTGTGGATTTTACCAATATTGTATTTTTTATGGAAATTATACCCATTTAGATTGCTGGCTTTTGTTGTGATTAGCATCTGGTGTAAAAAAATTAATAAAATAAAATAAAAATAAAACAGAATGTCGGTAAAAGAACCAGCTTTCTTAATCAAAAAAACTTTTTTAGCCTATTTTTCTAATAACACATTGCCTCCCACCCCCTTTGTATACATCTTAAAGGGGTACTCCGGTGGAAAACATTTTTATTTATTTTTTTAAATCAACTGGTGCCAGAAAGTTAAACAGATTTGTAAATTACTTCTATTAAAAAATCTTAATCCTTCCAGTTCTTGTTAGCAGCTGTATGCTACAGAGTAAATTCTTTACTTTTTGAATTTCTTTTTTGTCTTGTCCACAGTGCTCTCTGCTGACACCTGATGTATCAGGAACTGTCCAGAGCAGCGTAGGTTTGCAATGGGGATTTTCTCCTGCTCTGGACAGTTCCTGATACGAGCATCAGGTGTCAGCAGAGAGCACTGTGGACAAGACAAAAAAGAAATTCAAAAAGAAAAGAATTTCCTCTGTAGCATACAGCTGCTAAAGGTACTGGAAGGGTAAAGATTTTTAATAGAAGTCATTTACAAATCTCTTTAACTTTCTGGTACCAGTTGGTTTAAAAAAAAAAAAAAATGTTTTTCACTGGAGTACCACTTTAAATGTTAAATGAACTGGGAGGGGAAATAAAATAACAATAGAAAAACCTAAAATCACCCCTCCTTCCATTCCCTTTCCAGTGCCACCACTGATCCAGTGTCCACAGCAGAAATGCCCCGCCAACGTTCACTGTGTGCTGAATGCTATGGCCGATTATTGGCCTCTGAGGTCATGTGCAAGAGGAGGTGTACATGACCTATTTAACAGCAACTTCTGGTGGCTTTTCAGGATAGTCTGCCCTGCATGTGTACATAAGGAACAGCACTATTTCTGGCCATTATATAACTTGTATTTGGTATTTTAGCAGATTTCTGCTCCGCAGGCTTCATCTATAATTTGCAGTATCCCCAGAGTTGGTGGGTGGTACTCTCTTCCCCCCCCCCCTCTATAAACTTGTATTGCCTGTCTACAAGTCTCCACCAAACACTGTTGTTGGATTAATGTTTACCTTTCCAAACCCTCCCCACGTGATCCCAAAATCTGCCCTCTGATGCATCTGCCTGTCTTATTCCTGTCTGCTGCATGTAATGCTGTGCCCCTCTAAATCCAGATTACAGAGATTGATCATGGAGTTACAAACAGAAAAGTGTTCCCATGTTCTTGATGTACAGCATTGTGTCAATCCTAAAGAAGCCCTGTGCCTGACATTACAACAGAGCCCCATATAAATGTAGGAGTTCTGATCCAGCACTAAGTCAGGAACAGCTAAATAGCCGCCGCACCTTTCTGGTCATCGCTGCCTATATGTAAGTGTTTCCCAACCAGGGATGCCCGGACAGCCTTCGGCTGTCCGGGCATTCTGTGAGTTGTAGTTTTGCAACAGCTGGAGGCACCTTGGTTGGGAAACACTGCTCTATGTTGAAGGGAATCCTAGCGATCCACCTCCACAGATCACACAACTCCGTATGCCATCAGTGTTTACTGTAGGGAAAACCCCATTCTCTGCAGAAAGCACTTCCTGGATGGAGTCCAATTCTGCATGTTGAAGCACACAAATTATATTTATTATTTTTAGCGACAAAGATTCTAATAATATCTAGACATTGATGTTATTTAGAACTTCATTTATTTAATCATCACTTATCAGTTAGTATGAAAACAACTTGTACATATATATATCCTGTGTGGCACAAAGGGGTTATCCCAAGATTATCACTTTCCATTATCCACAGGATAGGTAACATGTATTTTATCGAAGAGGTCGGACTATTGCAAGAATGGAGGTCTCATGGATTGGATAGGATGGATTGGATAGGATGGATTGGATAGGATGGATTGGATAGGATGGATTGGATAGGATGGATTGGATAGGATGGATTGGATAGGATGGATTGGAAGGATGGATTGGAAGGATGGATGGATTGGGTTGATGGCTTGGATTGATGGATTGGCAGCACACATGCTCGACCACTGCTCCATTCACTCTCTATGGACCAAAGATAGCCGATGGGTGTATTTGGCTATCCTAGGCAGTCTTATTGTGGAGTTGGAGCAGCAGCTCTGTTGACTTATGGGACAAGAGAGCTTTCTTTTTGTGATTGGTAGGGGTCACATCAATCAGATTCTGTGGTTAGGTTATAGGTTGTCACCTTTGTTTAACCCCTTTAGGTCATGCCCTGATATCTATTAGTCCTGTGTCTGCTAGACCACCTGCTTCTTTAGCAAGATGCAAACCACACTACTGTGCTAGGGTGGTCATAAACACTAGGCAGAACTGACCAACTATCGTATGTTTACGGTCGTGTCCCCAATGGCAGATATAAGGCTACATTTCCATGGTGTTTCTTAGGGTGCATGCACACCATGTTTTTGCAATTCAGTTCCCGTATCAGGTTTTTGATGAAAAACGGGTTCCTCAAAACCGGTCTAAACTGTATCACAACTTGTGCACAAATTTCAACCCGTATACGGTTTGAAAAATGATGTCCGGTTGCATCCGTTTTTTAAGAAAAAAACCTATACGTTTTTAACTTTTCACTCCATTTTGAATAAATTTTCACTTGTTTGATTGAAATTCCAAGAAAAAACTGTGCAAAGTCAAAAACCATATGGTACAAACCGGATGGAACCGTACGCACATACGGTTGTGTACGGTTCCCATTGACTCCCATGTTAAAAAAAAAAAAAAAAAAAAAAAAAAAAAAAAAGTATACGGTTTAATCCGGTTTTTCACCCGGACCAAAAAACTTGGTAGTCTACGGTTTTGGGAACGTGAAAAAAAAAAAACGGACAAACCCGTATAAGACGCAAAACGGACCAAACCGGATGATTCGTTTGACATACGGTTTACATTGTTAAGTCAATGCATACGGTTTTCTATATCGTTCCGTGCGTTTTATAACTTTAAACCATATAGGAGAACTGTATAGCAAAAGCGTCGTGTGCATGAACCCTTACATACAGTTGCCATATCAGTTTTTTGTTTTCCTAAATGGGAAACACAAAACTGACACAACCGTATGTATTTTAATGCTCAATGCGTTTTGCATTGAATATGTTTTTCAATATGGTTGCATACGGTTTGTACATTGAAAAATGTATTTGCCAGCCATATGTAAAAAACGTGATGTGAATGCATCCTAAGGAGGATAAGAGTCAGGCAGTTGGATTTTAACGTGCCCTATCTTTTTGTTCTCAAGTAAGATAAACACCCTTATTCTTACCCTTATAGCCGTCACGCCCCCTTCCATAGACTTGCATTGAGGGGGAGGGGCATGACATAGTGAGGGGGCGTGCTTATGACATCACGAGCTTCCGGCTCCAGCGTTTGAAACATTTTGTTCCAAACGCTGAGCAACGGAGTACCCCTTTTAAAGGGTACCTCTCATCAAATAAACTTTTGATATATTTTAGATTAATGAATGTTGAATAACTTTCCAATAGCATGTTAATGAAAAATATGCTTCTTTCTATTGTATTTTTCCCGATCAGTCCTGGCAGCAAGCATTTCTGACTCATGCTGGAGTCCTAAACACTCAGAGCTGCCAGCCTGCTTTGTTCACAGCCAAACAGGCTGTGAACAAAGCAGGCTGGCAGCTCTGAGTGTTCTCCTTTGTGAACAAAGCAGACTGGCAGCTCGTAGTGTTTAGGACTCCAGCATGAGTCTGAAATGCTTGCTGCCAGGACTGGTAGGGAGACCCCTAGTGGTCATTTCTTCAAAGTGGAAAATTAAATAGAAAGAAGCATATTTTTTAATAACATGCAATTGTAAAGTTATTCTGCATACATTAATCTATAATATATCAAAAGTTTTTTTTAATGAGAGGTACCCTTTATGGGAACCTCTGACCATGATATATAATTTATGAACCAAAAAGTAATTTGACAATGGCACAATTAGAATCCACACACTAATATTTACTTACACATTTCTAATCTGAACAAAGGACACAATGTAATCAACCAGCACCAGAATACTCACTACTTTACTTTGTAGCAGAGGGTCATTTCTTCAGTGCTGTCACTTGAAAAGAATAAAATATTACAAAAATGTAAGGGGTTGACTCGCTTATGTGAGATACTGTATTTAAATAATGTGAGGCGTGGACTCGCTTATGTTAGATACTGTGTATTATAATATGTAAGGGCAGACAGAGCATGATTAAGAAATACTGAATAAATGAAGTCATAATAATAAAATTAATAAATGGAAAGGTGATATCGCACTCTCAAAATTATTGAGCATGCATACACCAATTTTATATAGCAAGATCTTTCCAAAAATACCATCCATGTGTTGGAATTAGTTACGATACATGTAAATACACTATAAATTGTGCCATTAGTTCATGTTACAAAAACGAAGAAACATGAACTAATAGCCAGGATGGAGAAAATAGCCAGGGAGCCCATCTCTGTGATCACGTTAGAGTTGAGGGAAGGTGATATCGGTAGAAACTCTACCCAAGGCTATTGTATGGAGTGCTTTACGTCTCTGTTTTGATCACTGGTCGGGGACGTCTACATTACGTTCCTCACCCTTGTTTAGGGTGCATGGCTTCCTAGTAAACTGATGCACTGTTTACACCAACTCCACTGCAGTATCCATAGTGTTTCGGAAACAAGAGCACTTTAATTTACACCTAGTAAATGCTTTCACACCGCACCACAACAATACAGCACATCCAGGCCTTACATTATATCTTGTATTGTCAGTATTTCTTAAAGGGGTACTCCGCTGCTCAGCGTTTGGAACAAACTGTTCCGAATGCTGGAGCCGGCGCCGGGAGGTCGTGATGGCATAGCCCCACCCCCTCATGACGTCACACCCCGCCCCCTCAATGCAAGTCTATGGGAGGGGGCGTGACGGCCGTCACGCCCCATCCCATAGACTTGCATTGAGGGGGCGGGTGTGAGGTCATGAGGGCCGGGGCTTTGACATCACGAGCTCTCGGTGCTGGCTCTAGCGTTCGGAACAGTTTGTTCCAAACGCTGAGCAGCGGAGTACCCCTTTAATCATGCTCTTTCTGTCTGCCCTTTATTATATACAGTATCTCACATAAGTGAGTCCACCCCTCTCATTTTTGTAAATATTTAGTAAATATTTTATTTTACGTGACAACACTGAAGAAATTACACCTGATACCATGTAAAGTAGTGAGTGCTCAGCATGTAGAACAGTGATTAATGTTGTGTCCCCTCAAAATAACTCCACACACGAACATTATTGTCTAAATCTTGGCAACAAAAGTGAGTATATCCCTAAGTGTAAATGTCCAAATTGGGCCCAGTTAGCCATTTTCCCTCCCTGGTGTCATGTGACACTCATTAATGTTACACGGTCTCAGCTGTGGGCATGTGCTCAGCGTCATATTCAGACGTTGTGTTTGGGAAATAGTGTTGCCAGCATTGCTGCAGAGGTTGAAGGGGTGGGCAGTCAGCCTGTCAGTGCTTAGATAGTACGCTGCACACTGCATCAAATTGGTCGACAAGGCTTTGTCACATAAGGATGCCTCTTCTAAAGATGAAGCACAAGAAAGCCCGCCAACATTTTGCTGACATGGATTACTGGAACCATGTCCTGTGGTCCAGTGAGACCAAGATAAACTTTTTTTGTTCAGATTGTATCAATTGTGTGTGGGGGCAACCAGGTGAGGAGTACAAAAGACAAGTGTATCTTGCCTACAGTCAAGCAAGGCGGTCGGAGTGTCATGGTCTGGGGCTGCATGGGTACTGCTGGCACTGGGGGGCTACAGTTCACGAAGGGAACTAACAATTGCCAACATGTACTGTGACATACTGAAGCAGAGCTTGATCCCCCTCCCTTAGGAGATTGGATCACAGAGCAATATTCCAATGTGATAACGACCCCAAACACCTTTTTAAGATGACTATTGCCTTGATAAAGAAGCTGAGGGTAAAAGCGATGAACTGGCCAAGCATGTCTCCAAATCTAAACCCTGTTGAGGCTCTGTGGGGCATCCTCAAACGGAAAGTGAGGAAGCACAAGGTGTCTAGTTGAAGAGGACTCCAGTGGCAACCTGTGAAACTCTGATGAACTCCATGCCCAAGAGGCTTAAGGCAGTGCTGGAAAATAATGGTAACCACACAAAATATTGAGACTTAGGACCTATTTGGACACTTTCCTCTAAGGGGTGTACTCACTTTTTCCCAAGTTCCCAAGATTTAGACATTAATGTTTGTGTGTTGAGTTATTTTAAGGGGAAACAACATTAAAGGAGTACTCCGGTGCACTTTTTTCATGTTATCCCGTCCGGCCTGCAAAATAAAAGAAAACGCACTTTATCTTACCTGCCAACAAGCCCCCGGAGCTCCGGTACAGGTGTTCGGTCCCCGGGCTGTATTCTTCTTGCTTCCGGTTAGCCCGGCACGTCACATCGCTGCGGCCAGTGATAGGCTGAAGCTCCGTGTGACGTGCCGGGCTAACAGGAAGTAAGAAGAATACAGCCCGGGGACCGAACACCTGTACCGGAGCTCCGGGGGCTCGTTGGCAGGTAAGATAAAGTGCGTTTTCTTTTATTTTGCAGCCCGGACGGGATAACATGAAAAAAGTGTGCACCGGAGTACTCCTTTAAAGGGGTATTCCAGGAAAAAAACTTTTTATATATCAACTGGCTCCAGAAAGTTAAACAGATTTGTAAATTACTTCTATTAAAAAATCTTAATCCTTTCAGTACTTATGAGCTTCTGAAGTTAAGGTTGTTCTTTTCTGTCTAAGTCCTCTCTGTTTACACTTGTCTCGGGAAACTCCCAGTTTAGAAGCAAATCCCCATAGCAAACCTCTTCTAACCTGGGTGTTTCCCGAGACAGGTGTCATCAGAGAGCACTTAGACAGAAAAGAACAACCTTAACTTCAGAAGCTCATAAGTACTGAAAGGATTAAGATTTTTTAATAGAAGTAATTTACAAATCTGTTTAACTTTCTGGAGCCAGTTGATATATATAAAAAAGTTTTTTCCTGGAATACCCCTTTAACCACTAACACTGTTATACAGGCTGTACACTCACTACTCACTGACACCCCTCATGTACAATAGTTGTCCACCTTAATAGAACCGTGACAGGGAGGGAGGGACGGGCAAGATGTATTTTCTTCAGGCTAGCAGCTCGCTCAGTCCGCCAGTAGCTTATATAGAGTTGATAGTTCCCGCCGTGACTGGAGGTAGCCAATCAGGTTCTGATCCAGATCTGCCCAGCAACACCGCCAGCCCTATAAGAAATGCTCAGCACCAAAGTTCATAGTTATAAGGACATGAAGGAGTTAATTAAATTATTAATACTTGTTCATATACAGTGGTCCCTCAACATATGATGGTAATCCGTTCCAAATGGACCATCGTTTGTTGAAACCATCATATGTTGAGGGATCCGTGCAATGTAAAGTATAGGACAGTGGTCTGCAACCTGCGGACCTTCAGATGTTGCAAAACTACAACACCCAGCATGCCCGGACAGCCAACGGCTGTCCGGGCATGCTGGGAGTTGTAGTTCTGCAACATCGGGAGGTCCGCAGGTTGAAGACCACTGGTATTGGAGGTTATACTCGCGTGTCCCCGCCGCTCTGGCAAGGCCTCTGCTTCCCCGGCATCCTCTCTCTCACGTCGCTACGCACGCTGCTGCTATTGGATGACGGGACGGCGTGCGCAGCGACGTGATGAGGATGGAGAGCGCCGAAGATGCAGGGTATCCCGAAGAGGACGCTCTGGAGCCCCGAGGACAGGTAAGTGATCATCACCGGATTACACGGGGCACCGTAAATGGCTATCTGGTGTCAGCTGAAGCAGTCTGCGCTGCCGGATAGCCGTTTATGCGATGGCCCCGACATACAAAAGTATCGTATGTTGATGCTGCCTTCAACATGCAATGGCCTCTGAGAGACCATCGTATGTTGAAATGATCGTATGTCGGGGCCATCGTAGGTCGGGGGGGGGGTCACTGTACTGCTAAACCAGAACCCAGGGGAGCAGAGAGAGACCCATCCCATGTGGCCCCTCCGTTATCCTCCTGGGCCTTGACATTGTAGCAGAGGGTCATTTCTTCAGTGTTGTCACATGAAAATATATAATAAAATGTTTAAAAAAAACTTGACATATGTGAGATACTGTAATAGAAAACTGTCATGCTATAAAAGTGACATGGTGTTAAGTTGACCTTTTTTAAGGGGTGTCTGACAGGTGCCCCATTCAGGGGGTGGGAATGTAGAGAACATAGCTGATTCTTTGAATACGGCAAATCTGCTGCATTGTGTTTTTTTTTACTGCTTGCAGGTGTGCCAAGAGTTAGTGGAAGAATACGAGCAAGTAAAGACCATAGTAAACACTCTAGAATCCTTCAAAATTGAAAAGCCTGCCGACTTCCCCGTCGCTTTACAAGATGAACCTGTGAAGGACCCAGCAGTATGGCCGCCTCCTGTTCCAGCAGAGCACAGGTGTGTGTATATAATGGCGTAGCTCTCAGTAAGTGCTGTAAATCACAGTAGTTACACGACATCTGCGAGGACGCACTTAACCTTTCAGTCTTCGTGACAATCGCCTGCAAAGCCACTTTTCATAAAATCATTTTCTATGCTCCCATCATGGGGACTTTTTTTTTCTCTTTGTTTTGTGTCCTTTTTCATGCATTTAACACATTTTCTTTTAAAATAAATCAGTAAATGTTTTTTGTTCTAGGTTGTAAACAATGCATTGACATTTTGGCATCGTTATCATTCTTTCAATTTTCTCAATTGGATGCACTATGCTTTTTTGACAACCTGTCCTTTTAAAGAGGTACTCCGGTGAAAACCTTTTTTCTTTTAAATCAACTGGTGCCAGAAAGTTAAACATATCTGTAAATTACGTCTGTTAAAAAATCTTCATCCTTCCAGTACTTATTAGCTGCTGAATACTACAGAGGAAATTCCTTTCTTTTTGGAACACTGATGACATCACAAGCACAGTGCTCTCTGCTGACATCTCTGTCCATTTTAGCAACCGTGCATAGCAGATGTATGCTAAGGGCAGCATGGTGGCTCAGTGGTTAGCACTGCTGCCTTGCAGTGCTGGGGCCTTGGGTTCAAATCCCACTAAGGACAACAATAAATAAATAAAGACTTATTATTATTATTATTATTATGACGTCAGCAGAGAACACTGTGCTCGTGATGTCATCAGAGAGCATTCCAAAAAGAAAAGAATTTCCTCTGTAGTATTTAGCAGCTAATAAGTACAGGAAGGATTAAGATTTTTTAATAAAAGTAATTTACAAATCTGTTTAACTTTCCGGGGCCAGTTGATTTAAAAGAAAAAAGGTTTTCACCGGAGTACCCCTTTAAGGGGTACTCCAGGGTACTGAACTTTTTAGACACATCCCCCCCTATACACAGATAGACCACCTGCGATCAGACATTTATCCTCTGACATTGGACCTCCTGCGATCTCCTGTATGGGACCTGGCTACTTAACCCCTTAAAGACCATAGACGTAAATGTACGTCCTGGTTTGGCGGTACTTCCCGCACCAGTACGTACATTTACGTCCTGTGTATGACCGCGAGCATCAGAGCGGTGCTCGCGTCATACACGGCAGGGTCCGGCTGCTATCAGCAGCCGGGGACCCGCCGGTAATTGCCGACATCCGCGATCGCGCAGATGTCAGCCATTAACCCCTCAGATGCCTTCGGCTGTCCGGGCAGCCTGGGAGTTGTAGTTTTGCAACAGCTGGAGGCACCCTGGTTGGCAAACACTGGCTCAGACATAGGATATGTTCAAAATGTCAGATCAATACAGGTCCCAACCACTGGGACCCACATCTATATGAAAAACAAGGACCTCATAGGGCTGTCCAGATTAGTTGCGGCAGCCAGAGGTGGTCAGGATACAGAAAACAGCAGAGCGGGTTAATAGTTATGTATATTGCACTAATGAGTGATGAGATTAAAACATAACATTTATTTTTATGCTGATAAAAAAAGCTCCAAAGAGTGAGAGAAAAAAAAAAAATCAAAAAAGCACATTTGTATGCGCCGCCATCATTGTGTCCACGCTGAACGTAAATAAATGACAGCAGTCTTGTATTGCAGGACCAACATCAGACGGTGGCATATATATATATTCCTGGGCACACAGTAATATATAAGTCTGTGCATCTGTATATCATAGTCTCTTAGCACAGAGCACATATATATTCAGAAATTCCCATAAAGATATTGCAGCAACCATATACAGTGATATTTGGCGGTATCTGAGCAGATTAGTATTAAAAATCTCTCCTATGAACATGCAACCATAATATTCCGCATGTCAGCTGCCATAGACACCTGCAGATTTATATATTGCACTGTAGAGAAAAAACGTTACTTCTCCTGCTATCTTCCCAGTTTAGGTCATATAGCAGCGTATATTACATACAGATATTATTGCACATAATCCTTGGGTTTAAGTGTAACCGTTGTCAAGTGACATATATTCCGTAGGCACCACATATACCCTTGCATGGGTATCACAGTTTTCGTGAGAGCATTATTAATATATAGATAGGTGCGATGTGCATTAAGGTGCTGCAAGTGGATATAGAAAAAACATGTGATCCTGGGCTTGCTTCAGTTGTCTTCCGAAATGCCGTTATGGTTAGTCGGCTCCTCTAGTGTTGCGATTCTTGCGATTCGACGCATTTCCCTCTCTTCGGTCCCCCTCATCAGGAATCATGATGTATCCACACATAGATATTCATGTATAGCTGCTGTGAAGCGTATTGGGAACATGACACGGATGGCGGCCATGTAACGAGCTAATGTGAAAGCTGCACTATATTCCTACTAGCCCATCCCCTATTTTTTACTTAAAGGGGTATTCCAGGCAAAAACTTTTTTTTAATATATCAACTGGCTCCGGAAAGTTAAACATATTTGTAAATTACTTCTATTAAAAAATCTTAATCCTTCCAATAGTTATTAGCTTCTGAAGTTTTCTGTCTAACTGCTTAATGATGATGTCACGTCCCGGGAGCTGTGCATGATGGGAGAATATCCCTTGCATGATGGGAATATATCCCCATAGGAGCTGGACAGCTCCTGGGACGTGAGTCATCATTGAGCAGTTAGACAGAAAACAGCAACTCAACTTCTGAAGCTAATAACTATTGGAAAGATTAAGATTTTTTAATAGAAGTAATTTACAAATCTGTTTAACTTTCCGGAGCCAGTTGATATATAAAAATTTTTTTGCCTGGAATACCCCTTTAATTCTTCAACTGTGGAGCAATTTTGGCATACCCGCAGGTATTGGCCAGTAGGGATTCCCTTCTTCAGTGGGGGTGGATGACAGCTCCCCCACTGAAGATGGTTATTTGTGGCTGTCTCTTTTCTATGGATGGTCGTCATTATTTTATGATTACTCGCTATCCAGATTTCTAAATCTAAGGTGATTAGCTCTCATTGGCTGATGGTATGGGTAAATCTCAAACCCATGTCATTTTCATTCAACTTAGAGACAAATTCCCTAAATGACTCTTCTGATGACGTCCAAATAAGGAAGATGTCATCTATGTACCGGATCCACAAATTAATGGATCCGGTCCATAGAGACATCTCCTCTGAGAAGACCTGCTGGTCTTTCCAGAAGCCTAGGTATAAATTAGCGTAGCTGGGGGCGCAGGGGCTCCCCTTGGCCACGCCCCGCTGTTGCAAGTAGGTCACCCCATCAAAGCAGAAATAGTTGTTGGTTAGAATAAATGAAAGTAATTCTAAATCAAATTCATTATGTTGCATAAATTGGACACCTCGTGTTTTGAGAAAATACTCGATAGCTTTACACCACTCCATGCGAGGGATGGACGAATATAATGCCTCCACATCGAGGGACACCAAAAAGGCCCCCTCCTCGACGTGGAGGTCCTCCAATCTCTTAAGTACATTCGTGGTGTCACTCACATAGAAGGGGAGCCCATACACAAAAGGCCGCAGTATAAGATCTACTGTGCAGGCCATCAATTCCCGGGGGAAGTACCTTTGTGTATCAAGGGGGAGGTACCTTTGTGTATCTTAGGAGTGCTATAAAAGCATGCCATCTTAGGGGAATCGGGCCTCATATATTGATATTCAGATTCGCTTATTAATTGGTTATGTTTTGCTCTGATCAAAATTTTATTAAGCTTCTCACAATATGTTTTTGTAGGATCTCATCGCAGCTGGTTATAACATTCGCAATGTTTTAAAATTTCTGGCACATGCCCTTGTACTCCTCTCTGGTCATAATTACAATATTGCCACCTTTATCCGATGGGATAAACTTCTTCTCAGGAGAGAGGCAGAATGGACATATAAAATACAATCAGTCGAACCGTTGGGTTTAAATGATTTGATCTCCTATTCATGCTTTATATGACTGCAATATACATATTGGAAATCAAAATCAGTTTGTTTTTATGGTCTTAGCTATCGTTATGTTATTGTACTGATGCGTCTTGGCTGCTGTTTGTTTAAGGCTAATAGTAATACCATCTACATTACGGCATCATAGTGTACTTTATAGTATTGGCTGTAGTTATCAATATATATATCCATGTGAGATTATTTAGAAATAAGAGGCACCGATCGTGGGTGTCGATATTATAACACTACACGTATTTACCGATGCAGAGCAGATACCTTGATACGCAACATCCTTCATTGCCAGGCAACCACAATAAAAACGAGGCGTGGATAAACACGTCCCTAGACCCCGTGACCTGGTTGTTCATGGTCGCAAGTATGCAACGCACCTCACATATAGTCCAGGTGTGTTACCGGACATACGTCGGATGTAAGGGGCGGCTATTGAGTGCAGGTAAAAAATGGGGGATGGGCTAGTATGTATATAGTGCAGCTCGTTACATGGCCGCCATCAGTGTCATGTCCACAATACGCTTCACAGCAGCTATACATGAATATGTATGTGTAGATACATCATGATTCCTGATGGACCGAAGAGAGGGAAACGCGCCAAATTGCAAGAATCGCAACACTAGAGGATCTGACTAGCCATAACGGCATTTCGGACCACAACCGAAGCAAGCCCAGGATCACAGGTTTTTTTCTATATCCACTTGCAGCACCTTAATGCACATCACACCTATCTATATATTAAAGGGGTACTACGGTGGGAAAACTTTTTTTTTTTTTTCACATCAACAGGTGCTAGAAAGTTAAACAGATTTGTAAATTACTTCTATTTAAAAATCTTAATCCTTCCAGTACTTATTAGTTGCTGAATACTACAGAGAAAATTATTTTCTTTTTGGAACACAGAGCTTTCTGCTGAATCACGAGCACAGTGCTCTCTGCTGACATCTCTGTCCATTTTAAGAACTGCCCAGGGTAGGAGAAAATCCCCATAGCAAACATATGCTGCTCTGGTCAGTTTCTAAAATAGGCAGAGATGTCAGAGAGAGCGCTGTGCTCGAGATGTCAGCAGAGAACACTATGTTCCAAAAATAAAAGAATTTCCTCTGTAGTATTCAGCAGCTAATAAGTACTGGAAGGATTAAGATTTTTTTTTTTATAGAAGTAATTTACAAATCTGTTTAACTTTCTGGCACCAGTTGATTTAAAAAAAAAAAAAAAAACTGTTCCATCGGAGTACCCCTTTTAATAATGCTCTCACGAAAACTGTGATACCCATGCAAGAGTATATGTGTGGTGCCTACGGAATATATGTCACTTGACAACGGTTACACTTAATCCCAAGGACTATGTGCAATAATATCTGTATGTAATATACGCTGCTATATGACCTAAACTGGGAAGATAGCAGGAGAAGTAACGTTTTTCTCTACAGTGCAATATGTAAATCTGCAGGTGTCTATTAGAGATGAGCGAACTTACAGTAAATTCGATTCGTCACGAACTTCTCGGCTCGGCAGTTGACTACTTTTCCAGCGTAAATTAGTTCAGCCTTCAGGTGCTCCGGTGGGCTGGAAAAATGGATACAGTCCTAGGAAAGAGACTCCTAGGAATGTATCCACCTTTTCCAGCCCACCGGAGCACCTGAAAGCTGAACTTATTTATGCAGGATAAGTCATCAACTGCCGAGCCGAGAAGTTTGTGACGAATCGAATTTACTGTAAGTTCGCTCATCTCTAGTGTCTATGGCAGCTGACATGCAAAATATTATGGGTGCATGTTCATAGGAGAGACTTTTAATACTAATCTGCTCAGATACCGCCAAATATCACTGTATATGGTTGCTGCAATATCTTTATGTGGATTTCTGAATATATATGTGCTCTGTGCTAAGAGACTATGATATACAGATGCACAGACTTATATATTATTGTGTGCCCAGGAATATATATATATATATATATATATATATATATATATATATATGCCACAGTCTGATGTTGGTCCTGCAATACAAGACTGTTGTCATTTATTTACGTTCAGCGTGGACACTATGATGGCGGCGCATACAAATGTGCTTTTGAGATATATATATCAGCATAAAAATAAATGTTATGTTTTAATCTCATCACTCATCAGTGCAATATACATAACTATCAACCCGCTCTGCTGTTTTCTGTATCCTGACCACCTCTGGCTGCCGCAACTAATCTGGACAGCCCTATGAGGTCCTTGTTTTTTCTACAGATGTGGGTCCCTGTTGTTGGACCTGCATTAATCAGACATTTTGAACATATCCTATGTCTGAGCCAGTGTTTCCCAACCAGGGTGCCTCCAGCTGTTGCAAAACTACAACTCCCAGCCTGCCCGGACAGCCGAAGGCTGTCCGGGCAGGCTGGGAGTTGTAGTTTTGCAACAGCTGGAGGCACCCTGGTTGGGAAACACTGGCCTAGGGACTTGTACACGCACACACACACACTTGTATTGTTTTCTCTCGAAGGCTGTCTGGGCATGCCAGAAGTTGTAGTTTCGCAACAGCTGGAGGCACCCTGGTTGGGAGACACTGGTCTATGCCATAAATTTTGGAGATCAGGATACCTCTTTAAGTATGTCCGATGAAAAAACTATATAGGGGGAGATTTATCAAAACCTGTCCAGAGGAAAAGTTGACCAGTTGCCCATAGCAACCAATCAGCTCGCTTCTTTCATTTTTTACAAGGCCTCTGCAAAATGAAAGAAGCGATCTGATTGGTTGCTATGGGCAACTGGGCAACTTTTCCTTTGGACAGGTTTTGATAAATCTCCCCCTATATCTTCATTCTAACACTGATTTGACCTTTTAGTGTTTTTCGTTGTATTTTTATTTTTTATATTTTTTTCCCGGGCAGTCCATTAGTTAGGAAAAACCTTCGATTTATATGACCTTGTAGCAAATACCACACGTCGGTGAAATTCTATCACACTGCTGTTTACTGAGGACATTACAGTGTGTTTCCAGGTATATTTCCAAGAACTCATTGGCTTTAGTGGTTAAGTGTGAGATCAATACTTTCTTTATTTGCTCCTCAGACTGGTCCTTCCGGGAGCTGTGCTGTGTGGGATATCCTTATGAATTGTTTCTTGGTTCGCCTGTTCATTCTTGAAATGTCTGGTAGTGAATGACTTCCGCGGGATGAAGTAGCGTTCTGACACTTTTACATAATAATGCGTCGTGTTTCTGTTGTGTTAGGATTCAGACAAATCATATATTCTCTCAGTTGACACAACGCCAGAGGAAGAGAAATATACGGCGAAGGCAAATTCTTCTCATCTGTATACTTCTGAAACACGACTAATGCCAAGTGTATTTTTATTGAAATATTAGTCATCTAGTATTTTTTCTTTAACAAAAAATGATAAAGTAAAGGAAAATGGAAAAGAAAGTAAAAAAAAAAAAAAAAGTTTGAATGTGGGAGACAGTAGGGGAGGGAATCGGATGTCCGGCTATTGTAGGTTGTAGGATATTCTTTTAAAGAGTAGCTCCCACCATCCTTTTATATTTTTTTCTGTCCCTGCCTATTGCCCATCTATCCCTAACCCCCTCCCTGCCTTTAAATTTGAGAAATGTCTTTTTGTCTGCCTGGTAGTGTGCTCACATACCAGGCAGACTTCCCCAGCATGCGCGACGTCCCTGATGCCTGCTGGGGGGGCCGAATTCCACCTTTAGTTCACCTATACAGGGTGCCTCCAGCTGTTTCACCACTACAACTCCCAGCTTGCCCTGACATCTATTGGCTGCCAGGGCATGCTGGGAGTTGTAGTGGTGAAACAGCTGGAGGCACCCTGTGTTGAAAACAATAACTTTGTTAGGGCCAGGTCCAAGGCGCTACCCCGAACCCCGCTCTCCCCCCCCCTTCTCTCTTGAAAACAATGGCTTTATTATAGCCGCAGAGCTACCCCGAATAACGCTTTCCCCCCAACCCCCCCCCCCCAGGAAAAGCAATACCTGAGTGCAGAGCAGCAGCGGTGCGTATGTGCTGGGAGGTGGGGCAGGTGTGTAAGGCCGGGAAGCCAATGCTCGCTCCCGCCGGTCTGTGTACAGTACTGGGCACCAGTGTACAAGAAAGATGTAGTGGAGCTGGAGAGGGTTCAAAGACGGGCAACCAGAGTAATACGGGGAATGGGAGGACTACAGCACCCAGAAAGATTATCAGAATTAGGGTTATTTAGTTTAGAAAAAAGAAGGCAGAGGGGAGAACTAATAACTATGTATAAATATATCAGGGGACAGTACAGAGATCTCTCCCATGATCTATTTATACCCAGGACTGTATCTATAACAAGGGGGCATCCTCTACGTTTAGAGGAAAGAAGGTTTCTACACCAGCACAGACGGGGGTTCTTTACTGTAAGAGCAGTGAGACTGTGGAATTCTCTGCCAGAGGAGGTGGGCATGGTGAACTCTGTAAAAGAGTTCAAAAGGGGTCTGGATGCATTTTTGGAGAATAATAACATTGCTGGTTATGTATACTAGATTTATAAGGACAGAACGTTGATCCAGGGATTTATTCTGATGCTATATTTGGAGTCGGGAAGGAATTTTTACCTCTAGTATGAGGGTTTTTTGCCTTCCTCTGAATCAACTCCGTAGGGACTCATTAGGGTTATAGGTTGAATGTGATGGACTCTGGTCTTTTTTTTAACCTTAGGAACTATGTTACTATGTTATGTATAGAGGGTGTAGATTGCCTTTATGTCATTGTTATAAGTTTGAAGGGAATCTGTCAGATGCAATTCATGTTCCAAACTGCTGACACTGTGCTGTTTGGACATATACCCATCTGTGCTTCCATAACAATAGAAAATGTTTTTATTTTCTATTACAAAGTGTCAAAGAGGCGGTCCCAAGCCCCTATATTACTGAAGGCTGGAACGCCTCCTTGCTCCTCCTCCCAACCCTATTCCTGCTTGACAGTCAGTTGGAAACTAGGGCTGAGGGGTAGAAGGCAGCGTCCAAGTGAAACAGGGAAAAATAATTAATCTGTTTTTTCAATGTTGAGTATTAGAAAGCAGAAGGAGAAGATGGTTTACAATATGACTTAAATAGGCTATACAGGAATTGAAAACCAGAGATAATTTCCTTCAAAAACAGCACCATACCTGTTCTCAGGTTGTATGTGGTATTACAACTTGGCTCCATTCACTTCAATAAAACTGAGCTGCAATACCACACACAACCTGAGGACCGGGGTGGTGCTGTTTTTGAAAGAAATTGGCTTTGGTTTTCTACCATTTTTAAGAAGTGTGCACAAAAAAACAAACAAAAAAAATCCCTGAAACATCAATACAAAAAATATTATATTCACATTACAAAAGGGCTGTTTGTTTATTGGAATACATTAGCATACTGGTAGAATGGTATGCTGACATATACTTCTGCAGGCCAAAAATAGTCTGGTATTCTGGTCAAAAAGAGGCAAAAATATTTCTAAAAAAAACACTGTCAAAAATGTCCCAAAGTAGAAGAAAGGCTAAAAAGGGTGGTCAGCTTTTGGAACAAACTGTTCCGAACGCTGGAGCCGGGAGCTCGTGACGTCATAGCCCCGCCCCCTCATTACATCATGTCCCACCCCCTCATTACATCATGTCCCACCCCCTCAATGCAAGTCTATGGGAGGGAGCGTGATGACGGTCAAGCCCCCTCCTATAGACTTGCATTGAGGGGGCGGGACATAATGTAATGAGGGGGCGGGGCTAAGATGTCACGAGCTCCCAGCTCCAGCGTTCGGAACAGTTTGTTCCAAATGCTGAGTAGCAGAGTACTTCTTTTAAAGAAATTCTGAAACTTTTTTTTAACCTGAAATACGTTGGATTTTGGAGCTCAAGTCTGATCCAAGGAGTTGTCGCCCCAAAATTTACGGGACCTAAAGGATCTATTGCTTAACCTCTTGATACCTGGTACCACAGGATACCTTCAAAGGTCCTATAGAGTCCAGGTCTCAATGCGTCCGAGTTGTTTCAGAGGCACAAGCTGGAGCCTGCACACTATTTTGCTGGTGGTTTTAATTTTATTGGCGATCACTGTATCTTGACCATCCTGATTCTGTAAAATATTGGATTTACCAGGATTGACACACCTTCGAACAGGAATGGTCGGTCCACAGTGCTGACTTTTCATCTATGTAAACTGTATATAGGTTTTGAGCATTTTTTTTTTCATCCACTTCGGTCACAACAATAAATGTAAGTATTTCTTGGCACCAACCAATACATTTCAGTTAAACCTATGGTTTCCTTTTATGTTTTTCAGGGCTCCTCCCCAGGTCAGAAGACCTAACAGAGATGTAAAGCCTTTACGTAAAGAATCTCCTGGAATCCAACCACATGGCCCTGTCGGCAGAGCGCATCCTATTTCAAAAAACGACAAGGTGTCAAATCGGGAAAGAGATGTCCGAGGAAGAGTAAAGGATGACAAGGTAAGGAACTAATTTATTTTCTCGGGTGGTCTTCAAGGAAATTTGAATTGTCTTTAAAAAAAACAAAAACAAACAAACAAGACTCATCACCCTATCATTCTTTACTGTAAGAGCAGTGAGACTATGGAACTCTCTGACACAGCATGCTTTCATAGTTGAGGGGGTTGGCCAAGATCATAATGAAGGAGATTTATCAAAACCCGTGCAGAGGAAAAGTTGACCAGTTGCCCATAGCAACCAATCAGATCGCTTCTTTCATTTTTGAAAAGGTCTCTAATAAATGAAGGAAGTGATCTGATTGGTTGCTATGGGCAACTGGTCAACTTTTCTTCTGCACAGGTTTTGATAAATCTCCCCCAATGTATTTTCTATATGGCCAGGGTGGTATAAGAATAAAAAGGAAGTCATACTCCCCCCCCACACCCCGGTCTGGTCCCTGCTTGTCACCGCTTCTTCCTGGTGACAAGTCTCAAAAAATGGCTAACACTGGCCATAGTAGTGTCCCACCTAAGTTAGTAATTATCTAAGTAAGCAGTGCTTGCTGAGACTACTTGTCACAAGGAAGAAGCGTTGACCAGACCAGAGTGATAAGTATGACTTTTTTTTTCTTCTTTTTATTCACCACCCCCAGCCATATAGAAAGGGACACACAATATATAAATTGGCCTGGATACCTTAAAAGTATTTGCATTACAAGTTATGTGTACTTGATACTGTAGATGAGTTACTGTTCCAGGAATTAGGAAGGGTTTATTTTTATTACACCTAATATGAGGCAATTGGCAACTACATCGTGAGGTTTTTTCCTGCCTCTCTTCCACTAAGAGGTTATAGTTTATAATATATCTAAAATTGAATACAGGTAGGTTGAGGGCTAAAGAGTCTTTGCATCCCGCTGAAGGGGCATGAGGGTGAGAATACTCCCAGTGATGCTGACTGACAGGTCATACCTTACAATGCCCCACCCATATATATTTTTCAGTTGAATGCCAGCACTGTATACAGTGTCCATCACTGTGGATGTAAACCGTTATTAAAGGGGTATTCCGGCTCTATACATCTTATCCCCCAACCAAACGATAGGGGATAAGATGTATGATCGCAGGGGTCGCGCCACTGGGGACCACCATGATCTCTGTGCAGCCCCTGGCATTCTGAGTTGGGCTCTGCCTCTGAGACAGGGACGTGATGTCATCACCACACCCCTAGGGATGTAACGCCACGCCCCTCCATTCAGGTCTATGGGAGGGGGCGTGATGGCCATCACGCCCCCTCCCATAGACATGAATGGAGGGGCGTGGCATGATGTCACGTCCTAGTCTTGGAGGCAGCGCCCGGCTAAGAATGCCGGCGGCTGCACCAAGATCGCGGGGGTCCCCAGCGGCAGGTCCCCTGGGATAAGATGTATAAAGCCAGAATACCCCTTTAATGTCAACCTTCAGGTAGGGTCTGCTGGGATCATCGCTCAAGGATCGCATTGATGAGCTAATATCGAATATGTAGTTGAAGTTATTTTTCTCTTTTTTTTATTTATTTTTATTTTTTATTTTATACCAGCTGTCTGGAAAACAATCGAATTACATCATATCTTTTTTTCCAGCAGCTGGGAACCAAGTGCATTTCCCTTTTACCCTTTCCATCTATTTTTAACCTAATTTTGCGTTGCCATGGTGGTTATTGTTGTCTGTGGAGAGCATTAGTCGCATTTTGAGTTTCTGGAAAGGTAGAAAGTGTGTGCAGCAGAGCTTCTCAAGCTGTGAGGCAGGCTGCGCTACTGAGACTTGCTGTCATCTCCACAGTAATAACCTGGAAGAAGCCATTGTCTGCTCATGGCACATTTCTGTTCCGCATACAGTACAGCCTGCTGCAGCTGCGTGTTCTATTCAGTGATGCCGCACAGCTATTAAAAATAAGAAAAAGCAGTAACACAAGAGTACATTGATCCGTGCTGTTGGGTGTATCCCACCCATCGAACAGCAGCTAGTTCACACTCTTAGCAGTATCTGTATATGTCTCCAGCTTATGAGATCCGAGCAGAGATGAAGGAACATGGACCATGACTGAGGCAGGGTTGAAGGAGAACAGATCTCGAGCATTATTAAAGGGAAACGGCAAGCCGGTCCACCTGCACTGAACCAAATACACAGGGTTATAATGTGTTAATATCTAGCTTATAGATCTCATATTAGGAATATATTGATACTGCTAGTAGAAGTAAATGATAGGATCCATGACAACAATGTAATAAGAAAGGAGACAGTCGGCAACTCACCGGATGCTCTTCTTACTTCTTCTTTATTAAAATACTAATTTTACATAGTTGGGGAGGACAACAATACAGGGGGGTACAGCAAGGCAAGGCAAGGCCTTGCTGTTCCCTGTGTTTTGTTGTCCTCCCCGTCTATATAAAGGCCTTGCTGTACCCCCGTGTATGGTTGTCCTCCCCGTCTATATAAAGGCCTTGCTGTACCCCCGTGTATTGTTGTCCTCTCCGACTATGTTAAGGCCTTGCTGTACCCCCGTGTATTGTTGTCCTCCCCGACTATGTAAAGTGAGTATTTTAATAAAGAAGAAGAGCATCCGGTGAGTTGCCGACTTTTTTCTTATTACATTACTTTTTCTGAACAACATGTACAGTAAAGATATTGGCCCAGAATTTTGGCACCAAATGTGCTAGAAATGTGGTGCATGGCAATTGTGACCCAATTATTACACACAGTGCATCAAAAAGAATAGTAAACTGTGTCTCACTCAAGAAGGCTGCATGGCTAAGACAGAAAGTTAAAAATGTTACCGTGTGGCAAAAATGTGGCATTATTTTGGCTTAAAGCTAGCCAAATAATAGTTTGTACTTCGACTCGATAGACAAATGTGTCAGATGTATCAGACTGACTAGTCTAAGTTAACACTGTCTAGGAATTAGGGATCGACCGATATCAATTTTTTAGGGCCGATACCGATAATCTGTGACCTTTGAGGCCGATAGCCGATAATTTATACCGATATTCCGGTATAAGTTATCAGCTATTAGCTCCCCCCCCAGAAGCCGCTGCAGATCAATGATTTAAAACGGGTGCTTTTTATATCAATGAACTGCAGTGGCTTTTGCGGGGCCAGTGACTGCCGCCGCCCGCTTCTCTCCCCCTGCCTGTCCTGGGGTCCTCCCTAGTCCAACCACCACCGCTGCTCCATTGCCTCCCCCCATCCCCGGTTTTATAATTACCTGTTCCCGGGGCTCGTGGTCCGTGCTACTTCAGGCTCCGGTGGAGTCCTGAGCTGTCACTGTGTGCACTGACGGTGACGTCGCGTTGAGGACGTCACTCGTCATTGTGCTGCGCAGCGTGCAAGAAGTCGCAGGAGCCAGAAGTAGCGCGGACCCCGGGCCCCGGGAACAGGTAATTATAAAACCGGGGATGGGGGGGAGGTAATGGGGCAGCGGCGGTGGTGGTCTCTGGCCAGGTGGGGGGGGGAAGGGCATTATCGGCATATCGGCAAGGTAATTGCCGATACCGATAATGTCCAAAATCATGAATATCTGCTGATAATATCGGCCAAACCGATAATCGGTCGATCCCTACTAGGAATTAGATTAGGTTTAGTACATCTGGGTTATTGTTTCAATAAAGATGAGTAGTGTAAAAACAAGTGGAAAAATAACCAAACATAAAAAGAAGAAAATACAAAACCTAAAACCTTAAACATTGAGAAGTAGTAATTGATGGAATAAAAGGAGGCAGAAGCTGCAACAATTCTGGAAATGAATAAAGGAAAAAAAAGAAACCAGGCAGTACTATTCCCCTTGTCAATTACAAATGTCACATTTGGGATTGTCCATAACCTTCTGTTCCTTTGGAAGAGAAAATGTCTCATATTTTCCAAAGGAACAGAATTCTCCTCTTCAACAGAAATTCATTATAACTTATGAACTCTTGCTAACTATGCACTGTCTGTTTTAAGGATAATATCAAGTAATCTGCCTTATTCACTTTGATATAATTCTCATTTGGATATTACATATATTGTATGCATTTATATTTTAGTAGGTGTTGATATTAATATTTTCATTGTGCATATAATCGAAAGATATTTTCCCTTTGCAGCTATCATTATTAATATTGATATTTAGCTGCTGCTAGGACACCCACAAGGACCCTGTGACTTGTCGTTTTTTTTGTAAACTGCTAATTGGTCTGATTATTTTATCCCCATTTTTTATTTTAAGTGTATTTTATTTTTCACAATAACTGCCTAGTTAATTTATTATGTTGTTCTGTTACACTTCTTTTAAGTATAGATCATTTATTAAGGTGTTAACTATATTTATTCCGCTAACATTACCCTGGAAATACATATCCATCTATCACCTCCAATCGTGTATACTATTAGTCCTGTTTATGAACAAACCTGTATAGCTACACATATATACTATCCTATTTATCTTGCGGTCTGATACTCCCTTTTAATTCTTTTTCACTTTCTCTCAAGGTATATGTATAGGAGGTTCAATATCAGAGACCTCAAATAAGATTATATATATATATATATATATATATATATATATATATATATATATAAATATACTGTGTGTGTATATATATATATATGTATATATATGTATATATATATATATATATATATATATATATATATATATATATAATCAATAAAGAAATTCCCTGCCTTACTCAAAATAATGTTTGAATATTCTGAGTGCACCTCTGAAAATTTCAGTGGTAAAAATTAGGGCTGGGCGGTATACCGGTTCATACCGAATACCAACATTTTTGTGCTGCACGATATGAATTTTAACCCATACCTCAATACCGGTTTGGCCCCTCCCCCTCGGGAATGAATGAATTAGCCCAGCGCTGCGCTGTCCCCACATCGGGGAACTAATCATATATTGCCCGCGAGCGCTGTTCTGCCCCCCCAATTAATTATCAGCCTAGAGCTGTCCCCATCCTCGCCCTCCTGTTTGTTGTGGCCGCCAGCGCTGATACTCTATACCAGTGGTCTTCAATCTGCGGACCTCCAGATGTTGCAAATCTGCAACTCTCAGCATGCATGCTGGGAGTTGTAGTCTTGTAACATCTGGAGGTCGGCAGGTTGAAGACCACTGCTCTATACTGTGCTGTATCCCTATGCCCGGGCTGCAAAAAATAAACAAAATAAACTTTATCTTACCTCCCATTGGTCTGATACCGGCCTCATCTGCTTCCTAGGGAATGGAACGTCGGACAGCCGTCAGCCTATCACCGGCCGCAGCTATGTTCTGCCTCGGCCGGTGATAGGCTGAGCCCACTGTCATGTAAGAAGCCGTCCAGAGCTCCTTACATGACAGTGGGCTCAGCCTATCAGCGGCCGAGGTGGAACATCGCTGCGGCTGGTGATAGGCTGACGGCTGTCCGACGTTCCCGTCCCCAGCGTAAGGCCGACGTCGGATCATGCGTTAGTTTATTTTGTTTACCTTGTGTCGGCGCCGGCGGCTGCAACAAACAGCACGAGGAGGGCAGCGCTAGCGGGTGGCATGTGAGTATTTACCCCGATGGGGGCAGCGCTGGGCTGATAATTAATTTGGGGGGGGGGGGGGGGGGGGGCAGAACAGTGCAGCGCTGGGCTGCTAATTAATTTTGGGGGGGGGGGGGGGGAAGAGAAGGAGGAGGAGGAAATACCATTATATACCGTGGAGGCACCGAAAGGTACAAACATACAGTGATACACATATTTGGTCATACCGCCCAGACCTAGTAAAAATGTCTTTTAGGGTATGTTTCTATTGGTGCTATTTTTTATTTTTTTTTCTCAAGAAAAACAATGGAGACCTTGGTGGAACTTGGTGGACTCTTTTATAAGTCATCAGGTTCTCACAGCCTCTGCTAGTGTCTGGTATGCAAGGGTCTGGGTTAACATCATGTTTACTGTACATAATTTAATTCAGGATGCAGATGTTTAGAATAACTCAGAATTGGTTACATTTTTATACTGAAATTTGTGAGTTCTTATATTTGGTGATAAAAAGTATTTTGGTCTGCGTCCATGGATCACTGTGGATACATTTTTATAAAATATTCCTTATTTTTAAGAAAATATGTTATAAAAAATGACCAATTGTTTAAAAGGGTACTGTGCCCCTAGACATCTTATGTCCTATCCAAAGGATAAGGGATAAGATGTCTGATCGTGGGGGTCCTGCCACTCGATACCCCTGCGATCTCTCCTGCAGCATCCCTATCATCTGGTGCTCGGAGCGAGCTTCGCTCCGTGCCTGATGACTGGTGATGCAGGGGCCGGAGGATCGTGAAGTCACTACCCTGCCCCCTCATGATGTCACGCCCTGCCCCCTTAATGCAAGTCTATGGGAGGGGGTGTGGTGGCCGTCACATCCCTCCTATAGACTTGCATTAAGGGGGCGGGGTAGTGACATCACGATCCTCCGGTCCCTGCATCACCAGTCATCAGGCACGTAGTGAGGATAGGGGATTAGATGTCTAGGGGCGGAGTACCCCTTTAAATCAAGTTTTTTTGTTGAACATATTTTTATGAATTTTTGGTGATGTTATTTCTAATTTACCATTTTACCATCTATATTTTAAAGTAATCCTGAACTGTTGCAGTTTCCATTCTGGCCACTAGGCCTAAAACTAAGCTGAAACTTCCTGTTCTGTACAGATCTTTTCCCAGTAATGCCTTTCTTCTCAGAGCAGACAAGGGAACCAGTGAAAGGTAACACTGCAGAGCTTACCTTCCCCCATCCCTGTAAAATGACCTTTGCAAAGGTCCCAGAGAATGCCCAGTAGCGTCTCCAAATTATCTGAATGGGACATGTCCTGTCTATTGTTGTCTATGGTTCATGGGTGATGTCAACCATATCTCTAAATCAGTGATTCCCAACTGGGGTTCCCTGGATCCCCAGGGTCCTGTCAGGCCCTGCCCGGGGTACTGCGATGCTCCGGCAATTTTTTTTTTTTTTAAACCTCCTGCCCTGGCCTGTGAGCCTGTGAATTAGGGCAGCACAGGGGGAAGGGAAGCCTGCATGCGCATTGCGTGTACGTGCGCACACAGCGTCCCCCTCCCCCTGTGGTGTTGTGAGTGAGTCACAGGTGTGCAGGCCGGGAAGGGGATATATGTAATGGGGATGGTGCACTAGACCATCCTCCCGGCCCCAGGACCAACCATCTATCCTCCCAGGACCATCTTCCCGTCCCCCTGCAGTAGGACATTGAAAAACAGCTCAACTTAATTGAGGTAATGCACCCCTACTCCCCTGTCACCCATGTACACTCTTCTACAACCATCTGTCACCCATGTACACCCCTCAACACCCCTCTGTCACCCATGTACACCCCTCAACACCCCTCTGTCACCCATGTACACCCCTCAACACCCCTCTGTCACCCATGTGCACCCCTCTACACCCCTGTCACCAATGTGCACTCTTCTACACCCCTCTGTCACCAATGTACACTATTCTACACCCGTCTGTCACCCATGTACACTATTTTACACCCCTCTGTCACCCATGTACACTATTCTACACCCCTCTGTTACCACTTTATACCTATACGCCCCTGTATTCCTCTTCACTTGTAAAAGAAGAGGCTGATGCAGTAAAAGTGCGGGTTTAGCATGTTTAACAGTGAAGAATTGTTCGTCATGAAGACCCGGAGAAGAGAAGGGAATGACGCTGATTTTAGAAGATGTCACTTTCGAGTTGCTGTACAAAGCAGCACTGTAATCTACATAGCCAACAGATAAATTGATAATGTGCATTGCAGCTGTTTACCCACAACAACCCTCACCCCTTTTTTTTTTTTTGGTTTGTTCAAATTCGGTAGGGGTACCCTGCAGAAGAAGGTTGGGATCCACTGCTCTAAATGCTGTTAAAATCAACTGCCACCATAAAATGACTGGCCCCATAATATTTTACTAAAATAAAAAAATAAAATTACAATCAGAAAATAGTTTTCATATCTGGCTCTAATCAGAAAAAAAATGTTTAATGTCAAGTACAACATTTCTGTTTTTATGTTATGTTTTTCTAAAATCTTTTTTACTTTTAATATCAGTTTATAACTGATCATACGTTCTCTCCAGCTACATTCGAAGCGACTATAGCTAGCTGTAAGGATATTATCTACAACCATTTATAATTATACTCATGAAGCTAAAAGTATGTTTTCTTTCCCATGTATTTTTCATGAAGCACAGAAAGTAATTATTTCCCTGCGCGCGCAAGACGATTGTAAAATAAATCCGGCGGTCTGCAGCCTGTGTGGGTTTCTTTCGGAAGGTTTTGGAGGGCTGCTCATTAGTCTGTGTGGCTGGCATGCCGGCAAAGTGATTGAACAGCAGGTTTGCTTAGCAACCAACCACAAGTGTCAGCAGAAGTGTTGCAGACAGCACAGCCGCTCGGATCATTCTCCGATCCCGCATAAAGGAAACTCTCCTGTGGGGTTTGGCTTATCATTTATTATTGTCTTGGCAAGTATAGGCTTCATTTAACCTTTTTGTATCCTCGGGGGAGTATCAAAAAAGACCTTAGTCAAGAGGATGGAATTTTCTTTTTGAATGATGAAATTTCTCCCAAGTGTCTAATTGGAAATACACTTAAGTATGTGAAGAATAGAAAAAAAAAGCATCTTAGGTTGAGGCAGGATGTGAGAACAGGTTCTTCATTCTACTATGTAGATAATTTACATTACACTGTTCTAACACTGAAATGTCACAAAGACATATTGAGTGAGTGTATATATACACTTCTGAACATTTAAAATTGCAACACTAAGAAACAAAAGTTGTGGAATTCTGGAAATCACATGATGAAACGTTAATAGTATGCAAAAGAGGGAAACAAAATATTTAGAACATCTCTACAGTGGTCCCTCAATATACATGAGGGATACATACCATGGATTATACTCGTGTGGCCCCGCCGCTCCGTTCCGTCAGTTCGCCTCTCTTTTGATGCCGTATCACTATGTCGCTCTCCGGCGCCGTCATCACATCGCCACTCACGTCTCCCAATAGGGGCAGCATGAGCAGCAACGCGATGATGGCGACAGAGAGCGACGGCGACAGAGAGCGGCAGCAGAGGAGCGGCGCAATGACAGACCAGAGCGGCGGGGACAAATAAGTATTAATCAGCGGGGCACATTTAACGGCTATCCGGCAGCTGAATCAGTCAGCGCTGCCAAATAGCCATTTTAGCCGTTTTGCTGTTGCTGATGGAAGACAAGTGCTAAGATGCTGGAGGCTATTGTAGCACGTTTAGGTCACACAGGCTGCTCACAATGCCATGAGCAACATGTAATCTGTCTTTTTCACGTTGAAAAACAACTCCTGGGACATTTCAGAGAAATTGCCATACTACTGCTTCCACAACTTCCAAAAATTGTGTACGTGGAATGAAGACTAGAGGGGTCTGGTCCCCGTACATTATGCCACCCCACACCATAGTCCCAGGATAGGACCAGTGTGTTGTTTCCTCGTAAAGGCCTTTTCATGGCATTTCCCACATGGCATAGACAATTTCTGGCTATCATTGTGTCCGAGACAAAAACGGGACTAATTCATTGCTGAAGAGGATAGACCTCTATTGTCCATACTCTGTACCATAACCTTACGGCTTTTCCTTCTTGAATAAGGCATGTAAGGAATCTCTGGGGCTCTGTGACATGGTTGCTAGGTTCTGCTAGGGCCAACAGCACCGTCAAAAAAAAAAAGTTATGGGTCTTGGAATGTGGCAACAATTTGTTTTGTTGTTGTTAATAAAAAGTGTTTCTACTATACCAACCTACTAAAACCGAAAAAAGAAAAAAAAACACACGCAAAAAAAAAACAAAAAAAAACCTTATATAAATTGCTGTAGTCATACTGATCCATAGAATAAAGTTGTATAGTGGCATTTTTTTTTACTGCATGGTAATGGTGTCAAGTCTGAATGCAAGAAAGAACTATCCACCCCCCAAACAAAAATAAATAAAATTGAATTAATAAGTTATATGAAGCTCAAAAAGGTGCCATTAAAAGTACAACTTGTCCAACAAAAAACAAGCCCCTGACCAAAAAATATAAAAGTAACAGTTCTTAGAACACACCAATAAAGCAAAATGAAGAAAACTGTTTGGGCAATAATACCCAAAATAGCTTGGTCACTGAGGCGTTAAAGGGGTACTCCAGTGGCAAACTTTTTTTTTTTTTTTAAATGAACTGATGTCAAAAAGTAAATTACTTTTATTAAAAATATATTTACCCTTCCAGTACTTTTTAGCAGCTGTATGCTATAGAGGAAATTCTTTTCTTTTTGAATTTCTTTTTTGTGTTGTCCACAGTGCTCTCTGCTGACACCTCTGTCTGTGTCAGGAACTGTCTGGAGCAGCATAGGTTTGCTATGGGGATTTTCTCCTGTTCTGGGCAGTTCCTGAAACGGACTGAGGTGTCAGCAGAGAGCACTGTGGACAAGACAAAAAAGGAAATTTAAAAAGAAAAGAATTTTCTCTGTAGCATACAGCTGCTAAAAAGTACTGGAAGGGTAAAGATTTTTTAGTAGAAGTAATTTGCAAATGTGTTTAACTTTCTGGCACCAGTTGATTTAAAAATGTTTTCCACTGGAGTACCCCTTTTAAGCTTCACTACTGTCTTTTAACTCGGGATGAAAAATATCCTACTGTTATGCACGATTACATTTAAATAGCAGATATATAATTTAATCCCATTAAAGGTACAGGGCCATTTATGGACAATATCCTTTATTATTTCCCTGATAAATGGTGCAGTTAAAATAATATACAGTAGTAATGTAATGTAGAAGTAATGA